>NC_137824.1:56680092-56890092 GCF_963921795.1 Nannobrachium achirus | reverse complement strand
GTTTCTGCCCGACAGTGACGATTTACTTTGTTGGCCGCCCAGCCCCCAAAATGGAACGAAGGCCGCCATTTTATTTTTTTATTTTTCCCTAATGGCCGGCCTGGACCGGCCGGGAATGAACCGGCCGTTCGGGAGTTGTCCCGCTTTTCCCAATGGCCAGCACGTCCCTGCCAGCCACAACAATCCACGCGGCACAGCAGAGGATTAACAAACATGACACGATAACAATCGAGTGGATGCACCGCACGCTTCCTTGCTGGGTGTGACGAAGGACTAATAATGCCATCCCTAAAAACCCTCATGTTTCTCTGCATAATCCGGGTGTTATCCGTGGGCCAATTGAATCGTTGCATTATTGATCTGCTTTAATCATGCTCGCATATGGGAAAATCCCATAACTGCTTATAAGAGCCTAGTGAATGTGTTTATGAGCAGCACTCACCAGTGTAGGCGAAATGAACCAGGGATCTGAGCGCGTCGGGATCCACTCCCTCCATTTTAATCTCCTCCTGCTTGGCCTCCCTCACGTCGTTGGTGAACATCGCGGCAAAGTAATCCGACACGGCGCTCAACACCAATCTGCCAACAATGACATATAGACTATATTACACTTTTGGTGAATTTACTTTCATGCAGACAAATCTGGCATTTGCAAGGAAAACATTGCGCTTAACATCCACGCAGTGATATTGTCTGGCCGTGCGAGGCTAATATTGAAGTGTCATGTTGTATCATTAATAATAATCTATCGTATCATTGTGCTCATTAAACTAAATCAGTGGTTCTCAACCTGTGGGTTGGGACCCCTGGAGGGGTCCCCAAATTATTTCTGGGGGTCCCCAGATGATTAATGTGCAACATTGTTTTCTCACTCTAAAGTAAACAAACCAACAAAGTTTAAGTGTATGGTATATGTACATTTCTAAAGTGACAATTTAAGGACTTTTTAATACCTCTAAAATGACATGTTAAACATTGGCCAAATTGTCAAATATTAGAGGAAGAAATTAGAGGCAGAAATCGTGAAAATAGCCGATCTACATGGTCACAACGCCTCGTGTTGCGACTTAAGAGGCGTTGTGAGCTTGTGTAGATCTACTATTTTCACATTAGAACCGTGTTATACAAAATGTACTCTTTGTGCTCGTCAGGCTGGGGGGGGGGGGTCCCCAGTTAAAATATGATTTGGGGGGTCTCACGGCTTGAAAAGGTTGAGGAGCAGTGAACTAAATCACAGCACACTTTGTTAAAAACAAAAGGTGTTCAGCCTAATACTTTCATGGAGGTTTGTTTCTAATATTGATTCAGAGTTTGGGTGGTTGAAACTTTCATGCAACACTGGTTCTGTATATGAGAGCCTCCACGGCCAAAAGGATGCCGTTCAGATTGTCAAAGGAGAAGATAAAATAAATTAAAACCATAAACAACAATTTCTTATTATAATAACTACGACAGTCAGATTTCTAATTGGGTTCATGCCTTTGTCTGGTTCACACCAGATTGTTGGTTAATGCATGAGGACAAGCATAATCAGATGCTATTACAAGGAAATGAGCTTGCCAACAGTGGAGATTACACCAAAGACTATTTGTTATTCTGACAGGCATTAGCAAGTAATTTTGTTTCATGTGTTCAGCTGCGATTGGAGTAAAGTCTGTGGATCTAATATACAGTGGTTCATGATAAATCTGTAATAATCCTCTCTTAACCCTGTATGTGGCAATGGTAAAAATATGGAGGAGGCTAGGAGCTGGTTATTGGTGTTGGTACAGACCAGCATGTGGTTCTCAACCTTTTACATTTTGAATAACATGGTTCTATTGTGGAAATACCAGATCTACAAGCTCACAATGCCTCGTGTTGCGAGGCGTTGTGAGCATGCAGATCGTCTATTTTCACAATTTCTTTCCTTCATATTTAACAATTTGGCCAATGCTTAATTTGTCATTTTAGAGATATTAAAAAGTCCTTAAATTGTCACTTTAGAATTTTGTCCTGTGAGGGAAATTAAGTATTTTCAGCCCAATCCAGCTGATTCGCTGCCCACAAGGCGCGTGTGAGCAATTAGGGGTTAAGAGTCTTGCTCAGGGACACACATCGCTTCCCTGGGCTTGAATCGAACCTGGGACAACCAGGGGCTCTGGTTCCCCAGGCGGGCTCCCTAACCATGCAGATACATTCTATACACTTAAACTTTGTTTACTGTTGAGTGAGAAAACAATGTTTCACATTAAGTTAATCATCTGGGCTGGGGACCCCTCAAAATAATGTGGGGACCCCCCACAGCTTGAGAACCACTGCAGTACAGGACAACTATACAGTTATGCTTATACTTTGGTACATCCTGTGAGCATGTAGAGCCATGCATGTTCCAAAAGCTAAGTAAGTTACTTTTACTTACTTGTCCAGTCTAATCATTCTACTTGTTAGTTTCATTGGTGTGTTGCAGCAGCAAACAACCCAATAAAGTCCCAGGTTCAGAAAGGCCTGTTTAATTCAGACATTGGACCAATAAGGGGTGGATGCCCATATATTGACATCTGGATGTAATGAACCAGAGTGTTCAAGTGTATCTCAAACATAATGTAGAGAGGAGAAGGGGAAGAGGTGGAACTCAGACGTGCAGAGAATGTTAGAGAGGCAGATAGATATTCATTTGCAATTGTTATATTGCTGTTGATGTACTGACATATTAGCTTGCTTATTATAGTGATGTATTACCTGCTTATTGTAAGTCGCTTTGGATTAAAAGCGTCTGCTAAATGCTTAAACTGTAAACTGTAAACTGCAGGGGCTGACATCTCTAAAAGGGCCTTTTGGTGAAAATATCTAAAATAGCAGACCTCCAAGCTCACAACGCGTCGCACTGCAACGCGATACCAATGCTTAGTTTACTAAGCATAAAAAAGGCAATACTGGAGATGTGGTGTACGGCATGGATTTCTACACAGAGAGGGCAATTCTTTCAGCATAAGATGATGTGTTCAAGTTCAGGAGAGTTTTGACAAGGCGGTTACACCCCGCCGCACCGACATGTCTCCTTTTCGACATGTCTCCATTCCGACACTCACCCTATCTCTAACCCTTACCCTAAACTTAACCCCTATGGAAGTGTCACCACTCCGACAATAAGAAGTCAATTTCGGAGTGGCGACATGTCGGAATGGAGAGCGACACCCTGACAAGGCAATTCTCTTGAATGCTGCCTTCAGGTATGGCATGGAAAGAGGGCATTTGCATTTCTTTCACCATAGTAAAAACTGCATTCATGTTCTGGCACTTTTTAACAGCCGGATAAAAGGGCAGGGGCTCAAGCCTCCTTTCATGTGTGCACGACATGCCTGGTGTAATTTGATCAAGAACACGATCAAGACACGCCAATGCAGACAGGAACAAACCAGTGAACATGGATATCATGGTGGTATGCATTAAAATTGTATGTGTTTACACATTTCTCCTGACAAACATCACCCAAACGCGCAAGCGCAAGGAAAGACTCGCTTTGCATCTCAAAAATCCCCCCGTCGAGGTTCCTGAAGACAGTGAATGATTAATGTTACAACGACCGTTTGGCATGCGTCACTGTTGTGCAAAGTTCTGGAAATCATGCCTGAAGGCCCATATTGACACCCTAACGAAGTTAATTCAAATTAGCTTCCGTACCTATTAGCCAATGCAGATGCAGGTGTAATTAATCAAATCAAAGCGGATGGTCACACACACACGCATGCACGCGCGCACACACCGACACACACACACACCGACACCGACACACACACACACACACACACACACACACACACACACACACACACACACACACACACACACACACACACACACACAGACCAGTGGTTCTCAAAGTGGATTCCAGGGACTCTGTGGGTTCCTTTGGGGGTCTAAATTGACCCATACAAGTCTGTAACTCTGACAGTGTACACATTGGTTCCATTTGTACAACTGTCAGAGTCAAGGGGAGACCTTGATATTTGAAAGTTTGAGAAACACTGACAGGGGTGTCGCACCAAATTCTAGGCCCTATTGAATATTTAAAATCCTTTGTTTCTATGCCAGTGGTGCTCGAACTGTTTCACATGAAGGACCCCCCAAAATGATATGTATTTGGCCACGGACCCCTATCTCAAAATATTTCGTTCCAGGGGACGAAGCAAAATTTGAGTTACGAATGTTTAGACGCTTAAAAAGTACATATATTCAAAGATTTGCACACATTTCTACGACTTTTCAAAAAATAGCAGATCTACAAGCTCGCAGCGCGGCACTCTGTGCCGCGCTGTGAGCTTGTATATCTGCTATTTTTTTAATAGCTAAAGTATAAAATAATTAAGGCCCCTCCACCTTGGGCCCTAGTAACTCAGTCCCACTACCCCCCCCCCCCCCCCCCCCCCCTTGTGACGCCACTGCACATGTAACATGGTTAATAATGCTTCCACTTGCCCATGCATTAGATGTATATAGTGTTCCACCTTAAGAGTGTCCTGCCACCTTAAGACAATTGGCGGCGACTGCCTTTAGACAATGACGTTGTCTCGTTCACTTCCTATTCTCTCCCTGATATGAGAGCAGTAGGTTGTGTTTCATGTGCTCTGGAGATTATTGTATTTTATTTTATTATTTTCGTATGAATATATGAATACATATACACAGAGATATTATGACATATAATGATGCTTTAGATAGTATTCTAATTTCACTGTATCTGCTCTATTTCCAGCCTGTGTTCAGCCATACTATATGTCCAGAGCAGACCAGTGATTGATCCGTTTCTCTGTTCATCAGAATAAATTCACTGAGCTGAGAATCCTGGTCTGTGGTCCATTCTACAAAAGTTACACAACGCACGATCACGTCTGTTACACACAGACGACCAACCTGTGAGCCGGTATCTTGTGGTCCCCCGCGATCAGCAGGACGTCACACAGCTGCTTGTGCTGCAGGTAGGTCTCCATCTTACGGAAGGTCTGCTCCGCGTGATTGGTGGCCTGGAAGAACTCATCGGAGCCGTTGTTGTTGTTCATCCTGGCGAAGGCGTTGAGTGCCAACCTGTGGAAGAGAGGAAGGAGGACATTTGGTGAGACTAAATTAAACCCATTTAGAACGGGTACACATTATTGTGTATCATTATGTTATGCTTCAACTATTGAAAAACAGCTATTTTTGAAAAATCGGAAAATTTAGAATTTTGACCCGAAGTGTCTTTTGAAACCTTCTAAGGTTTTTTTTTTAAAAACACATTCTATGTCAGCAATCTGGCCAGCCATCGTCAAAGAAAAGGTCCTTTTCACTTAACTGGAGCTCAGTAAGTCTGTTCTTGAGAGACTACTATGTCAGTGGTTCTCAAACATTTTCATGTGAAGGACCCCCAAACTGATATGTATTTGGCCACGGACCCCCCCCCCCCCCTCTCAAAATATTTAGTTCCAGGCAGGGACCCCCCAGAAGCAAAATTTGAGTTACAAACGTTCGCTTTAAAAATACATATATTCAAAGATTTGCACACATTTTCACGACTTTTTCAAAAATAGCAGATCTACAAGCTCGCAGCGCGGCACTCGGTGCCGCGCTGTGAGCTTGTATATCTGCTATTTTTCACTGGTTAAAGCATTCAATAATTAATGGACTAATGCCCTGTACTATATGCATCTGATAGTGTCTACCCGGGGTCATCAACATGTCCGTACACAGACAAATGTGTGTTCGTGGCAAGACTTGATTTTGTTTCATACACATCATTATAATTTAATTATTTTCATCACGAGACCCAATTACTGAATGTCAGTCTCAGGGTTTTCTTCTGAATATGTATGACTCTTATTTACTATGATGACACTATGGCATATTAGGAGTCCACTAGTACCAGTGGTTCTCAAATGTTTTATTTTCAAGGACCCCCATAACACTGAGGCCACGACTACACAGAGCTGGATTTTTCATATATACTGGTTTTTCAGATATCCACATAGAAAAATATCTAGGTCCACACGGAGCTGTATATTTCATATATCCCGGTTTTTCAGATATCCACATAGAAAAATATCTAGGTCCACACGACAAAGATATCTAGGTCTAACAAGCACACACACAGTAAAGTATTCAGAGATATCCGGGTTCCCACTTCCCTGTCTACACGGATCCAGTGAATTGGATATTTTTCAATCTCTCCACTTATTTATCCGGATTCAAAAATATCCAGTTTCGCGGCCGAAATATCCAGCTTCGTGTGGCTGCAAGCCCCAACAGCACCAACAAATGTCTAGATTCAGAAATATCCAGCTTCATGTAGCCGGCACCTGAGTGTGTACAAAATAATGGTTCCATTTGTACACTCAGTGTTACAGACCTGTTATGGGCATTCAGGGCTATCGCTTTATGTGTTTCTGGTAATATTGTCTTCTCATTTTGTATGTCTGTGGCAATTATTATTATTTTACAAAAATGTCCACCACAAGCCAACATGGCGATGACCCCTGCTGGCTACAGCTGAATGTTTTCATGATTTAAAATGTTACACTTTTTGTACTTTTACACTTCTTGTTGAAGCAGAATGATTTAGTAGTGAAAGTGTCACAATGTGGTTCCGAAGGTTTCTGACTCAAGCACAGAACGCGAACCTAGTCTGGGATCACTTCACTTTTCGGGCTTGTAACCGGTCTGGAGCGGAAACCACAACACGTCATGTTGTAGTAGTCAAAGGACTACAATTTGGCCGGAACTATCCACCGGAAACAGTTTTAACCCAAAATAATTCCCCTGCGCTCAAGGACATATATAGGGCCTACCTAATAAACTCCTTGATGCGGAGTAGTTTTGTTTCGTATATGCATCTTTTAGTCCAACTGTTAGCGACTGGCAAGACTACACTAGGCTACTTGAGCATTCTAATAGGGATTGGGGAAACAAACGGATGGAACCAAATCAAAGCGACGCCGCTTCTTCTAGTGTTTCCGCTCTTTAGGCGGAAACCAAACAGCCTGTTGTGAACGAACACCAAAGCCTGGTAGGCGAGGTTAAGACAAACCAGAGGAGATGCAAGGATGTTTATTTAACAAACAAAGGCAATACAAAGTGATACACTATACTGGGAAAACACAAGGCAGAAATACTCAAAAACGAACTAGAATATAGTCACTGGCAAAGACAAAGTAACCTCAAACTTACAATGATGAACTGACATAGAAGTGGAGACACTGGGAAGTACAAATACACAAGACACAGGTGAACTCAAACAACAATCAACACTGGGATTGGCTGGGGCACAACAGGACACAGGAGGAGAACATAACTAATCAACAAACAGTAGGAGAGACAAGGCAGTAGGGGCTGTTAAGTATGACATCATTTTGTAGGCAGAGGAGAATTTCTGCCCCCAGTTTCCGTGAATCTTTTTACTATTTTTACTATTTACACATTTTTCTTCTCTTTGTTGTTGAAAGGAAAGTGTTAGAATTATACTTTAGTCGTTATTTTTTAGTCGTTGTTTTTTGAAATAGCGAGGGACAGAAAATGCTCTGGGGGCAGATTCTCCTCTGCCTACAAAATGATGTCACGGCTTAAAAGCCCCACAGGGGCAGACAGGAAACACTACTTCAAAATAAGACGCAAAACCAAAAGTCACAGCAGTGAAACCAAAACATAAGACCAGATACAGAAAGGTCAACAAGAAGGCCTAAAAGTACAAAACTCAAATACAAGAGCAGCGCGCCTCAAAGTTCAAAAACGAATAAAGTCCACACTGACAAGAAGTAGTGAATAGAAGGTACAGTGTGTAGTAAGAAGCTCAAGATCACAGATACTGTTTAGATAAGCTCGGTACAAGTCACTAAGGTGCAGAGCCAAAGCTTTCAGTCTTAAAGTGTCAGCTGTACATTCTAGTCTTGTGGAGTGTCCATAGTCATGCAGGGAAAATTAGCAGAATACCTGTCAAATCTGGGAATAAATTCCTTACCAAACAATTTCTTCACCAATGTGTTCGTAAAGGTGTCTAGTAACATATCTAACAAAGATTGAAATTCAACATCCCTAGCAAAATGTTTGACAGCTAGGGAAATTCTGGGTCTCATTCACTTACTATACACTGTACTATAAGGGAAGAAATCACTCCCACAAATATGCTTTAAGTGGGATGTGAGGGGTCTAACTAGGTGTTTTTAATTATTCTTAACACCGGCAGAGAAGGGTCGGAAAAACACTCGGCTGCGCCTCGGGTTTCCCAACGCCTCTCAGCCGGTGTATACTACCCCGGTAACCACTCGCCCCTTTTGGCTTATTGCTTTAGTACACATATCAAACCTAATTACACAAATTACAAAGTCACTGCAGGCAGAAAATAACACAGGGAAAGGTTTATTTAGATCTATTGAATTACCGTAGTGTCATTCATTGTACGTCTTTCTGTGCAAATTATGGGATGTTTGGAAACAATGCAGGCTGTACTGGGAACGATAAGAATTACATTCTCCGAGAACAATATGACTTGTTTGGACACGTGACGACGCCACGAGATCCTCTGTTCCCACTGGTGCATATTATGCATCATCATCAGCCTCGGCAGACATTTAAACGGTTAAGGACTAAACTCCACACATAAGTGGATAAATAAACACTTAATTCCAAAGGGACAAGTAGCACCACAATCTGAGCAGCACAAGCTGTCTATACAGAATCTAAAGTGTGTATGTGTCCATGTGTGTGTATTTCTGTGTGTGCGTGCTTGCAGGGGCGTCACAAGGGGGAGGGAAGTGGGACTGAGTTACTAGGGCCCAAGGTGGAGGGGCCCTAGTAACTTTAGCTATTGAAAAATAGCAGATATACAAGCTCACAGCGCTGCAAGCTTGTAGATCTGCTATTTTTGAAAAGTCGTGAAAATGTGTGCAAATCTTTGAATAAATGTATTTTTTAAGCAAACATTTGTAACTCAAATTTTGCTTCTGGGGGTCCCTGGAACAAAATATTTTGAGATGGGGGTCCGTGGCCAAATACATATCATCTTGGGGGTCACTGACATGGAATCATAGGTTTCTTGCACACATTTTCACGATTTTTCAAAAAATAGCAGATCTACAAGCTCGCAGCGCGGCACTCGGTGCCGCGCTGTGAGCTTGTATATCTGCTATTTTTCAATAGTTAACATTCATGGGGGGCCCGCAGTGAATCCTTGTACCCAGGGCCCAGAATTTGGTGTGACGCCCCTGCGTGTGTGTGTGTGTGTGTGTGTGTGTGTGCATGTTGGATTTTGACAGGGGGACAAACTTTTGCCAGCAAGCTTCTTCCTCCTCACAACATTCCAGTGAAGTGAGGCTGAGTCCCCACTCCCTGCAGGCTGCTAGATCACAGGCTGTTTAACGTAATCCTTCCGACTCCACAGCGAAATAATACAGGCCAGGCACGTTTTCTGGTGTCCTTCACAGAGTAAATCCACTCGTTTTGACATTTAGGGCTGTTTGTTACACTACATAAACAGATCTAAAGCTGCCTCTCCTGGGGAATTAACTGGCGTCTATAATGCCTCCATGTGCTGTATAAAGATTCATCGTTCAAAAATGCGTTGTTTCTTTTTCTTTTTTCCTTGAGAAGGGGGTGAGCATGCGGAAAACTGTCATTGCTTTTTTAAAGTTTGGGCTTCAAATTTCCATTCATGACAGCTTTGAGTCAGCAGCAGCAGCAGCATCAGCAGAGCTTCAATGATGTAAAAATACAAGCGTGTGAAAATATCGACTATTCTAACAAAGTGTCGGTTTAATGCAGAGTTTTAAACTAACACTCGGAATGTTATTTTATCGTCGTTGTCGGGTGAAAACCGTTCGTTTCGCATTTTTCATTTTAAAAATGATTTAAACTAGTGAAAATAGCCGATCTACAAGCACACAACGCCTCGCGGTGCGAGGCGTTGCGTGCTTGTAGATCTGCTGTTTTCACTACTTTTGTGCAAGGCCTTGTACGATGAAGCAGGGCTTTACTTTGCGAAAGAACATACACATTTGAAACTTGGAGATACGAGGTTTCCACCCGACAACAACGTTATAGAATGCAGGTGCATTCGCGCAAGTACACGGTAAAATCCGGATTGTTAATTTAACTCTGAGAGTATATAAAAAGACACTTTATACTCACATTTAACACACTAATACCCAGGATTTTGCAGTGTATCACAGGCCCGACATATTGCAAACAGCTGAGGAATTCGTACCATCGACTAGAAAGTAAGGGAAAAAGGAGGGCGCGCTTGTATTGACATCTTGATTAACACACTATCATAAACTTCTTTAGTTTCAGTGTGTGCCTTTCCTCTCCTTTGATTACCAGAAGCAACAGCATTTTCCCACAGGGAACAGTTTATATAGCATTCTGGTCACTGCCATACCCCCATAGTGTAGTCTTTATTGGGATGCTTTATGCTAAATACAAGAGTAATTTATAGGCCCTGTCACGGTAATTCCCTACTGACTCTGGAGTCTTGGAGGAGGAACACAGAACCAGACTGAATAAGCAATGGAACCGTAAAGCGGAGATGCATTGCCTTTGTATTGGCCGCGAGGCATGCGGTAAGGATTTTTCATGCCTACCAATCTCATGGACACTAATTGCTTTGGTATCACGTCCTGGGGAGCAGTAAATTTCTCTGAAGTGTTTATTTTCTTTTCAGCAGTGGGTTGGTTTGTCAGAGGTATAGCTCAACAGTTTATTGAGGCTCTAAAAGCACACAATGCAACTTACTCTAGAGAAATGCGCTATAGGGACACAACGTGACACGATAGGTATTATCTCCGACAGAGGCTAACCGGGCATATGGCTAGTGATGCGGCTGTATACAAACCACTTTAAAATGTTATAACACCAGAAAGTGAATAAGTCATTTATGATCACTGATCAGGCACGTGCACACATAGACATCAAAGGGGGCTTGAGCCCCTGCCCTTTTATCCGTCTGTAAAAAGTGCCCTCTCCAGACCATGAATGCAGTTTTTATAGTGAAAGAAATGCAATTACCTTCTTTCCATGCTATAACACAATCCTGAGTTAACTCAGGATTGTGTTGATCGTGTCCCAAACAACAATAAAATAAGATAGGGTTGTCCCAGAGGTGAAGTGGCCCTTTAATTGCCTTGTCCAAACTCTCCTGAACTTGAATGCAGCATCTTATGTTGATAGAATTGCCCTCTCTGGGTAGAAATCCATGCTGTACGCCACATCTCCAGCATCGTCTTGATTCGTTCAGTGTGGTATCACGCACCGAAAATAGCCGACCTCCAGCTTGTGAGCTTGGAGGTCTGCTATTTTCGATATTTCCACCAAAAGGACATTTTAGAAATGTCAGCCCCTGCCTCTCTAATATTCTCTGCACGTCCCTGTCATAATACATAAATATTTGAAATTGAATAGAACAGACAGGTTCCTCAATTCATTTCCTCAATTTGAGTGCTACACCGTTGTAGCTGTGCTCCCTCCAGTGACTCCCTCGTCATCTTGTCTCAACACCTTAGCAGAGACATCACACCATGTTGTGACTCATTGAATCTGAAAATAGACACTGTTCATAGTACCTCAACAAATGAAGACAGGTTATTGTGAAGTCACTGCTACATTGTGATGCTCTTCTCTGTATCACAGGCAGGGATGTCGCACCCAATTCTGGGCCCTGGGTACAAGGATTCATTGACTGGGAACGCATTATTATGCATTATTTTGTGCTTTGACTATTGAAAAATAGCAGACCTACAAGCTCACAGCGCGGCACCGAGCCATGCTATGAAGTTGTAGGTCTGCTATTTTTGAAAAATCTTGAAAAGTTGTGTTTTTTGAAAAAAACTATGTTTCCCATCTCAAAATATTTAGTTCCAGGGACTCAACAGAAGCAAAATTTTAGTTACAAACGTTCGCTTAAAAAATACATATATTCAGAGATCTGCATGTATTTTCACGACTTTTCAAAAATAGCAGATCTGCAAGCTTGCAGCGCCGCGCTGTGAGCTTGTATAATCTGCTATTTTTCAATAGCTAAAGCATAAAATAATTACCTTGGGCCCTACTAGTAACTCAGTCCCACTCTCCCCCCCCCCCCTTGTGACGCCCCTGATCACAGGGAGAAGTCTTCTACACGGCTTTGCAATTGTGTCCGCAGGCAGCTCAGTCGGTAGAGCTCTCACCTTTGGACCGCAAGGTCGTGGGTTTGTTCCAGGGCATCGGCAACTCAGCGTGTGAATTTGGGCAAACATTCCCTCGGATTTTTCATCGGTCTGAGCAAACACTGGAATCCCCTGGAGCGTTACTTCATCAATTACGGAGCACCACTGACGTGTGGGTACAGTACGCTGTGGTCACCTTACAGTTTACAGTTTACAGTTTAGGCATTTAGCAGACGCTTTTAATCCAAAGCGATTTACAATAAGCAAATAAACATCACAATAATAAACAAGATTAAGTGTCAGTACATCAAACAGCAATATAACAAATGTGAATGAATATATATCTAGAAAAAAACTATATAATCCGTAAAAAAGGTTTCTAAAAACCTAAAAACAAATGCTAACTAGCTTCATATATGGTCATTGATTTTTCCAGTAGTGCTAAGGGTTTAGGTGGAGTCTGAAAAGGTGAGTCTTCAGTCCACGGCAAACACCTGTTGGACAACACCTGTCCAACCCCTAAATCGTGGTTCTCAACCTGTGGGTCGGGACCCCCAGAGGGGTCGCCAAATTATTTTGGTGGGTCCCGGCTAGTAGACAAACCAAACCAAAATAAAGTTTAAGTGTATAGAGGGTAACTACACTGTTCTAAAGTGACAATTTGAGGACTTTTTAATACCTCTAAAATGACATATTAAACATTGGCTAAATTGTCAAATATTAGAGACAGAAATTGTGAAAATAGCCGATCTACCGTACATGCTCACAACGCCTCGCAACGCGTAGATCTGCTTCTGCTATTTTCACAATAGAACCGTGTTACTGTATACAAAATGTAATTCCTCAACTCTCAGTGCTCGTCAGGATGGGGGTCAAGTTAAAATATGATTATTTTGTGGGTCACTGCCTGAAAAGGTTGAGGACCACTGCCCTAAATAATGACAAGTTATATCGCTTAATAATCTAATCCAGGGCCAGGGGTCTTCAACAGGGGGTCCGGGACCCCTAGGGAGTCCTCAGAGTTACTACAGGGGGTCCTCCAAATCCTTGTGTGATAGGATAATTATTTTAAATGAACATTTGACCCCTCGCATCCCTATACTCTGAGGAGAACTTCAGCCAAGAATAGTAGATCTACAAGCTCTCAACGCCTCGCAGCTATTTGTGTCAAATAAGTTTGGTGTATAGGTAAAAAGAAAAGAGCAGAACAAGTACAAAGTGAAAGGTCAAGTTTACTAAGTATCGAGGATTTATGATTTTAAAGGGTTAAGTGTCAAACAAGTCTATCAATCTACCCATGAAATCGATGAGAATCTCCATCACACATTTATACAATATGTATATATGTATTCATCTCTCTCTCTCTCTCTCTCTCTCTGCTAAGGGGTCCTTGGCCTGAAAACATTGAAGACCCCTGATCTAATCACAGAATGAAATTCTGAAATTCCTCTTTATTATGATTCAGTATGTACAGTCTGTGAACACATGTAGAGGAATTCATGTCCCAGACTCTTCTGCCTTCGGGCTCCCAAGATGCCAGGTTAATTTGTTGACTTGTTGTGCGTCCTATAGTTTGTGTAGTTTGACTTTTAATGCACAAATTATTATTATTTATCTGTTTTTACATTATAATGTTTAGACTGATGATAGGTTTACCTCTGATCCTTGATTACTGAGGCACTACACTGTCTCTATGCATTTGATGTATTACCTTGTGTTTACCAATTGCTTACTGTAAATCGCTCTGGATTAAGAGCATCTGCTAAATGCCTAAATTTAAAATGTATGCTCACGGAAATGAGGCCTATGTTCAAAGACACATTTTAAACTGTTTATGACTCACATAAAGCACATAAAGAACAATAACAATGCATTGACATACTGATATACTGCATACTGCATTTGCAATCTCCAATTTCATACATAAAGCCTGGAATAGAAGAAGACATGCAACTTACACATAGACAGTGGCACTGTGATGGATCATACCAACCTATTACTCAAGTCTGTTTCTTGTCCTGTTTCTTGTTCATTCTGTCTTTGTACCTCTATCTCTCTCTCTCACTCTCTCTCTCTCTCTCTCTCTCTCTCTCTCTCTCTCTCTCTCTCTCTCTCTCTTTCCCTCCACTCTTGTTCAGAACAACTATTGATGTACTTTTGATCTTAAGAATGCAGTATTACTTTATTTTGTTTATTTATTCATTTTTTTGTGTCAGCTTGTTGGCACTGGGGAAAAAAAACGTTATGTAAATTGTGTCTGAATAATCCCGTAAGGGATGGGCTGCGAAAGGCAGCCAGACACGAAAATAAAATAATTAGTTCGTTCATTCATTCATTCATTCATTCGTTCATTCATTCATTCATTCATTCGATATATTGACATACGCACGTAACACTGACTGAGAAGTTACAGTATAAATGGCATTATGCTGAATATAAGACAGTCTAGCTCTAGCAGAATATGTATGTATAGCCTATGCAGCAGCATAGGCCTACTGTCTGTGATGTACAGTATGTGCCAATGTACAGTATATGTACTGTATGCATGTGTGATGTGTGCTTGCTGAACAAACATGAAAGAAATCTGACAGCAAATCTGCATGCTGAACATTGTAGCAGAATGGTGGAAATATAGAGGGAAAACAAATTAGCATATAGGCTACATGCTTTACATAAAAAAATATATTAGAAATGTCTATTTTTATTTTTAACCTGGCCTCCCCATTTTGGGCATGTCATCAGAGGTGAAAATTAAAAAAGAATTAAAAAAAGAAACAAAAAATAACAAAAACATCGAACCTCGGTTCGAAGTGAAGCGGTGAATTTTTATTCTATGTGTTCTAGAGCTATGAAATCTGTGTTCTAGATCTATACATTCTATCTTCTAGATCTATACTTTCTATGTGCTTTAGTTCTATATTTTCATGAATTCTGAATGAATGATTTTGTCTGGAGGGCCAAATTGTCATGTGAAGCTTGACCAATCCTCAATTCTGCATGCATGGGACAGACATGGGACAGACATGGGACAGACAAAGCCACACCTTGGAAGCGGCTTTCACCGCTTCAAAAAGCAGATCTACAGGCTCACAACACATTGTGAGAATACACGTTTGTAGATCAGCTTGCTATTTCTTGCGACTAGGTATAAAATAGGGGCAGGGCTCAAGTGGTTAAATGTAATTTGATAACGTTGTCATATTGATCAGTATAAATAGGCCTATCTTGGCTTGATGCTTAACGCACTTGACATTAAAAAAAGCTATCAGTGTTCTGTCTCAGTCAGCAGGTATTGCCATCATCTGTACTGAACAAAGTAAAAAAATAAATCAAACCTCGGTTCGAAGTGAAGCGGTGAACTTTTATTCTATGTGTTCTAGAGCTATGAACTCTGTGATCTATACATTCTTCCAATTCTGAATGAATGAATGATTTTATCTGGAGGGCCGAATTGTTATGTGAAGCCTGACCAATCCTCAAAGTATAGTCTCATTGGAAATTTTTAATCATCCAAACATCAGACCGGGACGGACGTTACACACATTCTGGATGTACGGGACAGATAAAACCTGTTCATTCTGGACTGGAATGACCATATATGGACATGAACGGGACACACAAAGCCACTCCTTGGAAGCGGCTTTCACCGCTTCAAAAAAAGGTGGTATTGTACAACTCTAATTTATGTGGATGTCCTGTCCTGTGTCTGATACTGCCTCTGGTGTTTGGTCTTTTCGTAAAAACATACAAGTTGCAACAACATTAGTCAGGGGATATCTTATAGTGTCAAATCTTGGAGTAAATTCCTTACCGACAAATGTCTTCACCAATCTACAAATGTCTTCACCAATCTACTGCATAGTACTGTATCTACTGCATAGTACTGTGTTCTATTCATCTGTCATTCAATGTTATATGAGATACTTAAATGGTTTCCTGTGGAAATAAGCTTAGTCTTTTCATGGATCTCCTTTTAGTAGACCTTGTACCAGTGAACTGTACCGTCATGAAACTGTACCTTTTCCTATGCAAACTTCTAATAAAGTCTTCAATCAATCAATCAATCAATCAATCAATCAATCAATCAATCAATCAATCAATGTGTTTGTAAAGGTGTCTAGTAACACATCTCACAAAGACTGAAATTCAGTTTCCCTAGGAGAATCCTTGACAGCTGCTGAAAGTTGAGGACCCGTTAAATTAGCTATAGGATAAAACACACCAAAATAAATACACTTTAAGTAGCATGTGAGGGGTCAAACTAGGGTTTTTTCATGATTCTGAATCCATTGCAAGCATTTGTTTAGCACGAAAAACATTCCTTGGGTTAAAAACGCCCCCACAAAACTATGGTTTAGTGATGAGTTATCACTTTTCACAGTTTTGTGGGAGCCGCCTTTACCCCAAGGAATGTTTTTCGTGCAAAACAAATGCTTGCAATGGATTCAGAATCATGAAAAACCCCTAGTTTGACCCCTCACATGCTACTTAAAGTGTATTTATTTTGGTGTGTTTTATCCTGTAGGCCTATAGTTAATTTAATGGGAGCCCGACTTTCAGCAGCTGTAACGGATTCTTCTAGGCTAGGGAAACTGAATTTCAGTCTTTGTGAGATGTGTTACTAGACACCTTTACAAACACATTGGTGAAGAATTTATTTGGTAAGGAATTTATTCCAGGACTTTTTAAGATATCCCCTGACTACATGTATCACAGAGCTATTTCATCTTTTCTGGGAGTCCATAAATGTAATTCAGTTTTGGAGTGGAGATGTTGGATGGGAACACCAGACGATTGAAGATGAAGATTTCTCTGACCGAAGATTCACAAAAAATATATTAAATTGGGACATATTTTGTGTGGTCATCCTTGGGCTAACGAGTACAAATGCTGAGGACAAATTTCACATAATGTGCAAAGTGACAACTACCCCAACAACAACTAATAATAATAATAATAAATATTAGTTGTAGTAGTATCTGAATGATTTGTCATTCATTTTCCTGAACAGGTTACTTTGCAATATTGGTAGCTAATGTCACGGTGCTACATGTTATGAGCTTGTAGATCTGCTATTTTCAATGCACAACACTACTGCGCACCTATATATAAATCAGGCTTACAGCTACACAGCTAATATAAATAAACAGAATTAGATTGTTCCGTCTCTTCCTGTGCTCCAGTCCACAGTAGTCTTCTGCACTGGACATAACTCTGTTCTGAAACTGCCCTTCTCAATAACAGGCCATAATGATTCAAGATGTGCTTTCCGTCAACCCAGATTAGCCGGCGGCAGTATAAAGGTCGTGAGTCAGATGTCTTACTGGGCCTCGGAGTCTTCTTCCAACTAGCGTCAACTCCAACCCTCCACATGAGGGGATACCACACCCCCGCCTGAACCAAATGGGGAAAGACTCTTTCGAAATGGATTAGCACAGCCTTTTGTCCCTCCAGGCGGTGGAATTGCTGGGTTGGGATGAGAGTCCAACAACACAGACAAAGCCTGGTGTAGCATAGTGTATGCCAAGTCTGTATATTTCATAAGAAACCTGCTGGCTCTGCGCTCTCATGCCCAGTATGCTGGTAGCAGGGGCGTCACACCAAATTCTGGGCCCTGGGTACAAGGATTCACTGCGGGCCCCCATGAATGTTAACTATTGAAAAATAGCAGATATACAAGCTCACAGCGCGGCACCGAGTGCCGCGCTGCGAGCTTGTATATCTGCTATTTTTGAAAAATCTTGAAAATGTGTGCAAGAAACCTATGTCAAGGACCCCCCCAAGATGATATGTATTTGGCCACGGACCCCGATCTCAAAATATTTAGTTCCAGGGACCCCCAGAAGCAAAATTTGAGTTAGAAATGTTCGCTTAAAAAATACATATATTCAAAGATTTTCACACATTTTCACAACTTTTCAAAAATAGCAGATCTACAAGCTCGCAGCGCGGCACTCGGTGCCACGCTGTGAGCTTGTATATCTGCTATTTTTCAATAGATAATGTTATTAGGGCCCCTCCACCTTGGGCCCCAGTAACTCAGTCCGACTTTCCTACCCCTTGTGACGCCCCTGGCTGATAGCATTCAGATTTGCGCAGAGAATCACTGTACCGTACGCATTTACTGTAATCACTTAATCGTCAGCAGTAGTAGTACTGACTGAGATGATTGCTCTGCACCGAAACGATTTTGCACTCGTTCACACCGTACTCACTCATTCAGCCAGGTTGACAGCGGACATTCTTTTTCGGATATGATCTGTTGTAGCTGACATGCGAGTATGTGTTTGATATTGATAGTGATTGGTGAAATCTGAAATGTAGCTGTGCACAACAAACCATTTATTTTCATGTTTGAATTACACCAGCAAGGGCGATATCAAGTTCGTAAAATGGCCGACAGCCCCTTATCATTATAGAGACCTGTGTAAAATTGCCACATGCCAATAACAGAAATGAAATATATCCCCTTATACCTTGTCCCCTCTGCCATTACAAAACCTCACACGTTATGTTGTAATGCCATGTCAGCATACTTCCTTCACTCCACCTTAGATAATGCACAGCACCTCTGGTGTGATATTGATTAATATTTTGAGCACTGCACTGTGTGAAGTGCGGATGGGCCTTACTCGGCTGAATTGTAAAGTCATTAGTTAACAGATCCGTACAACTGGTTGCTTAATAATGGGATTCTGAGCAGTTGATTTGTAGGTGGGACTTCTCTTTGACAGCAATTGGAGAATGTTTTTGGCTTACAGAGAGTCCTGTACACTTAAAAACAGAAGAGGCCGTTTTTTCTGCTGCTTATTTGTGGCATAATAATATTGATACTAGTAGCCTATGGTGAACGGTAGATGGTAGTATTCCTAGTGGTATAGTATATTTTACTTCCATGTTGAAATCAGAAGTCCTTGTTTATTAGATTACCTAGGATTACACTCTAACACTGTTGAGAAACTCAGTGGAAACTGTGTGAGAGTGAATTATGTGTATCTGGGGGGAACGAGACTACACGTGTGTGTGTGTGTGTGTGTGTGTGTGTGTGTGTGTGTGTGTGTGTGTGTGTGTGTGTGTGTGCGTGTGCGTGTGCGTGTGCGTGTGCGTGTGTGTGTGCGTGCGTGCGTGCGTGCGTGCGTGTGTCTTTGTGTGGGTGGGTGGGTGGTGGGCTGCACATGAAAAATGTGCAGATCTTAGCAGAAAGCTCCTTGAGTTTGATGATGGCAGTTTAAACCCTATAGACTATGGCTCCGCCAACATCAGCAGATTGTCTATAAATTAACATTGCCTGAGATGGGTTAGAAAATAAGACAGTACACATGTATACACACTGCTTAGACCCTATAAGCACTTTAACTTGAATATTCTAACTATAATTCTATAGCATGGTACTTCCCAGTCTGTCCACACATGCGCACACGCACACATTTTAACCATTTATTTCTGTCCACACAAAGGAGATGCATACAAGGACACAAATATTATAGGTGCAGTAGAGTTACATTTACAAAATCATGGCATATGTCCTCATGATACAATAGCAAGGCACTTGGTACTCTACGGGTATAAGTAACAGCGTCTCCGCCATATGTGGCGGCTGCCGATTATAGCGGAGACGGAACAATACTTTGCCAGCCTTTTTGCCTCTTTTTTTAGGCATCCCAAGTTGTTGAAACCCTCTAACAACCAGCCTGTGGGTATGTCCTAGGCTGCCAAATATAAAAACAAATACACACACACACACACACGAGCGCGCGCCGTGCGCGCACGCATGAACACGCACAGAGTATACACAAAACAAACACCTATCTTAGTTTCTAAAATACATTTCTCACCCAAAAGGATACAATATGTATTGCAGTGACCCTACTCTCACTCTGACAGCAAATGTTCTGCTTGACCATAATTGACCATGGCTCCATGGTTCTCTTTCCATTCAAATTGCTGAATGCGACACAGCCCCGAGGACACTGTTAGACTTAAGCCATGGCCCTTGTTAACAGTATGCATGTAAAATTCATGTAAAGCTGCGTCAGGGATTATTTTTCTTTGAATCAAGTCCGTCTGTGGAAAATGACTGATCCTGATGAGGAGTGAAACAAGAAAGAGTGTCCTGCATAACACCCTGCCGGCACTTCACAACACATTTCAGTCTTTTACAGAATTCACCCTTTGTCAAGTCCTGCCCGTTGTCCCACCCCACTTCGCATCCACTGGTTGCTGTGTCTTGGTGGGACACTCGGAGGGACACTCCATCCACTACCATTGTAATTCAGTTGCTTCGTATTGTTATTCTGTGTATTCAATTCTCATTTCAAACGTGGTTTCAGTAAAATGGAGCTGCTCAGTGGCAGTATAGTGACTCAGCATGTTTTTAAATGTTTTTATTTCTCCAAAAATTATGTTTTAGCAAATTCAACATGAAAAAGGCAGAACCAGGGCGGGACAAGGCAGATAGAGCCTGCTGGTTGGTCAGTCAGGGCCCAACCAGAAGGCTGACAAACGGTGAATTGTACTGTAGAACAAAACACTGCACCTTGTTATGCTGAAATATATGCAAACAGACGCAGCAGCGTTGGACAAGAACTTCCAGTATCAAAGGACGAATCACAAAACCTTCTCTCCCATAGGGACAGTGTGCTCCAGAGTCCAGGGCTATTTTTATTTCCGTTAAGTTATCGCATCATAAGGATGCCTCTGTCATTAAGTGTCACTCACATCGTGAGAGACCCCCATAAGCCTTGTGGTGGTGCTATGAAACACTCAACCAATATCTGAATTACTGCTGTTGACAGAGGAGAAGGTGGTGGTATTTCTTTTCCAAAGGCATTGGCGGGGGAATTGAGATATCATTCAAACTAACAGCCCCGCTGACTCAAGCCTCTGTTTGTGTTTATGGTGGGGAGAAGAGGTCAGGGTTTCCATTCCATTTGGGTTAACTCCTCCTGTCATATCCACTGACAAAGATGGGGAGGAGAGGCATGAGGAAAGAACAAATACTGACACTGCATGGAGAGCAGGGGCGTCACAAGGGGGGAGCTAGGGAAGTGGGACTGAGTTACTAGGGCCCAAGCAAGGTGGAGGGGCCTTAATTATTTAGCTATTGAAAAATAGCAGTTCTACAAGCTCACAGCGCGGCACCGAGTGCCGCGCTGTGAGCTTGTAGATCTGCTATTTTTTGAAAAGTCATGAAAATGTGTGCAAATCTTTGAATACATGTATTTTTTTAAGCGAACATTTGTAACTCAAATTTTGCTTCTGGGGGGTCCCTGGAACTAAATATTTTGAGATGGGGGTCCGTGGCCAAATACCTATCATTTTGAGCTTCCTTCACATGAAAAAGTTTGAGCACCACTGACATAGAAACATTGTTTTTTTTTTTCAAAAAAACCTTAGAAGGATTTGAAATATTCAAAGGCTTGCACAAGATAGCAGATCTACAAGCTCAGTCGGTGCCGCGCTGTGAGCTTGTATATCTGCTATTTTTTGTAGTTAAAGCACAAAATAATGAAGTGAATCCTTGTACCCAGGGCCCAGAATTTGCTGCGACACCCCTGAGAGCAACTAAGTATTTTCAGTCGTCACTACACTGTGATGTTGAGAGGTATGTAGTTATTTAAATATTTTAATATTTTTGATTTCTCAGAGAGGTGAAGCCTTTTATGGTCTTGGACTTTGGGCCTGGTGATAAGGCAAATGAATGAAAACAGAGGACACTAAAAGCAACGAAATGGAAAGCGATGGAATGGATTTATTCAAGGTGTTATTCTGTGTGAAAACGGTGACTCTATTAAGGCACAAACCTCTAACTGACTGACACATACATTTTTCAGGCTATTTGAAAAGGGGGTCTAAAATATATCTTTCACTTGCAGCATAGTTCATTTCTAGATATAGCCTCAGAGATTGTGACAAATTATCTGTCAAGGATTTATGATGTGAGACGTAATAGGGCCACCCAGCTGCTGGAGCAAATGAATGTGCATATATTGGTGAAATCCACACATCTGCTTAGCCCACAACCAACAAGCAAGCCAAGGTGCAGTGTATGTCACACGTGCAAAGCCTACTTCACTGTTTAACTCTCAAATACCTGGAACGCGCCCGCCGCGTCGCATTAGATTTGAACCACTTTAACCATTATTTTATGCTTTAACTATTGAAAAATAGCAGATATACAAGCTCACAGCGCGGCACCGAGTGCCGCGCTGCGAGCTTGTAGATCTGCTATTTTTGAAAAATCGTGAAAATGTCAAGTCTTTGAATATCTTTGTCCCGATCTTTGACCCAACTTCTAAATCCTTCCTCTAAATCAGCTGTTCTCAAACTTGTTCATGTCAAGGACCCCCAAAATTACATTTATTCGGCCGCAGACCCCTATCTCAAAATATGTTGTTCCAGGGACCCCCCCAGAAGCAGAGATTTGAGTTACAAAAGTCTGCTTTGAAAAATATATATTGAAAAATTTGCACACATTTTCACGATTTTTCAAAAATAGCAGATCTACAAGCTCGCAGCGCAGCACTCGGCGCCGTGCTGTGAGCTTGTATATCTGCTATTTTTCAATAGTTAAAGCATTCAATAATTGTAGGCCTAAACTGCTTAACTTAGCATGTCTAGAGATATACAGTCATTGTTTATGACCCTGCTTATATTCAATACATGATTTCCAACTGGTACAGTATTTCATATTTAATGAGCGGTTGCAGTTTACATGACATGCAATGCTGATGGAAAAGTGGCTTGTAAAATAGTATTTTCCTGATTATAGTTCATGTCAAACTACATTATGCTGCCATTCCTGCCACGCTTTGCTGATTCAATAAATGCTGTGCCACTAAATCATCAGGAGGGGGAAAAAAGAAAACTACCTCCCTGATTCAATAATTATGTAAAACAGATGCTGACAGAGTAATCAATTCATTTGGATGAAATAAGAGAGTGATGTCAATATGCTGAATGATTTATTACCAAAAAAAAGTGATAAAAAGTGAATTCTCTAAGCATTTTTACTTATTAGCATAGACTGGTGGGTGGAGTAATTGGGTCGAAAAATATCTCTAGTCATTAAAAAGAGTTTGCAGGTTTTATGGCTGTTGGTTGTTAGAGATAATATTCCAACAGTTAAGCAAGCACAGCTTGCATAACCAGTTTAACCCTCGTAGGGTCTTCGGGTCACTTTGACCCGGTTTTCAATTTTCAACATCAAGAAAAAGTATGTTAAAATATGTTTTTATCCATGAAACTTCTTCTGCTTGGCTTATTTACTGTACTAAACATGTGATATGAAAATGGTACATGTCATGCATTTGCAACACCCCCCTGTATCAACATATAACACCCAGGGTCTTCGGGTCACTTTGACCCGGCCATTCAAAGTGTATGCTAAATGGCTAATATTTAGACCATTTCTTTCTGAAAAAACATTGGACATATGGATTTTTGAGTACATAATTTGCTCACCATTACAAATTACATTGATAACAATTCATTCAATATTATCTCCGCCAGGCCGGGATGGCCAAAGGTGAGGGATTATGTTTTCGTTGCTTCTGTCTGTGAACAGCTAATCTCAGTCACCGCTGGACCAGTCAGCGTGAAACTTTACATGTACTCCCCCGGGAGGCCTAGGAAGATATTCAACCCCAAATCGTCCTGTTATAGCGCCACCATGAGGCAGAATTGAGCAAAACAAGTTTTGGGGGATATTTACAATACCGATTTTCTCTGGTCATTTGATCAATGTCATGGCCTACAGTATGTGTCACATTTTCTATTCAGATTGGCCACGATTCCAAAGATGCTTACGATTTTTGCGGGAGTGGCACATTTTGCTACCAAATGGGAACTTCATCCCTATGCCACTTTACAAATTCCAAGTTCCACAGCATTCCGACGTGATTTGTAGCATTTCTTTTTTATTTTATTTTATTTTGAGTAGCCAATTATGGTTTACCCTCTTTTTCTCCCCAATCCAGTCCTTATGCCAATTGATTCCTCCCCTATGTTGTCACTGCTGTTGTATCCTACCGAATCACCTGACAGTGAGGACCCCCCACCGAGTGGACGTAGGGCCTTCGCCCTTCGTCCTACTCCTCCCTCCCAAAACCAGCTGCCGCCCAGCCTGGCTGTAGGAATACATGTACAATTATCAACCTCTCCGCCCAGCTTCCCTTCCCTCGAACAACAATTGTGTTTGCATAGATGCCCCACGATTGATTCAAATCCACAACCTCTGTGGCAGTGACACTGTGCCATCAGAGCACCTGTAGCACTTTGTGCAAATCAGAATGGGACAAGAAATATTTGACATATAGTTCTTGATCAAATGACAATAGGGATAATATGTACCAATTGGTGTGAGATTTGGACAAAGTCTATATTGTAATACCAACAAGATATTTTGCAAAGATCAGTCTCATGGTGGTGCTATAAATGACAGATGGAAAAGATCTCTAGTGGAGTTTCTTTCTAGGCCTCCTGGGCGTATGTGTGCCAAGTTTGATGCTGAAGTGGTGCCTGAGATTAGCTGTTCACACAACAGCCTGATGGTGGCGCTATAAGAGGCAAATGTGAAGAATTAGGGGAGGAGGTTCTTCCTAGGCCTCCCGGGAGTGTATGTGTGTAGTTTCACACTAATTGGTCCAATTTGCCTGAGATTAGCTGTCCACAGACAGAGGAGTGAAAACATAATCCCTCACCTTTGGCCATCCCGGCCTGGCAGGGATAATACAAAATATTTATTGAATTGTTAGTAAAGTAGTTAATAATGACAATCAAATTGTGTTTAATATGATTTTTGGGGATTTCTAAATACTTTAGAATGGTTTAATATGAGCCGGGTCAAAGTGACCCGAAGGCCCTGGGTGTGACTAAAACACGAGGATCCTACGAGGGTTAATGTTTTGGTACTTGTGAAAAGATGGTCACTAGGTATAGTGTGGTATTAGTATTTTAGGCTAGTGTGAACTCAAGGACCCCAAGAGATGTACAGAATCCCTACATTTTTACTGCGAGGCACATGTTTAATACATGCGCCCTCTTTCACACAGGGATCCCAAAACACCAGCATCTGCCAATTATGGCAACACGAAAGGCAGAACGCACACAGCAGATACAAAAATCGCAGTATCTTAGTTCAGAATAATTCATGTCCTATTTGGGGCATGCAGCCATATCCACTGCCTGCCTGTGGCATTCATTTCATCCAGAATGGTGCGTATACTGTATTTAATCGTATCAGGGTCGTCATAAAAAATCAAAAGGACAGGTTCATTTTCATTTCTCTCATTTCATCACCAGGTGGTACAGAACAAAAGCGCCAGGCACAGAGCAGGCGAATACAAGGACCAATCACCTCAAAATGCCACACTAGACTAGATAAAAGAAGAGCGAGTCCTTTCATCCTTGATGACAGGTGCTTTCAGTGCTCCACCAGACATCACACAACATGCACCCTGCAATAGCAGCACCTGTTCACTTCCTGCAATGAAGACACAGGGTCGTGCAAAAGAGAGAGAGAGAGAGAGAGAGAGAGAGAGAGAGAGAGAGAGAGAGAAAAGAAAAACAAAACTGGAAAAGCAGAGGGAAGCCAGAGTAAAATGTCCAAGGAGCTAAACCTTAGATTTTTTGGGATTAGAATTATTGAAATAAAATGTTATGGCCTACAAATGTGACCGGAGCTGCAAGTGGCATTTTATTGTAATAGTGGTGGAGGAGGAAGAGATTTGGATCATTCCTGTGATTGCCATTCCTATACTCTCTCATCCCAACGTGTTACATGATATACCGGTACAGGTAAGATTTGTAAGATTTTATTGAAGGGAAAGCCCCATTGAGATGCAGCATCTCATTTTCAAGAGGGACCCATAAGAACATGACTCTTATGGCTCTCTCTCTCTCACAACCCACTTTTACAGTTACTCTGTGATTGAATGCATTAGCATGGCTGCCGTGTAAAATGTGAATAATGCTCCGAGGAATCAAGCAGAGGTTTCCTCCACATGATATCCGCCAGTGGCCTCACAACAACACAGGCATGGGAGGGAGGGAGCACAGAATAAAATCCCATGAATAATTAAGAGCATGTTTTATTGCGTTGCCGTGCCTACGCTGTAGCACGCTGTGGAAACTGCGACTGAACTGTCCCCCAGGTGAGCCATGGTTGGTCGCAGCTGCTGAGCCAGGCTTAATTGGGAAATGATAGCAGCACAGCTAATTTGATCTCTGCTTTAATTAAAGGGCCTGCATGCCAGGATGGCACCGCAAATACGGAATGAAGTTGAAACGCCGCAGACGTACTGTGTAAGGAATGGATTCCCGGAAACTACAAACTTTACAATTTACTAGTCTTGTGCGTGCCTAGGCTTTGAAGCAAAATGTCACACACAACAACAAATGATTGATTCTGCTAATTCTAGATAACGCCGCCTCGGACACCAGACTTTCTCTTTGTGAGCAACACCACACTCTACATTCAACAGTCTGTCTATTCTCATTTGGTGCATTCCACGAAAGCTACACGTTTTCCATTCACCACTGTCTAAATCAGATTTCCTGCGAATTCGATGTCTTCCCGGAACACTATAGTCTGTCCATCACATGAGAGTCATCATCATACCTTTCTCTGGCTTCCACCTCCGCAGGGTCCTCGCCGCTGCCCTTCACATTGTCTTCGCCGCTCTTGGGGTCCTCCTTCCTGGTGACGCTGGGCGACGAGGCGGTCTTCGGGGGCTCCTCGCTGACCTGGAGAGTGTGAATGGTGTTGTGCTGCTGCTGGTGGTGCCAAGATTGATGACCCGCTCTGACATAGACTGGCGTGGTGGGCCCCCCCGGCGTGGGCGCCAGGATGCTGTGGTGGACGGGGCTGTTCTTCCGGAATCCCCCTCCTCCTCCACCTCCTCCCACTCCGCCCCTGTCCCGGGAGTGACTCTTCAGGCGGCCCTGCACGGGGGTCCCTCTGTGGTCCAGGCCATCCTGCTGGATGTAGCCCCCCACTCCGCCGCCGCCTCCCCCGCCGCCGCCGCTGCCGGCCGAACCCTGGGACGACGAGTGGCTGAACCAGCGCCAGCGCAGCCGGAGGATCTGCTTCACGTCAAAGTCCTTCTTCCCCGACACGGACATGTCCTCCTCCTTTCAGCTGGGAGATGAACGTGGGGTACCCAAAAACATGGAGGAGGAGCAGAGGAGAGAAGACCCTGGGTTTCAGTCCTTTGCTTGAATACAAAGTGCCTCCTCTATCCTCTCTCTCTCCTCTATTGTCTCAGTAGTACTACCAGGCAGCAGCAGCACCTCCTCGCTCCGCCTGCACTGTCTCCTCCGCTGCTCTGTTAGAGGATAAGGAAAACAATCCTCTGCAGCTTTTGTTCCTGTGCCTGTGATTACAATCCTGCCTCCAACTCTCCCTCTGTGCCTCTGTCTCTCTCTCTATGTCTTTCTCTCTCTGTCTTTCTCTCTCTGTCTTTCTCTCTCTCTCCTCTACTGCTGCTGTTTCTGTTTGCCGCTGCTGCTGCTGTGCTGCTGGAGTTAATACACATACATGATCCTCACTCCCTCCCCTTCTCTCTCTCTCTCCCTCTGCTCTCTCTCTCTCCCTCTCTCTCTCTCTCTCTCTCTCTCTCTCCCACCCCTGCTCTCTGACAGATAGAACACATACACGCACTGGAAATGAGATGAGGGAAAATATCCCAAGCCCTGCCCAGTCCCCTCCTCAGCTACAGAATATGACTGTACCGCCTGATGATGTTGGGGCTGCCTGCTTCTCTCGCCAAAAAGGAGGGGGGGGAAAGGGAGCCAGCATTATGAGGTCACACCTTGGGAAAGTAAATCATGCTTGGTCTAGGAGGGAAAAGAGGGACTGGCACTGCACCCAACACCTAACACTACACTATCTTTACTCTGTTAGGAGAAGCTCATCTGGACAAATGCAGTCATATGTGAGGGGGTCCACAAACATGTGCATGTGCACACCCACGGCACGCACACGTGCACACACACACACACACACACACACACACACACACAAAGACGCACGCACGCACGCACGCACGCACGCACACACGCACACACGCACACGCACACGCGCACACGCACGCACGCACGCACGCACGCACACGCACACGCTCATGCGTAGACATGTGCATACATTTTGTTAGTGACTCTCCTTCACAGAAACAAAAACAGCATAGACTCACAGCTCACACAAACAATGTTGCATGGAAGCATGCACACACACACACACACACACACACACACACACACACACACACACACACACACACACACACACACACACACACATACACACTGCACAGTGCACACACACTGCACGCACACACCTACACAATTGTACATGGCCTCTGCTATCCTCACATCAAACAGACTCCCGAGAGGGCTACGTCTCACTGCAGGTAGCCATGCAGAAAAAAATATTCCCCCTCTAGCCCTGCGTCTTCAAAAAAGAAAAAGAAAAACCAGGGGGTAGGTTGGTGGGGGGAGGGAAAAAAAGGGGAAAAAAACCCTAGTTGACTACATGAGAAGTGGAAAACTACATACTGATGAACCAGTCAAGGTCAGCGCGTTGCCTCGATCTTCCCCTGTCAGGGGCTTTCAGAGAAAGCATCTCGCATCTCAGGAATGCGTAAATAACGAACCGCATGCTCCAGTGTGTGTGTGTGCATCACAGCTGTATTATTATACCTAATAGAAATACCATAAAGCTTTACAATGGCTTTGATGGCTAAAAGGACACTGAGGCAACATGCAAGGTAATCTGAGGTCGTTCAGTCAATGCCAACAGCATGACTAGCGTCTGGACACTGTAGATACACATGGGGTATCTACAGCACAGGCCTGTCATATCCTCACTGTCGGGCAGACAGTATCTCCAAGTTTCAAATTTGTAATTTTTTTCGCAATGCAAAGCACTGCTTCATATCATACAAGGCCGTCGCACAAAAGTAGTGAAAACAGCCGATCTGCAAGCACACAACGCCTCGCGGTGCGAGGCGTTGTGTGCTTGTAGATCGTCTGTTTTCACTAGTTTAAATCATTTTTAAAATGATAAATACAAAACAAACGGTTTTGGACATACAAGGTTTCCACCCACCCGATGATATGATATGCGGCGTCCAACATAGCAGATCTACAAGCTCACCAAAGTATGGCCTTGCGGCACTTGTAGATCTCCTATATCCGGCACTGGACACCATCGTATGACTATAAATCAGGCCTTAGGGTGTGCTGTACTGTACACTACAGGGTATTCTGTCACTAACGCTGGATCTGTGGGCTCTAAGTGCTTTATTACAAATCAGCTGTCAAAGGAAACTGTACATGCCCACGGGGTAAGTGAGGAAATTGGATTTCAAAATGGATTGCGAACCAAGAGGGCTCGGTACAGCACAACATACCGCCACGCAACAAGATCTATTGTAATCTCCTGCCACTTTAGAATCATCTTGTGGATTGTGGATTCCTAAACATGAACGCTTTTTAGTCAGTGCTGAAGTGCTTCGTAATTGTAAACCAAGAAGGAATGTTTGGTCACTGTCACTGTTACACTTCGACAGAACATCTCCATAACGACCTTAATGACTATTTTAAATTGTATTCAACTATAATTTGTTTGCATTTGCATGTGTCTTCATGCTCACATTTTGTGTAAAGCACTATTCATTGAAATTAATGTATCAGGGGAAATGTGTTGCTATACAAAAAGATGTGTTAACTAATCCTTGCCTTGCCTAATTTGACATTCAACTTCACCAAATATTATTTAAATAATTGAAAACATCGCCCTGCACTTG
This sequence comes from Nannobrachium achirus, assembly GCF_963921795.1. Taxonomy (NCBI): domain Eukaryota; kingdom Metazoa; phylum Chordata; class Actinopteri; order Myctophiformes; family Myctophidae; genus Nannobrachium; species Nannobrachium achirus. The sequence goes on along the minus strand of NC_137824.1, from coordinate 56,860,142 downwards.
TTGATCTTCAAATCTACTCTAAAAGACCCTTGCTTCCTCCATGACATTGGTGGGAGGAGAAGGTTGAAGACATTCTATTAAAAGAGTAGACCTTATGCTGCACGGTATCTCATCCGCTTCCATTGCCTCGCGTATAAGAGGGATTTGGAAGCATAGATACAGGTTTTACACTCAATGGTTTATTCATATGATGTCTTATCAGTTGAAAGTCATATTCAAGGACTAAAAATATTAAGCAAATTGCCTCTGCCAACTGCCATCTGCTTGTAGCCTCTATATGTAGTCTAATTTACGTTATGAAATAATGTTATGATTCATGAAGAAAAATGGTCTTGCATGTTTAACCCAATGCCAAGTATTGTGCATTGTTTGATGTTCAAGAAAGCCACTGGATTCAGTACATTTTGCATGGTATGGAAATAAACTCGCAGAGGCTTGAAAATTGCTTAAGATACAGCAAGCAAAGCAATCCAACATGGTAATTTGCACTAAATTGCAGGGATTGTTTTATTTTTAACATTATTGTTGTGTCTGAAGGAAGATAAATACAGTTTGAAATTATAATATTGTGAAAAATTGAGACAGGGGCAGCTGAGGGTAGTTTAGCTAAAGTGAATGTTGTTTCAGTCCCCTCATATTTTCCCCCAACACCAAATATCGTCAAGGAAAAGACGATCTGCAAGCTCTCGAAGCTTGCAGATTTGCTTTTTTCACCGAATGTTTGCCTATCTTAGCTGAATGTTCGCCTACAGTATATGTCTATGACATATCCAGAAGAGAGACGCTATAGGGTTCATGTAGTCAAAGGTCTACAGCTCACAGTAGGACATTCACGAATAGTGATTTTTAGTATTCTAATTATTCGACCTCAAAGTATTCGAATAGTCGAATATTTGACAGGACTGGCCAAACTGTCAAATATTAAGTAAGCAAGAGGCGAACATTGTGAAAATAGCCGATCTACATGCTCACAACGCCTCGCAACGCGAGGCGTTGTGAGCATGTAGATCTGCTATTTTCACAATATTTATCTACGGAACCGAGTTACATTAAATGTAATACCTACAATTCCAAGTCCCCAGTTCAAATATGTTTATTTTGGGGGTCACTGCCTAAAAAGGTTTGAGAACCCCTGGTATAGAGCATTAACAAATCTACCATGGGCATTGACAACTCATTCTTATGACTTCCTATCTAGCCAAGCTTTATAAAATATATATTTTTTAAAGAGAAAAAAAAAAAAAAAAAAAAAAAAAGAATATTCGACTTCGGTGAACAACGTCGAATAGTGACTTTGATATTTGAATATTCGAATATTCGAATATTTGGTGAATGCCATAGTACACAGTCTTCCCTCTGCATCCCTGGTGCTGACTGTAAAAGGCTTATGGGGAGGCCATGCTGTAGACTAGAGTACAGTAACATTCTTATTCATGTCGTTCACAGATTTGCGCTTCATTAGGAACAAGCCTCCCTGAGCTTCACTGATGCCTTTCCAGCTGGCTAGACTTTCTATCTTCTGCTGCCTGAGATTTATTCACATGTGATAGCCGAGCTCGCCGTGTTCATCACGCATCCATCACAATCCTTTTAATGTGTGACAAAGATGCCCCCAATGCACTGCAGAGTGCAGACAGAGACAAAACACAGGGGTTACTAAAGAGGCTAGGAGTTCCCCCTGAATTAAAATAAGTCCTGAGATATGCGCCATATAACACACATTGTGGCTAATGCATTATTTAAATCAGATCTTCGCTGGGGACTGTGGGGTGTCTAGAAGTGTGCAGAGTGCATGTATCACCCTTTGATTTCATCCACATGGTTGCTTATGAGCCAATGGGAATGCGTTTTTAAGCTTAATACCCTTATTTATGTGGTTGAGATCGAGGCACCACGACTGAATTATTAAAGAGGACCTTCTCCGCCTGTGAAGAAAACTATGTTTGTTTTGTGTTGTGCATTTAGTCGATCTCTAGTGGAGATTCTGGATGTTTGTACAGCATACAGTGTACACACACTATACTACATAGGGCATTCACCAAATATTAAAATATTCGAATATAAAAGTCACTATTCGATGTTGTTTACCGAAGTTGAATATTCACTTATTTTTCTTTTTTTTATTGATTTCTCTTTAAAAAAATAAGTTTATAAAGCTTGGCTAGATAGGAAGTCATAAGAATGAGTTGTCAATGCCCCTGGTGGATGAATTTGTTAATGCTCTATACCAGGGGTTCTCAAAACCTTTTAGGCTGTGACACCCAAAATAAACATATTTGAACTGGGGTCCACCACCCGACAAGCACTTGGAATTGTAGGTGTTACATTTAATGTGACCCGGTTCCACAGATCTACATGCTCTACAGATCTACAGATCTACACGATCTACATGCTCACAACGCGCGTTGTGAGCATGTAGATCTGCTATTTTCACAATGTTTGCCTCTAGCTTACTTAATATTTGACAGTTTGGCCAGTCCTGTCGAATATTCGACTATTCGAATACTTTGAGGTTGAATAATTCGAATACTAAAAATCACTATTCGTGAATGCCGTAACACACAGTATACTACAGTGTTACAGAATAAGAAACCCCTCGAAAACAAGATGCTGCATCTCAAGGTGCTTAATCTGTAGTTCCAATTAAAAAATGTATGAAATAGATAAAGTGTCAATTTAACTCACTGGGTGTACAAATTAAACCAAATAGACTCCCTTATGGGTCAATTTGCACACTGAGCTAAACTGATACTGAGGATTTTACTGTGTACTGTTTCGCTGTCTCTGCCTTTGAGTTTTCCAGTTGTGTGAAAAGGAATCGATCTTGGTTCGCCGCTTATCCTTTGTTCTCTGGAGGCTATTATTTCTCAATAGATGTATTACTTCTTAAGCCAATATCAAATACATTTTTCATGATAGAAATGATACGTGTCAAGTCAGATAGCTCTTCTGTGCTGTGTGCATGGCAATAACACTGTAATTGTTGTCGGGTGGTTACTAATACTGAAATATTTTGGCAGTTATTGATCATATTCGTTTGAGAAACGCTCAGGATATTATTGTTTCATAAAATATATGGCAAATATTGCCACTTCATAGTACGTGCTGTCACTGTAATTATGTTTTCTATACAAAGAGTCAGATAAAATAACCTAATTTCCTGTACCACAATGGATCAGCATTCAAAATATAATTCAATCTTTTCTGTTAAAACCGAACATGTAGATTTTGGTTTTGGTGGCTGTAATAAACGTATGCTCCAGGTCAGGGGTGTCGCACCAAATTCTGGGCCCCGGGTACAAGGATTCACTGTGGGGCCCCTGTGCTTTAACTATTGAAAAATAGCAGATATACAAGCTCACAGCGCGGCACCGAGTGCCGTGCTGCAAGCTTGTAGATCTGCTATTTTTGAATATTTCAAATCCTTTTAAGGTTTTTTGAAAAATCTATGTTTCGATGTCAGTGGAGCTCAAACCTTTTCATGTGAAGGACCCCCAAAATGGTATGTATTTGGCTAGGGCTGTCACAATTATTACATAATCGTCTAATCGTGATTATTTGACATTATCGCAATTATTTTTGTCATAATCGTCATAATCGTGAATGTTGAAAAATGTCCGAAATAGTGGAAATAGCAGATCTACAAGCTCACAACGTGTCGCATCGCGACGCGTTGTGAGCTTGTAGATCGGCTATTTCCACTATCAAAGTTATTTTTTAAGTAGTAAGTTGTCAAATATGTCAGTAATTTCTTTGTATATTTAGGTTATGTGTCATATCTACCATGTACAACTTCAAAGCCTAAAAGCCAAACAGAAATGTAATTATCAACGACAAAAACACAATTAAATCGTTAATCGCCAATTATTTGAGTGACAATTAATCGTCATGTAAAATGTCATATCGTGACAGCCCTATATTTGGCCACGGACTCCCATCTCAAAATATTTAGTTCCAGGGACCCCCCCCCCCCCCAGAAGCAAAATTTGAGTTACAAATGTTCGCTTAAAAAAATACATATATTCAAAGATTTGCACACATTTTCACGACTTTTCAAAAATAGCAGATATACAAGCTTGTATATCTGCTATTTTTCAATAGCTAAAGTATAAAATAATTAAGGCCCCTCCACCACCTTGGGCCCTAGTAACTCAGTCCCACTTTCCTACCCCTTGTGACGCCCCTGCCCCAGGTTTGCAAGTATGCTGCTCTCCGCAGGAGGGATCCCCCACGTACAGATCTGTTGACACGGTCATTAATCATGAAACACCTTGGCCTTAATTGTGCACATTAATTGATGGAGAGAGAGAGAGGGGCCTGGGTGGCACCTTCATAACCCTGCTGTTGTTGTTGTTGTTGTTTTGGCTCATCCCATGAGTCGACAAACACATTCATACAAACATGTGATCGGAATTATCTTGAAACATTGTTTGCTGCCTTTTTAAATGTAGTAATAATCTCATGGTGTCAAAGAAGTGCAAGTCACACACAATCACACAATTACAATTGACAATAAAATCACATTTACCACCCTTAAGTTATATAGGGATCCCTGGCTAATAAGACAAATATGCCTTAATACATTATAATTGTCCTCTATAACTACAATGTAAAATTAAAAACACCTTAAATATTGTATTTCTTCTAGCAATAGCTAATCTTTCAATCAATAGGGGGAAATGCCTGTAGCAAGTTGATGATGTCATAAAACCACATGCGATTTATCCCTAGGCTATGGAATTTATGGCATGCAAAAACAAACGTAATACTTCCTATGGTTAATATGAGCATCAGATCAATATTTAAAATGTGTGCGTTTTCGTTTTTGAACATGCATACCATAAATGCCATAGGGATAGACCACCACATATGGTTTTATGACATCATCAACTTGCGACGGGCATTTACCCTATTGAGTGAAAGATTCGCTATTTCTAGAAGAAATACAATATTTAAGGTGTTTTTAATTTGACATTGTAGTTATAGAGGACAATTATAATGTATTAAGGCATATATGTTGTATTAGCCAGGGATCCCTTTAACTGACTGTACTTTACTAATGCTTTAGGTCCAACAATGTTGCAATAACGCCATGTTACAATGAGACATAATCCAATGTATTGTAACGACCCACCAAGCTGGGTAACCTCTTTTATTTGTAAAGGAGTCAAGGACGCCATCTGGCTCCACTCGCCACATGACACATGAGATGTCAGTCCAGACTGGCACGGTAAACCACATTATCATCTAACATCTGCCTCACTAGGAAGCACACCTACTTTCCTCTTCTGCCATCTCTTTATTGCTCACCACAGTTAAATGATGACATGTCATTTCTGCTTGCATTGGCAATCAAGCTATTAACCTGCAGTAATCATATGGTCTTTACGATGAATGTTGCAGAGTAATATTGTACAGTATTATATTTTAGTTTTCAATATACCCTGTCTTGATCACGTAACAAAATCTAGACTGTATAGGCAGGGGTGTCACAGCAAATTCTGGGCCCTGGGTACAAGGATTCACTAGCGCCCCCCCCCCCCCCCATGAATGTTCTTCATAGGGGGAGGGGGTTTAACCCATTTAGACTGCAGGGAATGCATTATTTTGTGCTTTAACTATTGGAAAATAGCAGATACATTTGTGCAAGAAAAACTGTGTCAGTGGTGCTCAAACCCTTTCATGTGAAGGACCCCCAAAATGATATGTATTTGGCCACGGACCCCCATCTCAAAAAATTTAGTTCCAGGGACCCCCAGAAGCAAAATTACAAATGTTCGCTTAAAAAAATACAAATATATACAATATATATTTGCACACATTTTCATGACTTTTCAAAAATAGCAGATATACAAGCTCGGTGCCACGCTGTGAGCTTGTAGATCTGCTGTTTTTCAATAGCTAAAGTATACAATAATGAAGGCCCCTCCACCTTGGGCCCTAGTAACTCAGCCCCCCCCCTGTGACGCCCCTGACTGTAGGTGGGAAGGAACAGGAAACATTTTTCATACTATGAGTGCTGAGAAATTGGACCCTCAAATGAAATCTCAAAATGAACGGCCCTTTGAAAGATGAAAGAAAAGGTCTCAAGTGTCAAATTTTATGCTGTGTTGGCTGGTGATATTTCAAATATAATTGACCATTGTCCATATTCATGAGACTGACAAATTAGAGCAGGTCAGCAAATAGTAAAAATGCAATAGCGCGCCACACATTACATGCAGGGATGAGTTGTCCACAGTGAACTGAGAGCACACTAGAATACTCTGTACTAGGCCTACTACTAACTATTTATCTTATCCTTTTTTTTGGTAAAAGCCCTGACCTGGTGTGTGTCCATGGTCATGGCATACGTAGCAGAGATACAATACAGCCTCGGGGAAGAGAATTCACTCACAGGAGGTCAGACCATGGTTTAAAATTTATGGGAATATTACATTTAATGTGCCGTACAGGCTTATAATGGCCAAGCCTGATTTATACTTTATACTTTAGGCCTATATGTCGAACAACCCTGTCATAGACCGAAAATAGCAGATCTACAAACTCGTAACATGTCGCATTGTGAGCTTGCTATTGCTGTTTTCGGGAGTAGGCAATAAAAGCATAAGCCATGAATAGGGCTGCTATCTCTGTCTTGAATTAATAGCATGAATATAATATTTTACACTGTAGGCATACAAGGACAAAGTAGACAGGAACATAATATGTTTCAAACTTGACATGCAGCTAGGAGAAGGCTAGAAAGAAAGGACAGTGTGTTCTGAAGCCTATTATGTGTCTTTTATATCAAACTAGGAAAGTGTCAACTTCATATAAAATCACAAGTCAGTTAACAATTAAACAATTATTCATAAACATTATATATAAAAAAGGATTTACAACATTGCGGAAGTATAAGGCATGATTCCAATAAGATAATTCAGGCAATAAACATAAACATAAATTTGTTTTTCTTAAAAATAAATAACTTGCTGCAGTCAATCTAGAGAAGCTGTGTACGAAATGGTACAATTATATCTGTATTTGACTTCTACCTCATGCATCATTACAAATATAATGTGTGTGTAAACATAGTGTAAATATAGTAGCTACCGGTACATCTAGCAAGAGATGATTCACAGAAGAGCGATCCATTTAGGCCTAGAATTATTGAATGCTTTAACCAGTGAAAAATAGCAGATCTACAAGCTCGCAGCGCGGCAGCTTGTAGATCTACTATTTTTGAAAAAGTCGTGAAAATGTGTGCAAATCTTTGAATATATGTATTTTCAAAGTGAATGTTTGTAACTCAAATTTTGCTTCTGGGTGGTCCCTGGAACTAGATATTTTGAGATGGGGGTCCGCGGCCAAATAAATATCAGTTTGGGGGTCCTTGACATGAAAAGGTTTGAGAACCACTGACATAGTATAGTCTCTCAAGAACAGACTAACTGAGCTCCAGTTAAGTGAAAAGGACCTTTTCTTTGACAATGGCTGGCCAGATTGCTGACATAGAAACATAGGTTTTTCAAAACATCTTAGAAGGATTCAAAAGACTTATAGAATCGGGTCAAAATTCTAATTTTCCAAAAATTATTTCAGATCTATAGCAGATCTACAAGCAGATCTACAAGCTCGCAGCACGGCACTCGGTGCAGCGCTGTGAGCTTGAATATCTGCTATTTTTCAATAGTTCAAGCATAAAATAATGATACACAATAATGTGTACCCGTAAATTTGTTCTTACCTGTAGATGGACCCAAAGTGGACTTTCAAAAGAACCTAACCTGATTGTCTTAACACAGAGTATCCAATAATGGAGATGATACACATTAAATCCAGAACAACTTGATACATTGCAAGTCCCATGCAATGGTCACGCGCTTTTCTGTCTCCCAACAGTGTGTCCCTGTTGCAGCACAAAAATATTTTCCACGCCAGAGAGGAAAGGAGCATTTTCCTCTTTCAAAGGAAACTCCTGATAACTCTCTTCCTCTGCGCTACCTCAACAATTGCATTCAAGCAACCAGGAACCCCAGGATCACTTCCGGTGTTCCATGTAAACACTGTTTTCACCGGGGACGTGCTGGCCAATGGGAAAAGCGGGACAACTCCCGAACGGACGGTTCATTCCCGGCCGGTCCAGGCCGGCCATTAGGAAAAAAATCTAAATAAAATGTCGGCCTTCGGCTGGGCGGCCAACAAAGTAAATCGTCACTGTCAGACAGAAACCTTGTATCTCCAAGTTTCAAATGTATACATTTTTTCGCAAAGCAAAGCCCTGCTTCATCAAGGCCGTTGCACAAAAGTAGTAAAAACAGCAGATCTACAAGCACACAACGCCTCGCACCGCAAGGCGTTGTTGTGTGCTTGTAGATCGGCTGTTTTCACTAGTTTAAATCATTTTTAAAATGATAAATACAAAACAAACGGTTTTGGACATACAAGGTTTCCACCCGTCAACGACGAAATATAGCCTAACTCATGTATAATAATTGGCCCACTGGCTTGTCACTTGTCATGATCTGAAATGGCAAATCTTTGAGTAGCAGCAGCGCTATCGAGAGAGATCTCTCTCTATAGCGCGCAATGAGGGCCTCTCCAACTCTTTTTCCTGGGCTGAATCAGGGGCCCAGCACGTCCCTGGTTTTCACCAGGTTTTGCTCCCTTCCAAATAACATCAATGTATCAATGTTCTATGGTTACACACTATGTATAATCTAGTTGATTGTTATCAATTTGTGTAAATGCTGCTGGGTTGTAAATACTTCATATTAGATGTGAACTTCACATACACATCTATTTAAAAAAGTTGAGAAAAATGTTTTTATTACAGATATAAGTTGTAGCTAATCTAAACTCATCATCTAAACAAAGGTTTGTACAGCTGGTTAGGTTAAAAAACATTTAAATTAAAAGGTTGACTGGTCTAATTTCTCAAGTTGGCATTGTTTTATGGCCCTTTGCAATAGATGCATTCTGGTGATTTAGATTGACATCCTATCTTGAAATAAGGGTTGACTTTTGTATTTTACTTTGTTCTGTCTCCTCATTTTGCCTTGCCTCAAGGACAACTTAAAGCGACATTTCACTTTCAAACATGTTTGGTGTCATTTTAATTTCTACTCTGGCTTGTGTGTGCATTTTTGATATTCATTTTATCAGACATGCCCCCTTCCTATATAAAACCATTAACCATAACTTAATTAGTTTTTAATCATTTTGGATGGAAATGAAAAAAAGAAATACATAAAGTGAAATAAATGAAAGAAGTAATTGAAACCACTAATCGGGAGATAAGCAACCGTCACATCGCATACACAAACTTGTTGATGACATGACTTTAGAGATACTGTGTACCACTTTGCGTGATTTTAGGCCAAAATCTGTATAGGAGCAGTGTCCAAAAACGTGTTTTGCAAAGATCGGCCTGATGGTGGCACTAGAAGAGGGCCATGTGAGAAATCAGGGGCTGTGAGGTTGTGATTTGCCATCCAAGGAGGAGTGTGTGTGCAAAGTTTTACCATTGAGTAAAATGTGTCTCATCTAACTCTCCTATAATGTTACCAACGGTATATCCTAACTTTTTGCAGGTGTAATTGTCACACATTGTCAAACATCTCTACTTCTCCCATTATGTAGAGTATACTATCTCTACATGTCCCATGCATATATACCACTACGCCATACTGGTGTGCTATATGTAATGTAATGCCAGCCTCCCTGGTATCTGAATATCACGTTATTCCTGGCCCTCTCTATGGAGGCTGCCATTTTCTTTTACAGAGGGCAAAACATCTTTTCACTTCCTCCCAAGTAAGGAAGTGACAGGGAATTGTCTGTTGCCAGATGTTGCCAAAGAAATAAGCCCAACAGAAGCAACTAGGCTATACTACTTTACATTTACATTTGAAAATAGCAGATCAGCAAGCTCACAATGTGTCACATTGCGACATATTGTGAGCTTGTATATTTGCTATTTAAAGAATATTGAGGGAAAAAATATATTTTGAATATTTTTGAAACATTTTAACAACATAAATCTGTGTGGAGGTCCCTTGCACCACATATTTTCAGATGGGGGTCTGCGACTGTGGACAAATATGTTAATCTGGGGTTAGGGTTGATATGAAAAGATTTGGGAACCTCTGGTTTAAAAAAGTATTAGAGAGTAAGCCCAATAAGCAACTATACTATTTTTTTTGAAAGACACAAATTTCTTATTATAAGCAGACATGGCAACCCAGGTACATACAGAGCCCAGAACGCCAACAACTGACACTTTAATGCAAGTACAACAGGAAACCAAATGATGTTTTTCAGGCCAGCTTTTTCAGCCTCCGCCTCTTTCAGGATATGAACAGGAAGCCGGGGGCGGGGCCAGGAATAACGTGAATACAATCAGGCTAGGTGATGTAGGACAATATTGCTACACATAGGTGGCAATTGAAAACAATACCCCTGTAAGATGGAGGATGGTTTCACTTTCATTTTGAACTTGTTTGTGACCTTGGCCTTTGACCTGAAGCACGCCCAAATAATAATACAGATATTGTAAATTCTAAACGGTAAATTTGTACCTACTACAGCCATAAAGGTCACACAGCATGTGACTACCAGTTGTATGTCATTTCTATACTTTCTTCCCTCTCTCTTTATTGCACAAATCACAATCACGCTGCAACCAGACAGGCTATGGTTATGGACAACACTTTGTATACTGAACACATCGAAGAGAATTGAAAAAAAAGAAGAAAAAAGAATGTGACTGTGAGCTTGTAGTTCAGATATTTCTACCATTAGACCTATATTTGTTTTGACTAGACCTATTTGTGAAAGTATGAAATGGGGCTTGAGTGTAACTTTTTATTTGGGATTGGTAAATAAAAAAACATAAAAATAAAAAGAGTAATAGAGTGGGTCTTCAAAAAGTTTCAGGCCAAGGACTCCTTAAAGGATGACTTCAACCCTTTTCAACCTTCACCCATTTTCAACCATAATTGGTACATAAATGACAAAAATGGTACAAGGGGGCGCGCTGATGCTTATAATCATAATATTATGTCTCAGATCATTATACAATAATAGAAATGTCTGGCTAGTCCACGACAAGCCATTCTGGCCAGGCTGGGAAAGTGTTAAAATGAACGTTAGCGAGGACCAATTATATGAGTTGAAAAAGGTCATCCTTTGACTGAGACAAAGATGAAGGGGGACCCCTACTGTATATTGTATAGAATTGTGTTGCAGATACAGTTTGACAGCACAGTGTTGTGTAATGTCTTTCTATTTTTTTGCTTACATATCTTTTCTATTAATATGCTAGATTCATGTTAATGTGTATTTTCTTAACATTCTACCTCAGTACCATGGCTCTTCCCTAAACCAAATCGACCCCCCCCCCCCCCCATAATATGGATGCTAAGGTGGTTAGTGTACACACACACACACACACACACACACACACACACACACACACACACACACACACACACACACACACACACAGATGAGATTTTTACTTTTGAAGCATTTTGAAAACTAAGACATACAAGTTTTCCACCTGACAGCAACAATATGTCACTGTCCGGTAGAAAACTTGTATGTCCAAGTTTCAAATTTGCATATGCTTTCGTAAATTAAAGCTTTAGCTGCCACGTCATATAAGACTGTTGCACAAAACTAGTGAAAATAGTAGATCTACAAGCACACAACGCCTCGTGGTGCGACACATTGTGCTTGTAGATCGGCTATTTTCACTATTTTAAATCTTTTTTTGAATGATAAATAAAAACGCTTTTGGACATACAAGGTTTCCACCCGACAACAGCGCTATAATGCATTATTCGATGGCTTTGCTTGGTCCCATTACAACATGCTTGAAAATGTATTTTCATTATTTTCATGCTTTTAGCACTTTGGTCAATTTCGGTTGTTGTAAACGTGCTTTATAAATAAAGTTTGAATTGAATTGAATCATGAGAGAAACTATCAATTGCAGTGAAGACATGCTAACTGATATCATGCCATAAAGGTGTTTTAACCCACTAGATTAGTAATGCTGACAATCACTAATAACAACAATCCTTTGCAAACAAATGAACTAAAAGAAGAGTTAGATGAGAAGTTTTCAACAGTTTGATTTATTTTGCAGAATGCACACATGGAAACAGGACAGACCCAAAGTAACGTACTCATCTCCATCAAATCAATGCTTAGGACAATGCAACTGTTCACCTCTAGCATCAACACTGATTTTGTTAGCAATGATTCTTTACCGATAATACACATATCCAGACTTTATTTATTTTTTTGTCCTGCCAGACAACCCCAAGGGCTTGTGTACAAGGAGAGAGGAGAGGGAGAGAAAAACAAAACAAAACAAAAAAACATAAGACTATAAACAAATAACAGAAATTAAACAAGACAAAAGGTAAAATATCAAAATCAAAGGAAATAGAAATAGGTATTTTTTTGGTAATGTAGTAACATATATCGGTGCATTGATGTTTCAACACAAATTAATGACAACATACTGACAGCAGTTATAGTTGATAGTTTCTAGAAACGTTGATTGTCTTTGCAATTATGGTCTTTACAACATTGCCACTCTTTGGGAAAATGTTATAAAGGGCCAGCTTTATGTTGAGTAAATATGCTTATGCACTGATTATATAATATCAAAGCTTCAAAACAAAATGAATTAAATCATTTCATTAACAGAAAACAATTACATGTATTTATTTATTTTGTTTTGTGTCTGGGTGTATAAACATAATTTTCTTAGAAATAACTATTGTATCTATCTCTTTTTGTGCAATAAACCCATACAAATACACCAAACCTATTCTTAACGACATTCATTTAATAGAATGCAATAAAACAATTGGAAAACCCATGTGAGGCACTGTTGGTGAGAATTTGGTGAGATGGTATATGCTAAATAAATTTTGACTATGTACAAAAGAAACATCATTTAATATTACAATACAAATTCATCTTATTTACAGATGGGATTTTAAACTTTTTCATGTACCCCTGTGTTCTGAAATCCTACTCTGCTTTAACTCACATGAGATGTGTGTGAACTGTGAACTCCTCCGATTCTGAGCGGGTGAATTGCTGGGGGTTTACCATATACAGGGGAAAGTATTGGGCATACATGAGAGAGTTTAATTTGCCACATAATTCATCATTTTTTTGGTGACACGGATAGCTCAACTCTTGGAAACCGGAAACCTCCTCTCGCACCACTGTCACTACTGGAGGATGAAGACATTCTTGATTTTTTGGATGGGAGAGAAACCCCTGCACCTCCCTCTACTCTTGCTTCACTATCTTCCCCTAGTGTCACTTCATATGAGCCCTTTGACTTTGCACCAAATCCTCCAAAGGTGCCAAACTTCAACTTGCCTTTCTTTCCTTTAGCCTTAGCTCCGCCTAGATCTAAAGAAATATCACCGCCCTCTGCCTCTAAGTGACCTGACGGTGAGCTGACAGCAAGTCCTCCCTCATCACTCAGAGAGGAAGACCGGTGCCTTGACTTTTTGAACAGATCAAGTGAGGCAGATTTGCCTTTTGCTGACATGCTCAAGCCAGCATCACCCTCTCCTTCTAACTTCCCACCACCCAATCCACCAGAACCTAAACTTACATCTTTGGAGACCTTCCCACCCTTTGCACTGCCACTAAGATCTATCTCTGGACCCTCAAGGCTCAAATCAGCTCCACTTCCACCCTTTGTTTTTGATTTGCCAAAGAATTTTGGCATCTTGACCTTTACTTTTCCTCCACTGTGCTTCAGTTCTGGACTAGGAACCTCAATATTAGGTGAACTGATGTGACCCGTTACAGTTGGAGACGCCATGCTTACATTTCCACCAATCGCTCCTCCTGACTCAACTTCTCCTTCAACCTGCCGGCCTTGCATGCCATGCAATGCAATGCCAAACTTTGGTACCTTTACTTTAGGGAAAGTGACTGTGCTTTCTGGGTACTGAAGTCCACCAGATGCACTGCCCCCTGAAACACTTGTATCAATGTCTGCACTGCCTTTCACACCTATTCTTGGACCTTTTACACCAGCTGACATGTCTGTCCTTCCCTGTCCATTTAGATTAAAATCAATGTCAGTCGATGTTACATTTACTTTAGGTGCCTTTAGTTTCACATCTGGCCCCTCCAGACTGACTTTTGGAAGGTGAATGCCTGAACCCTCAATACCAGCACCCAGGTTAGCAGACGGTGCTTCTATATCAGGTGTTTTCAATCCAGCAGACAAAGAGGCATCCCCTTTAACCTTTGGTGATTTCATATCAAGTTCCACGTTAGGAAAATGAAAATTGCCAAACAAATGCTTCTTCCCCTTTGTTCCTTTAACATGGATATCTGGTGAGTCAACATCCAGTTCTACTGCAGGTGTATCAATGTGACCCTCAGGTTTCTTTACTTTGCCTTTCATTTTGGGAAGCTTAAATTTCCCTTTCTTTCCCTTTACATGTATGTCAATATCAGGGGCATCAAGACTTGCATCAACATCTGGAAGGCTAACTTCTGCTTTGGGACTTTTGCCTCCCATAGTGAACTTGGGTGTTTTAACATTCACCTCAGGCCCTTCAATTTCTGGGGACTTAATTCCAAATTTAGGCCCTTTGAATTTGGGAAATGTAACACCCGTTTTTTCAATGTCAATAGAACCACCTTCAAGGTCAGGACTTGCAACATTAATTTCTGGAACTTTGATGTTTAACTCAGGTGCATTTATATCGATGTTGGGTTTGGGGAGGTTGACGTCAACATCAGGACCGTGTATGTTTGGCCCTTTGAATCCAAAGGTTGGCATCTTTATTTTTGGCATTTTGAATCCTCCCTCAGGACCTTCAATATCAACTTCGGGACCTTCAATGTTTACTTTAGGTGCTTTTATGTCTCCCTCAATCTTTGGAACAGAAACGTCCACATCCCCTTTGAGCTTTGGACCTTTCAGATTGAAATCAACATCTGGCATAGAGATGTTAGGTCCAGATATGGATGGCATCTTGAACTTAGGTCCTTTGATTTTACCCTCAGGCCCTTCTATGTCAATTTCTGGTCCCTTGATGTCAACTTTGGGGGTCTTGATATTCAAGTCTGCTTTAGGGACATTTACGTCCACATCAGGGCCTTCTATCTTTGGACCTTTGAAGCCAAACGAGGGCATCTTCATTTTTGGCATTTTGAATCCCCCCTCAGGACCTTCAATATCAACTTCAGGGCCTTCAAAGTCCACTTTAGGTGCTTTTAAGTCTCCCTCAATCTTTGGAACTGAAACATCCAAATCACCTTTAAGTTTTGGACCTTTCAGATTGAAATCAATGTCTGGCATTGAAATGTTTGGTCCTGATAAGGATGGCATCTTGAATTTAGGTCCTTTGATTTTACCATCGGGACCTTCAAAGTCTATTCCCGGTCCTTCGAGGTTTATGTCAGGCGCATTAATGTCAAGGTCTGCTTTGGGGAGGTTTACATCTAAATCAGGACCCTCCAATTTGGGACCTTTAAAACCAAACGATGGCATCTTCATTTTGGGCATTTTGAAACCTCCCTCAGGACCTTCAATGTCAACTTCAGGACCTTCAATGTTCACTTTAGGTGCTTTTATGTCTCCCTCAATCTTTGGAACAGAAACGTCCAAATCCCCTTTGAGCTTTGGACCTTTCAGATTGAAATCAATGTCTGGCATTGAAATGTTGGGTCCCGATATGGATGGCATCTTGAATTTGGGCCCTTTGATTTTACCATCAGGTCCATCAACATCAATTTCTGGGCCTTTGATGTCAATTTTGGGTGACTTGATATCAACGTCTGCTTTGGGGAGTTTTACGTCAACATCAGGGCCTTCTATCTTTGGACCTTTGAAGCCAAATGAGGGCATCTTCATTTTTGGCATTTTGAATCCTCCCTCAGGACCTTCAATGTCAACTTCAGGGCCTTCAATGTCCACTTTAGGTGCTTTTATGTCTCCCTCAATCTTTGGAACAGAAACATCTAAATCCCCCTTGAGCTTTGGACCTTTCAGATTGAAATCAATGTCTGGCATTGAAATGTTTGGTCCTGATATGGATGGCATCTTGAATTTAGGTCCTTTGATTTTACCATCAGGACCTTCAAAGTCTATTCCTGGTCCTTTGAGGTTTACGTCAGGTGCATTGATGTCAATATCTGCTTTGGGGAGATTTACATCTAAATCAGGGCCCTCCAATTTCGGACCTTTAAAGCCAAATGACGGCATCTTGAATTTTGGCATTTTTAATCCTCCCTCAGGACCTTCAATGTCGATGTCGGGACCTTCAAAGTCCACTTTAGGAGCTTTTATGTCTCCCTCAATCTTTGGAACTGAAACATCCAAATCACCTTTGAGCTTTGGACCTTTCAGGTTAAAATCAACATCTGGCATTGAGATGTTGGGTCCCGATATGGATGGCATCTTGAATTTGGGTCCTTTGATTTTACCGTCAGGGCCTTCAACATCAATTTCTGGTCCTTTGATGTCAACTTTGGGTGACTTGATGTCAATGTCTGCTTTGGGGAGATTTATGTCAACTTCAGGTGCTTCTACTTTTGGACCTTTGAAGCCAAATGATGGCATCTTGAATTTTGGCATTTTGAATCCTCCCTCAGGACCTTCAATGTCAACGTCGGGACCTTCAATATTCACTTTAGGTGCTTTTAAGTCTCCCTCAATCTTTGGAACGGAAACATCCAAATCTCCTTTGAGCTTTGGACCTTTCACCTTGAAATCAACATCTGGCATAGAGATGTTGGGTCCAGATATGGATGGCATCTTGAATTTGGGTCCTTTGATTTTACCGTCAGGGCCTTCAATGTCTATCTCTGGCCCTTTGAGGTCTATGTTAGGGGCATTAATGTCAAGGTCTGCCTTGGGGAGGTTTACATCGATATCAGGGCCCTCCAATTTGGGACCTCTGAAGCCAAATGATGGCATCTTGAATTTATGTCCTTTGATTTTACCATCAGGGCCATCAATGTCTATCTCTGGTCCTTTGAGGTCTATGTTAGGGGCCTTAATGTCAAGGTCTGCCTTGGGGAGGTTTACATCGATATCAGGGGCCTCCAATTTAGGACTTTTGAAGCCAAATGATGGCATCTTCATTTTTGGCATTTTGAATCCTCCCTCTGGACCTTCAATGTCGACTGTAGGTGCTTTTATGTCCCCCTCAATCTTTGGAACTGAAACGTCCAAATCCCCTTTGAGCTTTGGACCTTTCAGATTGAAATCGACGTCTGGCATTGAGATGTTGGGTCCGGATATAGATGGCATCTTGAATTTGGGTCCTTTGATTTTTCCATCAGGGCCTTCAATGTCAATTTCTGGTCCCTTGAAGTCAACTTTGGGTGACTTGATGTCAATGTCTGCTTTGGGGAGATTTATGTCAACATCCGGTCCTTCTACTTTTGGCCCTTTGAAGCCAAATGACGGCATCTTGAATTTTGGCATTTTTAATCCTCCCTCAGGACCTTCAATGTCGATTTCGGGGCCTTCAATGTCCACTTTTGGTGCTTTTAAGTCTCCCTCAATACTTGGTACTGATACATCCAAATCCCCTTTGAGTTTTGGACCTTTCAGGTTGAAATCAAGATCTGGCATAGAGATGTTGGGTCCAGATATGGATGGCATCTTGAATTTAGGTCCTTTGATTTTGCCATCAGGGCCTTTGATGTCTATCTCTGGTCCTTTGAGGTCTATGTTAGGGGCCTTAATGTCAAGGTCTGCTTTGGGGAGGTTTACATCGATATCAGGGCCCTCCAATTTGGGACCTTTGAAGCCAAACGATGGCATCTTCATTTTTGGCATTTTGAATCCTCCCTCTGGACCTCCAATGTCAACGTCAGGACCTTCAATGTCAACTTTAGGTGCTTTTATGTCTCCCTCAATCTTCGGAACTGACACATCCACATCCCCTTTGAGTTTCGGACCTTTCAGGTTGAAATCAACATCTGGCATTGAGATGTTGGGTCCCGATATGGATGGCATCTTGAATTTGGGTCCTTTGATTTTACCGTCAGGGCCTTCAATATCAATTTCTGGTCCTTTGATGTCAACTTTGGGTGACTTGATGTCAATGTCTGCTTTGGGGAGATTTACATCAAAGTCAGGTCCTTCTACTTTTGGACCTTTGAAGCCAAATGATGGCATCTTGAATTTTGGCATTTTGAATCCTCCTTCAGGACCTTCAATGTTGACGTCGGGTCCTTCAATGTCCACTTTAGGTGCTTTTAAGTCTCCCTCAATCTTTGGAACTGAAACGTCCAAATCCCCTTTTAGCTTTGGTCCTTTCAAGTTGAAATCAAGATCTGGCATAGAGATGTTGGGTCCAGATATGGATGGCATCTTGAATTTAGGTCCTTTGATTTTACCATCAGGGCCTTCGATGTCTATCTCTGGTCCTTTGAGGTCTATATTAGGGGCCTTAATGTCAAGGTCTGCTTTGGGGAGGTTTACATCGATATCAGGGCCCTCCAATTTGGGACCTTTGAAGCCAAACGATGGCATCTTCATTTTTGGCATTTTGAATCCTCCCTCTGGACCTCCAATGTCAACGTCAGGACCTTCAAAGTCAACTTTAGGTGCTTTTATGTCTCCCTCAATCTTCGGAACTGACACATCCACATCCCCTTTGAGTTTCGGACCTTTCAGGTTGAAATCAACATCTGGCATTGAGATGTTGGGTCCCGATATGGATGGCATCTTGAATTTGGGTCCTTTGATTTTACCGTCAGGGCCTTCAATATCAATTTCTGGTCCTTTGATGTCAACTTTGGGTGACTTGATGTCAATGTCTGCTTTGGGGAGATTTACATCAAAGTCAGGTCCTTCTACTTTTGGACCTTTGAAGCCAAATGATGGCATCTTGAATTTTGGCATTTTGAATCCTCCTTCAGGACCTTCAATGTTGACGTCGGGTCCTTCAATGTCCACTTTAGGTGCTTTTAAGTCTCCCTCAATCTTTGGAACTGAAACGTCCAAATCCCCTTTTAGCTTTGGTCCTTTCAAGTTGAAATCAAGATCTGGCATAGAGATGTTGGGTCCAGATATGGATGGCATCTTGAATTTAGGTCCTTTGATTTTACCATCAGGGCCTTCGATGTCTATCTCTGGTCCTTTGAGGTCTATATTAGGGGCCTTAATGTCAAGGTCTGCTTTGGGGAGGTTTACATCGATATCAGGGCCCTCCAATTTGGGACCTTTGAAGCCAAACGATGGCATCTTCATTTTCGGCATTTTGAAACCTCCCTCTGGACCCCCAATGTCAACTTCAGGACCTTCAATGTCCACTTTTGGTGCTTTTATGTCTCCCTCAATCTTCGGAACTGACACATCCACATCCCCTTTGAGTTTCGGACCTTTCAGGTTGAAATCAACATCTGGCATTGAGATCTTGGGTCCCGATATGGACGGCATCTTGAATTTAGGTCCTTTGATTTTACCATCAGGGCCTTCAATGTCAATTTCTGGTCCTTCAATATCAACTTTGGGTGACTTGATGTCAATATCTGCTTTGGGGAGTTTTAAGTCCACATCAGGGCCTTCTAGCTTTGGACCTTTGAAGCCAAATGATGGCATCTTCATTTTTGGCATTTTGAATCCTCCCTCAGGGCCTTCAATGTCTACTTTAGGTGCTTTTATGTCTCCTTCAATCTTTGGAACGGAGACGTCAAAGTCCCCTTTGAAGTTCGGACCTTTCATGTTGAAATCAACGTCTGGCATTGAGATTTTGGGTCCTGATATTGATGGCATCTTGAATTTGGGTCCTTTGATTTTACCATCAGGGCCTTCGATGTCTATCTCTGGTCCTTTGAGGTCTATATTAGGGGCCTTAATGTCAAGGTCTGCTTTGGGTAGGTTTAAGTCAACATCAGGGCCATCAATCTTTGGACCTTTGAAGCCAAATGATGGCATCTTCATTTTTGGCATTTTAAATCCTCCCTCAGGTCCTTCAATGTCAACTTCTGGACCTTCAATTTCTACCTTAGGTCCTTTTAAGTCTCCCTCAAGCTTTGGACCTTTCAAGTTGAAATCAAGATCTGGCATTGAGATGTTGGGTCCCGATATGGATGGCATCTTGAATTTGGGTCCTTTGATTTTTCCATCAGGGCCTTCAATGTCGATTTCTGGTCCTTTCATGTCAATTTTAGGTGAATGGATGTCAATGTCTGCTTTGGGCAGGTTTACATCAACATCAGGTCCTTCTATCTTTGGGCCTTTGAAGCCAAATGACGGCATCTTGATTTTTGGCATTTTAAATCCTCCATCAGGTCCTTCAATGTCAACTTCCGGACCTTCAATGTCCACTTTAGGTGCTTTTATATCTCCCTCAATCTTTGGAATTGAAACATCCAGATCGCCTTTTAGCTTTGGACCTTTCAGATTGAAATCAAGGTCTGGCATAGAGATGTTTGGTCCTGATATGGATGGCATCTTGAATTTAGGTCCTTTGATTTTACCATCAGGTCCTTCAATGTCAATTTCAGGTCCTTTGAGGTCAACGCTAGGTGCCTTGATATCAATGTCTGCTTTGGGAAGATTTACATCTACATCGGGACCCTCCATTTTCGGACCTTTGAATCCAAACGATGGCATCTTAATTTTTGGCATTTTGAAGCCTCCCTCAGGACCTTCAATGTCAATATCTGGACCTTCAATGTCCACTTTAGGTGCTTTTATATCTCCCTCAATCTTTGGAACTGAAACATCCAGATCGCCTTTTAGCTTTGGACCTTTCAGATTGAAATCAAGGTCTGGCATAGAGATGTTTGGTCCTGATATGGATGGCATCTTGAATTTAGGTTCTTTGATTTTACCATCAGGTCCTTCAATGTCAATTCCGGGGCCTTTGATGTCAACTTCAGGTGCGTTGATGTCAATGTCTGCTTTTGGGAGGTTTATATCTACATCAGGGCCTTCCAATTTCGGACCTTTGAAGCCAAACGATGGCATCTTCATTTTTGGCATCTTGAATCCTCCCTCAGGACCTTCGATGTCAACATGTGGACCTTCAATGTCCACTTTTGGGGCTTTTATACCTCCCTCAATCTTTGGAACAGAAACATCCATGTCCCCTTTGAGCTTCGGACCTTTCAGATTGAAATCAACATCTGGCATTGAGATCTTGGGTCCTGACATGGATGGCATCTTGAATTTGGGTCCTTTGATTTTTCCATCAGGTCCTTCAACATCAATTTCTGGACCTTTGATATCGAATTCAGGCGCTGTGATGTCAATGTCTGCTTTGGGGAGGTTAACATCAACTTCTGGCACCTCCACCTTGGAGCCTTTGAACCCAAATTTGGGCATTTTGAATTTTGGCATTCGGAAACCTGTGTCTGATCTCTTCACATCAACATCCAAAGAACCTGCTTCAATCTTGGGCGATTTCACGTCAATATCAGGTGTAGAAAGGCTAACGTCCAGATCACCCTTTGCTTTTGGCCCTTTAACACTAATATCCACTTCAGGCGATTTTACCTTTGGACCCTTGAATCCAAATTTGGGCATTTTGAATTTTGACTTCTTTGATCCAAGTTCAGGGCTATCAATGGTTACATCTGGTCCTTCAATTTCAACTTTTGGGAAATTAATGTCCCCCTCCAAATCTCCTTTCAGCTTTGGGCTTTTAGGGCTGAACTCCACATCTGGCAATGATATCTTAGGCCCGGATATTGTAGGCATCTTGAACTTTGGTCCCTTAAGATGTGCGTCTGGAGATTGAATATCGATATTTGGGCCTTCAATGTCCAATGTTGGTGTCTTTATGTCTCCTTTAACCCTTGGCATTGAAATATCAACATCTCCCTTGAGATTAGGACTCTTAAGATTGAGGTCAATATCTGGCATAGAAATCTTAGGGCCTGAGATGGATGGCATCTTGAATTTGGGTCCTTTGATTTTTCCATCAGGGCCTTCAATGTCAATTTCTGGTCCTTCAATGTCAACTTTGGGCGCCTTGATATCAATGTCTGCTTTGGGGAGATTTACATCAACATCAGGGCCTTCAAACTTAGGACCTTTGAAGCCGAATGAAGGCATCTTCATTTTTGGCATTTTGAATCCTCCCTCAGGCCCTTGAATGTTAAAATCTGGACCTTCAATGTCCACTTTTGGTGCTTTTAAGTCTCCCTCAATACTTGGTACTGACACATCCACATCGCCTTTGAGCTTCGGGCCTTTCAGGTTGAAATCAAGATCTGGCATTGAGATCTTGGGTCCAGATATAGATGGCATCTTGAATTTAGGTCCTTTGATTTTACCATCAGGTCCTTCAACATCAATTTCTGGTCCCTTTATGTCAACTTTTGGGGCCTTGATGTCAAAATCTGCTTTGGGGAGGTCTATGTCAATGTCAGGGCCTTCCAATTTTGGACCTTTGAAGCCAAACGATGGCATCTTCATTTTTGGCATTTTGAATCCTCCCTCAGGTCCTTCAATGTCAACTTCTGGACCTTCAATGTCCACTTTTGGTGATTTTAGGTCTCCCTCAAGCTTTGGACCTTTCAGATTAAAATCAACATCTGGCATTGAAATCTTGGGCCCAGATAAGGACGGCATCTTAAATTTAGGTCCTTTGATTTTACCATCTGGTCCTTCAATGTCAATTTCTGGTCCCTTGATATCAATGTCGGCTTTGGGGAGATTTACATCAACATCAGGGCCTTCTAACTTAGGACCTTTGAAGCCGAATGAAGGCATCTTCATTTTTGGCATTTTGAATCCTCCCTCAGGCCCTTCAATGTTAAGATCTGGACCTTCAATGTCAACTTTTGGTGCTTTTAAGTCTCCCTCAATACTTGGTACTGACACATTCACATCGCCTTTGAGCTTCGGGCCTTTCAGGTTGAAATCAACATCTGGCATTGAGATCTTGGGTCCAGATATAGATGGCATCTTGAATTTAGGTCCTTTGATTTTACCATCAGGTCCTTCAACATCAATTTCTGGTCCTTTTATGTCAACTTTTGGGGCCTTGATGTCAAAATCTGCTTTGGGGAGGTCTATGTCAATGTCAGGGCCTTCCAATTTTGGACCTTTGAAGCCAAACGATGGCATCTTCATTTTTGGCATTTTGAATCCTCCCTCAGGTCCTTCAATGTCAACTTCTGGACCTTCAATGTCCACTTTTGGTGATTTTAGGTCTCCCTCAAGCTTTGGACCTTTCAGATTAAAATCAACATCTGGCATTGAAATCTTGGGCCCAGATAAGGACGGCATCTTAAATTTAGGTCCTTTGATTTTACCATCTGGTCCTTCAATGTCAATTTCCGGTCCCTTGATATCAATATCGGCTTTGGGGAGATTTACATCAATATCAGGGCCTTCTAACTTAGGACCTTTGAAGCCGAATGAAGGCATCTTCATTTTTGGCATTTTGAATCCTCCCTCAGGCCCTTCAATGTTAACATCTGGACCTTCAATGTCCACTTTTGGTGCTTTTAAGTCTCCCTCAATACTTGGTACTGACACATCAACTTCGCCTTTGAGCTTCGGACCTTTCAGGTTGAAATCAACATCTGGCATTGAGATCTTGGGTCCAGATATAGATGGCATCTTGAATTTAGGTCCTTTGATTTTACCATCAGGTCCTTCAACATCAATTGCTGGTCCCTTTATGTCAAGTTTTGGGGCCTTGATGTCAATATCTGCTTTGGGGAGGTCCATGTCAATGTCAGGGCCTTCCAATTTTGGACCTTTGAAGCCAAACGATGGCATCTTCATTTTTGGCATTTTGAATCCTCCCTCAGGTCCTTCAATGTCAACATCTGGAACTTCAATGTCCACTTTTGGTGATTTTAGGTCTCCCTCAAGCTTTGGACCTTTCAGATTAAAATCAACATCTGGCATTGAAATCTTGGGCCCAGATAAGGATGGCATCTTAAATTTAGGTCCTTTGATTTTACCATCTGGTCCTTCAATGTCAATTTCTGGTCCCTTGATATCAATGTCAGCTTTGGGGAGATTTACATCAACATCAGGGCCTTCAAACTTAGGACCTTTGAAGCCGAATGAAGGCATCTTCATTTTTGGCATTTTGAATCCTCCCTCAGGCCCTTCAATGTTAAGATCTGGACCTTCAATGTCAACTTTTGGTGCTTTTAAGTCTCCCTCAATACTTGGTACTGACACATTCACATCGCCTTTGAGCTTCGGGCCTTTCAGGTTGAAATCAACATCTGGCATTGAGATCTTGGGTCCAGATATAGATGGCATCTTGAATTTAGGTCCTTTGATTTTACCATCAGGTCCTTCAACATCGATTTCTGGTCCCTTTATGTCAACTTTTGGGGCCTTGATGTCAATATCTGCTTTGGGGAGGTCTATGTCAATGTCAGGGCCTCCCAATTTTGGACCTTTGAAGCCAAACGATGGCATCTTCATTTTTGGCATTTTGAATCCTCCCTCAGGTCCTTCAATGTCAACATCTGGACCTTCAATGTCCACTTTTGGTGATTTTAGGTCTCCCTCAAGCTTTGGACCTTTCAGATTAAAATCAACATCTGGCATTGAAATCTTGGGCCCAGATAAGGACGGCATCTTAAATTTAGGTCCTTTGATTTTACCATCTGGTCCTTCAATGTCAATTTCTGGTCCCTTGATATCAATGTCGGCTTTGGGGAGATTTACATCAACATCAGGGCCTTCTAACTTAGGACCTTTGAAGCCGAATGAAGGCATCTTCATTTTTGGCATTTTGAATCCTCCCTCAGGCCCTTCAATGTTAACATCTGGACCTTCAATTTCCACTTTTGGTGCTTTTAAGTCTCCCTCAATACTTGGTACTGACACATCAACATCGCCTTTGAGCTTCGGACCTTTCAGGTTGAAATCAACATCTGGCATTGAGATCTTGGGTCCAGATATAGATGGCATCTTGAATTTAGGTCCTTTGATTTTACCATCAGGTCCTTCAACATCAATTGCTGGTCCCTTTATGTCAAGTTTTGGGGCCTTGATGTCAATATCTGCTTTGGGGAGGTCCATGTCAATGTCAGGGCCTTCCAATTTTGGACCTTTGAAGCCAAACGATGGCATCTTCATTTTTGGCATTTTGAATCCTCCCTCAGGCCCTTCAATGTTAACATCTGGAACTTCAATGTCCACTTTTGGTGCTTTTAGGTCTCCCTCAATACTTGGTACTGACATATCCACATCGCCTTTGAGCTTCGGACCTTTCAGGTTGAAATCAACATCTGGCATTGAGATCTTGGGTCCAGATATAGATGGCATCTTGAATTTAGGTCCTTTGATTTTACCATCAGGTCCTTCAACATCAATTTCTGGTCCCTGTATGTTGACTTTTGGGGCCTTGATGTCAATATCTGCTTTGGGGAGGTCTATGTCAACGTCAGGGCCTTCTAACTTAGGACCTTTGAAGCCGAATGAAGGCATCTTCATTTTTGGCATTTTGAATCCTCCCTCAGGCCCTTCAATGTTAACATCTGGACCTTCAATGTCCACTTTTGGTGCTTTTAAGTCTCCCTCAATACTTGGTACTGACACATCCACATCGCCTTTGAGCTTCGGGCCTTTCAGGTTGAAATCAACATCTGGCATTGAGATCTTGGGTCCAGATATAGATGGCA
The DNA here is from genome assembly GCF_963921795.1 of Nannobrachium achirus. Lineage (NCBI taxonomy): Eukaryota > Metazoa > Chordata > Actinopteri > Myctophiformes > Myctophidae > Nannobrachium > Nannobrachium achirus. Next base: position 56,834,525 of record NC_137824.1, on the reverse strand, counting down.
TCTTGAATTTAGGTCCTTTGATTTTACCACCTGGTCCTTCAACGTCAAATTCTGGTCCCTTGATATCAATGTCTGCTTTGGGAAGATTTACATCGACATCAGGGCCTTCTATCTTAGAACCTTTGAAGCCGAATGAAGGCATCTTCATTTTTGGCATTTTGAATCCTCCCTCAAGCCCTTCAATGTTAACATCTGGACCTTCAATGTCCACTTTTGGTGCTTTTAAGTCTCCCTCAATACTTGGTACTGACACATCCACATCGCCTTTGAGCTTCGGGCCTTTCAGGTTGAAATCAACATCTGGCATTGAGATCTTGGGTCCAGATATAGATGGCATCTTGAATTTTGGTCCTTTGATTTTACCATCAGGTCCTTCAACATCAATTTCTGGTCCCTTTATGTCAACTTTTGGGGCCTTAATGTCTATATCTGCTTTGGGGAGGTCTATGTCAACATCAGGGCCTTCTAGCTTTGGACCTTTGAAGCCAAATGACGGCATCTTGATTTTGGGCATTTTGAATCCTCCCTCAGGACCTTCAATGTCAACTTCTGGACCTTCAATGTCCACCTTAGGTGCTTTTATGTCTCCCTCAAGCTTTGGACCTTTCAGGTTTAAATCAAAATCAGGCATTGATACCTTGGGTCCAGATATGGATGGCATCTTGAATTTAGGTCCTTTAATTTTACCATCAGGTCCTTCAACATCAATTTCTGGTCCTTTGAGGACAACTTTCGGGGCCTTGATGTCAATATCGGCTTTGGCGAGGTTTACGTCCACATCAGGGCCTTCTAGCTTTGGACCTTTGAAGCCAAATGACGGCATCTTCATTTTTGGCATTTTGAATCCTCCCTCAGTTCCTTCAATGTCAACATCTGGACCTTCAATGTCCAGTTTTGGTGCTTTTAAGTCTCCTTCAATACTTGGTACTGAAACATCCACATCCCCTTTGAGTTTCGGACCTTTCAGGTTGAAATCAACATCTGGCATTGAGATCTTGGGTCCAGATATGGATGGCATCTTGAATTTAGGTCCTTTGATTTTACCATCAGGTCCTTCAACATCAATTTCTGGTCCTTTGATGTCAACTTTTGGGGCCTTGATGTCAATATCTGCTTTGGGGAGGTTTACGTCCACATCAGGGCCTTCTAGCTTTGGACCTTTGAAGCCAAATGATGGCATCTTTATTTTGGGCATTTTGAATCCTCCCTCAGGTCCTTCAATGTCAACTTCTGGACCTTCAATGTCCATCTTAGGTGCTTTTATGTCTCCCTTAATCTTGGGGCCTTTCAGATTTAAATCAAAATCTGGCATTGAGACCTTGGGTCCAGATACGGATGGCATCTTAAATTTAGGTCCTTTGATTTTACCATCAGGTCCTTCTACATCAAATTCTGGTCCCTTGACATCAACTTTAGGGGCCTTGATATCAATGTTTGCTTTGGGGAGGTTTACATCAATGTCAGGGCTTTCTATCTTTGGACCTTTAAAGCCAAATGACGGCATCTTCATTTTTGGCATTTTGAATCCTCCTTCAGGTCCTTCAATGTCAAGATCTGGACCTTCAATGTCTACTTTTGGTGCTTTTATGTCCCCCTTAATATTTGGAAGTGAAACATCCACATCCCCTTTGAGCTTTGGACCTTTCATGTTCAAATCAACGTCTGGCATTGACATCTTTGGTCCCGATATGGATGGCATCTTGAATTTAGGTCCTTTGATTTTACCTTCAGGTCCTTCAACATCAATTTCTGGTCCCTGTATGTTGACTTTTGGGGCCTTGATGTCAATATCTGCTTTGGGGAGGTTTAAGTCCACATCAGGGCCTTCTAGCTTTGGACCTTTGAAGCCAAATGACGGCATCTTCATTTTTGGCATTTTGAATCCTCCCTCAGGTCCTTCAATGTCAACTTCTGGACCTTCAATGTCCAACTTAGGTGCTTTTATGTCTCCCTCGAGCTTTGGACCTTTCAGGTTTAAATCAAAATCAGGCATTGAGAACTTGGGTCCAGATATGGATGGCATCTTGAATTTAGGTCCTTTGATTTTACCATCAGGTCCTTCAACATCAATTTCTGGTCCTTTGATGTCAACTTTCGGGGCCTTGATGTCAATATCTGCTTTGGGGAGGTTTACGTCCACATCAGGGCCTTCTAGCTTTGGACCTTTGAAGCCAAATGACGGCATCTTCATTTTTGGCATTTTGAATCCGCCCTCAGGTCCTTCAATGTCAACATCTGGACCTTCAATGTCCAGTCTTGGTGCTTTTAAGTCTCCTTCAATACTTGGTACTGAAACATCCACATCCCCTTTGAGTTTCGGACCTTTCAGGTTGAAATCAACATCTGGCATTGAGATCTTGGGTCCAGATATAGATGGCATCTTGAATTTAGGTCCTTTGATTTTACCATCAGGTCCTTCAACATCAATTTCTGGTCCTCTGATGTCAACTTTTGGGGCCTTTATGTCAATATCTGCTTTGGGGAGGTTTATGTCCACATCAGGGCCTTCTAGCTTTGGACCTTTGAAGCCAAATGACGGCATCTTCATTTTTGGCATTTTGAATCCTCCCTCAGGTCCTTCAATGTCAACATCTGGACCTTCAATGTCCACTTTTGGCGCTTTTAAGTCTCCTTCAATACTTGGTACTGAAACATCCACATCCCCTTTGAGCTTTGGACCTTTCAGGTTGAAGTCAATGTCTGGCATAGAGATGTTTGGTCCAGATAGGGATGGCATCTTGAATTTAGGTCCTTTGATTTTACCATCAGGGCCTTCAATGTCAACTTCTGGTCCTTTGAGGTTTACGTCAGGTGCCTTAATGTCAATGTTTGCTTTGGGGAGATTTACATCCACATCAGGGCCCTCCATCTTCGGACCTTTGAAGCCAAATGATGGCATCTTTATTTTTGGCATTTTGAATCCTCCCTCAGGGCCTTCAATGTCTACATCTGGACCTTCAATGTCAACTTTTGGACCTTCAATGTCCACTTTGGGTGCTTTGATGTCTCCCTCAAGCTTTGGACCTTTCAAGTTGAAATCAATATCTGGCATAGAGATGTTGGGGCCAGATATGGATGGCATCTTGAATTTAGGTCCTTTGATTTTACCACCAGGTCCTTCAACATCAATTTCTGGTCCTTTGATGTCAACTTTGTGTGCCTTTATGCCAATGTCTGCTTTAGGGAGGTTTACATCAACGTCAGGGCCTTCTATCTTTGGACCTTTCAAGCCAAATGACGGCATCTTGATTTTGGGCATTTTGAATCCTCCCTCAGGACCTTCAATGTCAACTTCTGGACCCTCAATGTCCACTTTAGGAGCTTTTATTTCTCCCTCAAGCTTTGGAACTGAAACATCCACATCCCCTTTGAGCTTTGGACCTTTCAGGTTGAAGTCAATGTCTGGCATAGAGATGTTGGGTCCTGATAAGGATGGCATCTTGAATTTACCTCCTTTAATTTTACCATCAGGGCCTTCAATGTCAATTTTTGGTCCTTTGAGGTCTACATCAGGTGCCTTAATGTCAATGTTTGCTTTGGAGAGATTTACATCTACATCAGGGCCCTCCATCTTCGGACCTTTGAAGCCAAATGATGGCATCTTCATTTTTGGCATCTTGAAACCTCCCTCAGGGCCTTCAATGTCTACTTCTGGACCTTCAATGTCAACTTTTGGACCTTCAATGTCCACTTTGGGTGCTTTGATGTCTCCCTCAAGTTTGGGACCTTTCAAGTTGAAATCAAGATCTGGCATAGAGATGTTGGGTCCAGATATGGATGGCATCTTGAATTTAGGTCCTTTGATTTTACCATCAGGTCCTTCAACATCAATTTCTGGTCCTTTGATGTCAACTTTAGGTGCTTTTATGTCAATGTCTGCTTTAGGGAGGTTTACATCAACGTCAGGGCCTTCTACCTTTGGACCTTTCAAGCCAAATGACGGCATCTTGATTTTTGGCATTTTGAATCCTCCCTCAGGACCTTCAATGTCAACTTCTGGACCCTCAATGTCCACTTTAGGTGCTTTTATTTGTCCCTCAACCTTTGGAACTGAAACATCCACATCCCCTTTGAGCTTTGGACCTTTCAGGTTGAAGTCAATGTCTGGCATAGAGATGTTGGGTCCTGATAAGGATGGCATCTTGAATTTACCTCCTTTAATTTTACCATCAGGGCCTTCAATGTCAATCTTTGGTCCTTTGAGGTCTACATCAGGTGCCTTAATGTCAATGTTTGCTTTGGAGAGATTTACATCTACATCAGAGCCCTCCATCTTCGGACCTTTGAAGCCAAATGATGGCATCTTCATTTTTGGCATCTTGAATCCTCCCTCAGGGCCTTCAATGTCTACTTCTGGACCTTCAATGTCAACTTTTGGACCTTCAATGTCCACTTTGGGTGCTTTGATGTCTCCCTCAAGCTTGGGACCTTTCAAGTTGAAATCAAGATCTGGCATAGAGATGTTGGGTCCAGATATGGATGGCATCTTGAATTTAGGTCCTTTGATTTTACCATCAGGTCCTTCAACATCAATTTCTGGTCCTTTGATGTCAACTTTGGTAGCCTTTATGTCAATGTCTGCTTTAGGGAGGTTTACATCAACATTAGGGCCTTCTATCTTTGGACCTTTCAAGCCAAAAGACGGCATCTTGATTTTTGGCATTTTAAATCCTCCCTCAGGACCTTCAATGTCAACTTCTGGACCCTCAATGTTCACTTTAGGTGCTTTTATTTCACCCTCAACCTTTGGAACTGAAACATCCACATCCCCTTTGAGCTTTGGACCTTTCAGGTTAAAGTCAATGTCTGGCATAGAGATTTTGGGTCCTGATAGGGATGGCATATTGAATTTAGGTCCTTTGATTTTACCATCAGGGCCTTCAATGTCAATTTCAGGTCCTTTGAGGTCTACATCAGGTGCCTTAATGTCAATGTTTGCTTTGGGGAGATTTACATCTACATCAGGGCCCTCCATCTTCGGCCCTTTGAAGCCAAATGATGGCATCTTTATTTTTGGTATTTTGAATCCTCCTTCAAAACCTTCAATGTCAACTTCTGGACCTTCAATGTCCAATTTGGGTGCTTTCAAGTCTCCCTCAATACTTGGTACTGACACATCCACACCCCCTTTGACCTTTTGACCTTTCAGGTTCAAATCCATTTCTGGCATTGAGATCTTGGGTCCTGATATTGATGGCATCTTGAATTTAGGTCCTTTGATCGTACTATCTGGGCCTTCGAGATCAATTTCTGGTCCCTTGATGTCAACTTTGGGTGCCTTGACATCAATGTCAGCCTTGGGGAGCTTTACATCAACACCAGGGCCCTCTATTTTCTGACCTTTTAAGCCAAATGATGGCATCTTAATTTTTGGCATTTTGAATCCTCCCTCAGGACCTTCTATGTCAACTTCTGGACCTTCGATGTTCACTTTGGGTGACACATCCACACCCCCTTTGACCTTTGGTCCTTTCAGATTCAAATCGATGTCTGGCATTGAGATCTTGGGTCCTTCTTTGATTTTACCACCAGGACCTTTAATGTTAACTTCTGGAGCTTTGATATCAATATCAGCTTTGTGAATGTTTATGTCAACATCGGGGCCCTCCACTTTTGGGCCCTTAATTCCAAATGTTGGCATTTTCATCTTTGGCATTTTATAACCTCCTTCAGGTCCCTCAATTTCAACATTTGGAACTTCAACATCCATTTTTGGTGCCTTTATTTCTCCTTCTATCTTTGGTACCGACATGTTCACATCTCCCTTGAGTTTGGGACCTTTCAGTTCGACGCCCATGTCAGGCATGGACATCTGGGTTCCTGATTTGGAGGTAATTTTGACTTTTGGCATCTTAATTATGCCCTCTTTGCCTTCAATGTCAGGGCTTCTAATGTCAATGTCTGGGTGTTTGATGTCAATGTCGGATGCCTTTACAGCAATTTCAGCTTTTGGAACCTTAATATCCATCTCCCCTTTGGGAAGGTTGACTTCAATTCCATGTCCCTTCATTTTTGGCCCTTTGATGCCAAATGATGGCATCTTAATCATGCCCTCTTTGCCTTCAATGTCAGGGCTTCTAATGTCAATGTCTGGGTGTTTGATGTCAACGTCGGATGCCTTTATAGCAATGTCAGCTTTTGGAACCTTAATATCCATCTTCCCTTTGGGGATGCTGACTTCAATTCCATGTCCCTTCATTTTTGGCCCTTTGATGCCAAATGATGGCATCTTAATCATGCCCTCTTTGCCTTCAATGTCAGGGCTTCTAATGTCAATGTCTGGGTGCTTGATGTCAACGTCGGATGCCTTTATATCAATGTCAGCTTTTGGAACCTTAATATCCATCTCCCCTTTGGGGGCGGTGACTCCAATTCCATGTCCCTTCATTTTTGGGCCTTTGATGCCAAATGACGGCATCTTAATTATGCCCTCTTTGCCTTCAATGTCAGGGCTTCTAATGTCTATATCTGGCATTGAGATGTGAGGTCCTTTCATGTCAACTTTAGATGTCTTAATGTCAATGTCAGCTTTATGAAGCTCAACCTTTACACCATTCCCTTTCACATTTGGAAGTTCTGTTGTTTTCTGTGAGGAAAGATTTGAGGTATCAATGTCTACTGCTGGAGCTTTAAATGCAATATCAGTGGAACCACCTCCAAGTTTGACACCAGGAATATCAATAACTCCTGACCCCTTTGTCTGCTGGTGACTGATGCTTATTACAGATCTTTCCATCTTTCCCCTCTCACCCAAAGGCATTTCAATATTTCCCCCTTCTACTTTACCCACTGATGTAGATGATATATGTGTGCTTCTTCCTGGCAAAGACACACTAATCGCTCCACCTTTGGCATCACTTGTGGGCATTTCCACACTTCCCAATCCCAACCCTCCTATTGTAACATGTTTGCTACCTGTTGTCAAGCTATCTTTTATTGTCACATTTGTGCCTGACACCTGAATGCTTCCATCTCCATGCTCTCCGCTTCCCCTTGAGACCCCAAAACCTCCCTGGCCTTTAAGCCCTGACATTCCGATGTTTGGCCCCTTAAATCTGAGCCCTGCCCCACCTTCACTCTCTATCTCCCTGCTATGTGTGGTGGTCTTTACCCCTCCAGTGCTCCAGTGTGTCTCCTTGGAGCTATGTTGTGGCCCAGAGACATTACCCAAGTCAAACACCTCTTCCTCTCCCCCTTTACCTGAGGAGCTTTCATGTGAGATTCTGATATGGGGGGAGCCATCCCCTGACAGTTCAAGCTGCTCACTTATGCCACCTGGCATATCCACAGTGTAGGTAGTGATGCGGCGGGTGATGGTGGTGACGGTGCTGCCATCAGTGCTCGTGCTGCTATGCCGCTCTGTACGCACGTCGACTCCCTCTGCGAGGTCTTCAGACTTAAGTCGCGGTTTAATCTTCTTTGTGTAAATTCTCATGTAGTCCTCATCGTCACCACTCTGTTGATGAAAAAGATAAAAGGTCATATCTGGAGCAAATGTTCTTGTTATGCAGAAGAAGCGAATGGAGCGGTTTGCTGACATTTGCGGATTTCTGCAAAAAAACAAACCTTGGTTCAAAGTGAAGCGGTGAATTTTTATTCTATGTGTTCTAGAGCTATGAAATCTGTGTTCTAGATCTATACATTCTGTGTTCTAGATCTATACTTTCTATGTGCTTTAGTTCTATATTTTTATGAATTCTGAATGCCAATTTGGCCGTGAAGCTTGACCAATCCTCAAGCATGCACGGGACATGTACGGGACAGACAAAATTGACCAATCAGATGGCCCACATGTACGGGACAGACAAAACTAACCAATCACAGCGCAGAGATGCACGGGACAGGTACGGGACACACAAAGCCACAATTTGGTTGCGGCTTTCACCGCTTAAAAAAACAACAACGCTCCTTTCCCATTGAAATGCATTGGCAAAGGTGCGGTGTGATTGTGCCCTAAAAGCTGCTGTAGCTTATGCATGCAGATTTCCCTCAAAAGATACGGTGAAAAATAAACTCACAAGGACGATGTCTGGACTGCTGCTTCCCAACCGGCTCTTCCCTTCCCATGTCAATGTGCCCATAGGCGAGCGGCACGGCGTGCTCAGGGGCGAGCGACATGGCGTGCCCATGGGTGAGCGGCCAGGGGACTTTTCTCCTCTGTTCTGTAGTTTCAGCCCGACCTTGTGGCGGTTCAGTGTTTTCAGGAGGTCAGCTGTTTCTTCTGAGCTCATGTTGTCGAAGTAGATGGTGGCGCCCACGATTTGGTCACCTGTGAATGGCAGATGAGACAGAAAGCAACACAGCAAGTTGAGAAGGCTGACGTTCCATGGGTAAGTATATTCTAGGTAAGTGAGACTTGATCAAGCAGTCATGCGACAGCATTAATACGTGATAAAGATCAAAGATGAGATACCTTCATATACTTTTCCAGACCGTGCTGCAGGTGACTCCCCTTTAACCTCTTTGACGAACATTTCTCCCTCGCCTGACCGCTCAATGGTTAGGCCAGTTTGTTCTGTACCCTCCCAGTCTGGGAAGAGCACTTCCCTGGTTTCTTCCTCTTCCGCCATCTGGACAATTAAGGAAGAGAGAGAAAGAAGGAAGGAGGGAGTCGATGGTGGGAAAAGGAGAAAGGGAAAGAAATGTAAGGACTGCTATCTTTATATTACAAAAGAGTAAGTGATCTACTTCCGGGTCATGTATCGCTAACTTAAATACCAAACCACTTGGCCAAGATGTACTACATATGTACTAAATATAGCTTAAAATTTCAAACACCCATGTCACCTTTGCAAGATGTCGTTTCCAAACCTCTGTATACAGTTGTATTCGTTATTACCCTCATATTTTGCCTCTGTATAAAATAGTCCGCCGGTCAAATTTTTTTTTTTTTTTTAACTAGATGTGAGCGCGCTCACATCTAATTCGAAAGCGTGCATCAGCATGTAGCACAAGTTCTGCCATCAGTCATGTTGGGTATCGTTTGCATGTATGTGTGTGGGCAGTGTTGCCAACTCCCCAGTAACGGAAATAGCTAGTGGCTCTCCCAGAAGTAGCTAGAAGTCGCTAGGGGTGGGGTGCACGTGCGCGCACAAAAGCGCGTGCACGTGAACAGATGCGCGTGCACGTTTCTAGGGTAATAATTCGAGTTTTTGTATTTTTTTGCACGCCGGCAGTACCAGTAGAGAGAGAAAGAGATGCGGCGTGCACGTTTGTGTGTCACTGAGGAGAAGGCAAGCAGGCTGAGAGAGGGAAAAGGAAGGAAAAATAGGGTTTTATCTATGGCTCCTGTAAACAATATCTGTCTCCAAATCAGCAGAAAAAGTAGCCAGATTTGTCTCTAGAAGCTTTTCACAAATTAAGTCTCTAGTGGGGTCTGGAAAGTAGCTAAATCTAGCGACAAATCCTCTAGGTTGGCAACACTGTGTGTGGGCAAGTTGGTACTCAATCGATGTGCCAATCAGCACCTTGTGCACTCGTGGCCATTAATGGCCTACTTGTATGACAGCAAAACGTGCAAGTATTGTCATCGCGATTGGTAGAAGTTTTTGGAGCTGTGTGAAACACAGGCTCCCTATACGTAGCTTTGTGGGTCTGTCTGTCTGTGTGTCTGTCTGTGTGTGTGTCTGTATGTAGCCTGACTTCGGCACGCTACTAGTCCCACAGTTTTGCCACCACACACTCGCGCCATATGTCAAATCGAATAGTGGGCTAGTAACTTGCTAAGAGAAAGGTTCAATAGTTTAATTGATATTAATGTATTAGTGAATTAATTTTCCCCATTGACTTATAATGGCAATCGCAAAAACTCACATTCAATTATTTGTCTCTCGCAAACCATAGGGGCTAGAGTTTCAAGACTTGGAGAGGAGGTTCATAATGGTTTCAAGGATTAAATAAAAAATAATTGTGTCATTTGGCCGCATGGTGGCGCCATAACACCCCACTTTACGTTTTGGCCTGTAACTCTTGAACCGTAGGTCGGAAAATTAAAAATATTTTTTCCCTGGATTCCTTGGGTCATGACGCATCTCCCCATATAGGCCACGCCCATTTGCGCCATGATAGATTTTCCGCCATCTTGAATTTTCTCCAAAACACACTTTTTGCTCCTTTTCCTACATATTTTCTTCAAATGTCACACAAATCGGTACACACACACACACACACACACACACACAGCTCCACTTCACACGGGTGTGATTTTTATATTTAACATATCATTTATTTACACACATAAGCCCCATTTCAACTGCAGCTTTAGCACCACACTACACGACACTACACCGCACCACATAAGAATATCTACATTTTCCATTACACAAAAGTACCTTTATCGGTGAGAAACAAATAATTGACCCTTTTAACTGTGATTATAATACAATATAAATTTGTATTACAACTATCCTAATTATAATGCACTATAATGGATTAGAACTGTGATACAATATAAAGTATTGATATATTGCTATGACAATTATAATACACTATAATAGATTATAACAGTGATTATAACACAATAGAATCTATTATCATGTATTACAACTATATCCTGGTGGATGTGACATGAAAACTGAAAACAGTACTTGTGCCTCGCTTAGCTGGCTGGTGCAAGTAATTAACACCTGGTCAATAAATTCATACTGTACTGTATGTGAAATGATTTCCTACCTTGTGTTTTCTGCTTTGCTATCCTTGAGTCCTGGTGTGATTGTTAGAAACTGCCTCGGTTTTCCTGCAGAAATAGAGAACAAGAACAAGATCATGACTATTATTAAGTGTGACAACAAAACAACATGATTACACTTAACATACAATTACTTGAAATTGTACAATTATGTGCTTCCTTTAAATCATTAAGACATGTGACTAGGCCTGTCACAATTAATACATAATCACCTAGTCGCAATTGTTTGAGATGAACACAATTTCTTTGCATAATCGCCATAATCGTTTCCAAGTTGAGAAAGGTTTCAACATTTTGAAACATTTGTTTTAAATAGTGGAAATAGCAGATCTACAAGCTCACAATGCATCCCCAATGCGACACTTTGTGAGCCTGTAGATCTGCCATTTCCACAATTTTTTGTAGTCTAAATAATGCGTTTTATATTTTTATTATTGGTGTCAGTCATTGTCAATCATTATTTTGTGTATTATACGTTTTTTGGCAAATCTGCCCTGAGAAACTTTAGTTTACAAAGCCTTTTAGCCACACGATTAAATTGTTAACCGCAATTATTTATAATTGATCGTCAAGTAAAATGTCATAATTGTGAAAGCCCTACATGTGACATATTTGCATGGGAGGTCATGCGAAATAGCCTAATAATCTATGTAATGCAGGGGTGGGCAACTTTGATGATGGAGAGGGCCACTATATTTTCACATTCACTCCAGAGGGCCACAATGCATATACAGTCAAAAATAGCAAAAATAGTAGATCTACAAGCTCCAAACGCGTCGCACTGCGACGCGTTTTGAGCTTTTTTGATCTGCTATTTTGATCTTCTATTTTTGCTATTTTTGAATTGGAATACGAAATACATTTTAGATCTTTTTGAATTGGAATCCTGAAAAGTAAAAATTGTATTTAATTTCAAATGTACTTATACGTTCTTATGTTAACTTTGTGAACTTATATATTGGACATTAAAAAAAAAACGAGTGCTGCTATGTCTAATATAGACTGAAGTAATTAAAGCGAGTCATGTTTGCTTGGTTGGAAATGGAATTGTAACAGTGGAAATCAATACTATATCAGCATTCCAATGTTAACCAGCAGGCCACATTAAGTGAAGGTGGGGCCGGCCGCCAGTTGCCCATGTATGATGTAAAAAGCAAGCACCTGGTAATTATTGCTTGTAGGATTCAATAATGAACACTAGATGGAGGCAAAACCCAGAAGGAGTCGGTCTATGTTCTCTAGCTCCCAGTTGCCAAATTGCTACCTCCCTCCCTCCTCTCTGCACTCCATGTTGTGGAAATTTGGTTTAGAGTGAGACCACACCCTGCCCTGAGGAAGGCATGCTGATCCTGCTGCCTACACCTCTGCTCCAATGTCAATACAGAGAACAATGATGGTTGAAACTGCCTTTCTTTCTGGAGGCACACGTGCACATATGGCCTGCAACACCACACACACGCATCAATGCAAAAACCCTTACACGTGCACGCACGCACACAGACATGCGTACTAGACAAACACAAACACACATAACATACTGTACACGTACACGTGTATGAGCATACATACACGCACATGAGCACGCACACATGCACGCATGCACACGCGCACGCACACGCACACGCACGCACGCACACACACACACACACACACGCACACGCACACGCACACGCACACGCACACACACACACACACAATATGGTCAGAGATCAGCGCTGTCATACACAGACACAAACGTGCAACCACACATGTGCAGGCACCAACCAGAAAGCCTATAGTGGTGTAGACATCAGGCCTGCAGGCATAATGACTACTATTGGTGAGATATGTTCCTGGTTGCAATTTTAACCACCATGGCTACATGAAGTTAGCCTCGTAAACCAGCCTCATCCGGAAACATTACATTCCATTTGCTCTCTAGAAATCAAAACAGAAACTCAGGAGGAGGCTGGTTTACGAGGCTAACTTGAAGTAGGGTAACTAACTTTGTGTGAGCTCATGACAGATAATATTATGCTAAAGAACCATTTATTTAGGACACATTAATGGTATTCCTTAAAGGGATAGTTCACCCACAAAATCGCCGCATGGAGACTTGAATTCATATATATATATATATATATATATCATCGTTGTCGGGTGGAAACCTCGTATCTCCAAGTTTTAAATTTGTACATTTTTTCGCAAAGTAAAGCCCTGCTTCATCATACAAGGCCGTCGCACAAAAGTAGTGAAAACAGCAGATCTACAAGCTCGTGCTTGTAGAACGGCTGTTTTCACCGGTTTAGTTCATTTTTTAAACGATAAATACAAAATGAACGCTTTTGAACATACAAGGTTTCCACCCGACAACGACGATCAATCCACGCCCAAATGCAAAAACGGCAACCACACTTGCAGTTTCCGAGAACTTCATCCTTCTAGTTTGACTAACAAAACGAAATGAGCAAGAAGGAATACTTCAATATGTTAGCTTACATCAAGACAACACAGACTTGCGTGAACTTTCAGAATTGCTGTATCCATGTGCACTGTATCCACAAAACATGGATGGAAACATTTACTAGCAACACAGCAACGGCACAGTTTGTTTACATCTTTCCCCTGTGCCCGAGTGACTCCTGCCTCTTCAAACATGCTGACTACTGTAGTCCTACCCACTCTCCTCTTTGGAACAGACAAGCCATTGTTTCATTAATACCAACCTCTCCACACACAACCCACCCCTGCAATTACACGGGCCTGTCTGAGCCACTGCTCCGTACCTAGCCAGATAGTTTGCATGATTTCATGCTTTGGTGCAACTGGTGTTTCAGTCTCCACACACTGTCAACGTCTGTCGTGTTAACTGAACTCTAAAGGCTCTAACAGAGTCCAGGGTGAAGAGCTATTCACCTTCACCGCGTTGTCGTTTCCTAGCTATCATCACCTAGGCTTTGTTATGTATTTTAGGTGATAGCTAGAAAACTACACCGCGGTGAAGTGAATATAGCTCTTCACCCTAGACTCTGATAGAGGCTTAATAAAAAACAACCTTCTGGTCCCTTTGGATTCCCAAGGAGTTCAAATAACATGTCAGATATGTGTAGGACTGTAGGTAACACTGTCATTTACGTTTAAAGGACAACTTTAGTTTTTTACAACAATGGTTCATATTTTAGATTGTAATTAAAGAATATAAAAGATGAGTGTTAAAATGATTTAATTTACTTCTTTCTATTGTTTTAGAGATTCTTATTTCAGTGGTTCGGGGCATGCGTACAAGTGGCTAAATATGTAATTTTAGACAGAATGAGCCCATTCCCAAGATACAACGCAACCTTTCATGGTTGGATGTGACTTTTGGGGGCTAGAAGTGTTACTGTAAATAGCAATAAAGAAACTGCTGGCTTATTGTGTCTAAAAATACTTATTTAGCCACTTGTACGCATGCCCCCCCCGTGTGTGTGTGTGTGTGTGTGTGTGTGTGTGTGTGTGTGTGTGTGTGTGTGTGTGTGTGTGTGTGTGTGTGCGCGTGTGCGTGTGCGTGTGTGTGTGTGTACTGGGTGCAGTATGCATTTAAACATTTCGCCTAAACTGATTAGCGATCAACAGCAGAACCATTTGGATTCTGGGCGAGTCTATCCGATCATCGCTGTACAACCATTCAGCAGATTTCGCTGCATTGTCTCAGTCGACTCTAATCAAACCAATATACAGTAGATTGGAAGAGTTTATCAACAGGATAGAACAAAAGAAACAGGATGTGAGTCACGGCAATGACTGATTGTCTGTTTTCATGTGCTTACCATGGCAACCAAGGTTCAACCCTGAGCTCCATTCCATTACAGGAATTCTGTGAGTTTGATCGCTCTGTGCATCAATAGAATGTAGCAAGAGAACATTTCTGAGTGGCCAGTCACAACGTGAAGCAAGGTATAAGGTAACCTAAGGTCTACTTGAGTGGAGGAGACACATTTACATTGTAATATGGGGTTAAACCCTCTTCTAGAACAGTGGTTCTCAACCTGTGGGTCGGGACCCCTAGGGGGGTCCCCAAATTATTTTGGGGGGTCCCCATGATTAACTTAATGTGCAACATTGTTTTCTCACTCTACAGTAAACAAACCAACATAACGTTTAAGTGTTTAGAGGATATCACATTTCTAAAGTGACAATTTAAGGACTTGTTAATACCTCTGACAAATTAAACATTGGCCAAATTGTCAAATATTGAAGGCAGACATTGTGTAAATAGCTGATCTACATGCTCACAACGCCTCGCGTTGATCTGCTATTTTCACAATAGAACCGTGTTGCCACAACTCTTAGTGCTCTTCAAGGTAGGGGGTCCCCCGTTAAAATAATTATGATTATTTTGGGGGTCGTGGCCTGAAAAGGTTGAGAACCACTCTTCTAGAAGACTTTAACTGGAACTGAGTTGGCTCTCTCCTGGGACTACACCAAATCTCTTTGGGGGGGCAAATTTCCAGCCAGAATATGAATGTTGGGGTTCCAGTGGTTAACATGTTATTCAAGTGGTTAACATGTTATTAACATGTTACACTTAAGGATTATGTCACATGAATTTGAATGAGCTCATGACAAACTGCTTTGACCAGACTCTGACCTGTCTGTCTGTCCTTCCAGTTGAGACTGGAATCTTGTGGTTAGGATGAGCAGCCATTTGATTAGAGACACTAATTTAATGTGTGTATAATGACTTCGGAAGAGCAATTTAAAAAAAGAGCTTTGTGGTGGTGTAACATATTGTCTCTTTGCCTCTGGCATCAACCAAAGATCTTATCTCTGAGCATGCCATGCAGCCTGTACAATCTGACTGGCAGTTATTTAAAAAAAGAAAAAGGGGGAAAAAAAAGAAAAAGGTCCCTCAGTTCATAAGAAGGAAGTGTGGTCAGATGTCACTTTCTGGCATATCCCCCCCCCCCCCCCTTCTTTTTTTTTTTTTTTCCCTATTTGCTCTGTGTTGCAGACGTATCCTTCGCGTGGAATGCAGCTCAGGGCAGAGATAATGTCTGAATAATAGCGTGCCGCCTTTTTCCGTCATTGGAATGTCCCATTTTTGCACTCCTATAAATAACATAATTGCCCCAGTAATCCACCAAGGAGAGGGGTGAAGGTGAGCCCCGCCCCCATTCAGATAGTCAAGAAGACATGTGTTGGCTATTGTGGTAACACGCTCTGCCATGCTGCCACGGCCAGATAACGGCACGCCGAGAGCAAGGGGGAACCAGAGGAAAACGATAAAGAAACAGCTGCTTAGAAGGGATCTGTGCTATGAGCCACCAGCCACCAGCCGCCCGCCAGGCCACCCGACACTCGCGCCACACTCCCGTTGCACGTTGTATCATTTTAATCAAACAAGGGAAGAGGAGAAAAGATGACACGAGCTCATGTGATGTATCAATGGAGCCCTGGAAACACGAAACCACACACCGTAAATCTTTGATTCCAGAGGAGAGATGGCTTTGTGTACTGTACTGTACGTGTGCACACATTTCAGACCCGAAACAGGCGTTGGAATGTTTACCAATCTCACAACCTATCTCCTGGCCTACAGGCAGTGTGGTTTTTTAATCTTGTGAGAGTTTTCCATCTTCGAAAAGCTATGTCAACACGCCTTACATCCGTTCTCACGTTGTTTATCAAACATTTCCTTAGTGGGACCTCTACGGTAGCAATTGTCGGATTTACTATAAGCTTTCATAATAGAGATGCTCAGGAGTTGTACATTCTTTGTTCGATTTTTACACCCAGGACACACTGATAGAGACTGTAATATAATATAAGAAGAACATAAAAAGAGGAAAGACCCTGTAGATGTCTAAATGAGAAAACAAAATACAAATTACAGATTTCATTTCAGTGCAGCAAATCCCTGTGTCAATAACATGTGCAGATCACGGTCATGGTGACAATAATGACTGACAAACTTTTATGGGATCCATTATACGGGTAAAATGGCTGCTAAAGACACATCAATAAGCAGCTACTTTGGAATGTCATGTAAATAGCAATCTGGTATCCCTAGCTGTTTGAGCCATATCCAAGGGCACATTACAAGGCAAGAGCCAATTAACACAAGTCAATAAATAGACCATGGTCATGCGTGATTGGAAATATTGCAAAATGCATGTAATGCCATGAGGTAATATGAAGCTGGTCTCAAAAATAGCCTATGGGTAGCCAATGGTCTGGGACCATTGGCTACAAATTGCATAGGCGCACACAGAGACAGCAGACAACAACAAGATATGGATGGTGTTCACATGCCAAAGATGACACCGTCAAATGGCTGTTTGTGGAAGCTACACACAGACATCTCTCTTTCTGTCAGAGAGTCTGTCGGTCACTCTCTCTAATATAACGTGAATTGTGCAAAATAACTCCTTGTAGGATAATTAGCATTAGCAAACCAATCAGCAGCGGTGAAGACAGGGGCGTCACACCAAATTCTGGGCCCTGGGTACAAGGATTCACTGCGTGCCCCCCATGAATGTTAACTATTGAAATATAGCAGATATACAAGCTCACAGCGCGGCACCGAGTGCCGCGCTGTGAGCCGCGCTGTGAGCTTGTAGATCTGCTATTTTTTTAAATGTGTTAAAATGTGTGCAAGAAACCTGTTTCTATGTCAGTGGTGCTCAAACTTTTTCATGTGAAGGACCCCCAAGATGATATGTATTTGGCCACGGACCCCCATCTCAAAGTATTTAGCTCCAGGGACCCCCCAGAAGCAAAATTTGAGTTACAAATGTTCGCTTAAAAAATACATATATTCAAAGATTTGCACACATTTTCATGAATTTTCAAAAATAGCAGATCTACAAGCGAAAAACGGGCGAAAAACAGCCGAAAAAAGCAATACCGCTACTGACCACTAGTTTAGCAACTTACACAGTATTATACCTTTAATGAATCTATCATAGTTCAAATGGAGTTTGAAATTACAATGGGTGTGTATGGGGAGCGGCCCTGGAGGAGGAGGGCCTGATAACATCTAAATCAAATATACAAATATTGAATCAAGCAACTTAAAAACTATTCAGGGTGTTCATAAAAGCCTGATTAGATGATAAAATAACCAAAAGCTTTTTTGAAAGTGAAGTATCCCTTTAACATAGCCAATCTACAAGCTCAAATGTGTCGCGATGCAAAACTTTGGAGCTTGTAGAAAGGCTATTTCTGACATATTCGCCTTGTTGTGCCACACTGTCATACAAAGTATAAAATATGGCTTATGTGGCTACGCTTAGGTGACGATGTGTCATGCACGTCACATTGTCAACATGTTGTCTATGACAAATTGAGCTGTAGAGTGGCTTGGGACGTTCCACCATTCCCTCTGCTTCGGTAGCGTATCGCTTGCTCCCTAGAACTCTACCACTATGATGAGGGCCATGGTGAAAACGAACCGTTAACTCTCAAACAAGGAGCGTTGTTATTGTTGGCACCAACAGGTATTTACAAAAGGCCCAGGCTCACAGAGGGAGGACAAATCCAGCAGTTGTGTGTTCTCATCAACTCCCTGCGAGCAAGGGGAGGAAAAACCACTTTGTTATTCTACTCTCCATCCTGAACACCAAGAGGATGACCCGAGCTAGGCCACGCCCAGCGCTCTCTCTATCAGTCTTTCCATCCATCTTTCTCTTTGTCCCAAGTCTCTCAAACCAACCAACTTTCTATAGATTATGATTTATACACACACACACACACACACACACACACACACACACACACACACACACACACACACACACACACACACACACACCAGTGGTGTAAAGTAACTAAGTACACTTACTTAAGTACATCCCTAAGACAAAAAATTGATTCGAGTAAATTTACCCCCATTGATTCCGGATGGGGACCCGTTTCGAAACGGGTCCCCATCCGGAACGAAATTTATTGTTATCACATTCTTGGCGACAAAAAACTAAAAATATTATTGAACTCTAGTCTCCATGGCGTGACTAATCGGGAAAGTCCTGTTCTGGCGAAGCCCGAACTGGCGAAGTGGGGATTTGTCTCCTACCGTAGCGATCTGGCGAATCGATTGTCCACGACACTGCAAGCGGCGCGAAGGCCAGCGGACCTTGGTCCTGCTCTTCGCCCCCGAGCGCCGCAGGCGCGAGTGGCCGCGAAGAGCGGGCAGGGCCGGCCGCGCGAGTTACGAAGCCGTGGTGAATGCAATCTTATATTTATGCCCAGGCCTTACAAGCGCACGATAAACGCCCTGTCCAGAAGACGTTCGCCAGATCGCTACGGTATCGGACATTTCCCCACTTCGCCAGTTCGGGCTTCGCCTAAAAGGTACGTGCCCGACTAATCAATAGAAAACAAGTCATTTTGGGGATGAACTACTCCTTTAAGTACATTTTGATGCCAATACTTTATTGATACTTTTACTCAAGTAAAAACAAATTGAGTACTTTTTCCACCACTGACACACACACACACACACACACACACACACACACACACACACACACACACACACACACACACGATTTAGATCTCTTAGTCTACTCTAGATCATAACTCAGCCGAAATCAGCCCCATAACAGTTCACTTTACATTCTAGAGTGAACTGTTGGGCCGTCCTTGTTCTCATAATGTTTGACTTGTTCCTGGCAGCGAGTTGGGGCAGAGGCAGGAGAGCATCGGGTGAGAGAGAGAGGGAAGGAAGGAAATCAAAGGGATGGAAAGAGGCAGAGGTGGGGGGCGTATGAGATGAAGGAGAGGTGGGGACATGGAAATGGTATTTAAAAAATCAAACCTCGGTTCGAAGTGAAGCGGTGAATTTTCATTCCAAGTGTTCTAGAGCTATGAAATCTGTGTTCTAGATCTATACATTCTGTGTTCTAGATCTATACTTTCTATGTGCTTTAGCCTTTAGTTCTATATTTTTATGAATTCTTAATGAATTCATAAAAATATGTAAAGCTTGACCAATCCTCAATACTGCATGCACGGGACATGACACGGACACGGGACTCCTTGGAAGCCTATGGGACAGACTGTACGGGACAGACAAAGCCACTCCTTGGAAGCGGCTTTCACTGCTTAAAAAAAAAAGAAGGAAAAAAAATAAAGTGGGAAAGTGAAGACGGAGCGGGACATGGTTCCCGTAGAATGTAGAACTGCGAGTGGTACCGGAGAAAGAAAACATCAGAGGAGAAATCAAAATATAGCACCCTGCCCAGAGAACCTCTCGAGGCTTACAACAACTTATAAAACAATGAGAAAGTGAACCCTGCCGGGTGTACAGTAGCATAAGATTTACTTAATTTAACTTCACAAGTGGTTTAAATCCCACCCCAAGGTGTATTAATTAACTGTATCGGCTACAGTATAACTATCAATGGCGGAAAGAGCAAGACGTGAGAAGAATGACAAATGGGCCCTGAAGGGAAACCTGTCAACAGTGCAATTACCAAGCTTGCCATACATGCATTGTACCACGACGTATCTATCAGGGAAGAAAGAGCTGAAAAAACGGTATCACCCCGGAGCAAAATCGTCATATGATCAGATATGGATAGCAGTGTATAAACAGCTGCTAAATAAGGCAGTTTGTTCATAGGATCATAAGACATACAGGCAGCCTGTGACTCAAAACAGAGGCCATATCCACGAAAACAATCCCCTCTTCTTCTCTTTTTCATTCATTTTGGCCATAGTAGAGAGAGAGAGAGAGTCAGTCATTCCTCAGGACACACGGCCCATAATCAGATCAGTGCACATCAAAAATCTGAGTTGTAGAGCCGTGCAAAACTAGATTTGGGCACAGAAGCCCGAGGAAGGAAAGGGAGCACGATGGAAGGAATGAGAGATGATCTCCTCTATCTGTCATCTTATATTGTGGGCTGGTATGTGGTGAGAGAGAGAGAGAAAAACTGCCGGGGGCAGAGGGGTAGTGGTGTTGGTGGTGGTGGTGGTGGTGGGGTGGGGGGCATGAGGACAGGCCAGCCCAGACAAAAGATTCTCTTAACTAGCCTGCAACCACAGATCATTTCTGGCTACGCCTCCCAACGTTTGGTCTGTCAGTGGCCTACAAGGGCTGCATACGGTTTGGTTTGGGTCGTCTGTTTGTTGTACTACTGTAGTAGATATTCCCTCCAGGGATGGGGATATGAATATTTCATTATCACGATTATTGTGACAAAAGAAATCGCGATTTTACGATATTATCACAAAATTCATTATCCTTGGGCGGGAACTACAAGGCAGATCTACAAGCTCAGATCTACAAGCTCACAGCACGTCAATGTGACGCGCTGTGAGCTTGTATTTTTGGCAAATACATTTTATAGAGAGTGAAAAAAAGATTGTATCAAGTACGTATATTTTAAGTACCTTTTACCAATTATAGAGGGTTTAAGTGGTACCGGATATGCAGCTCGGCAAATAAAAGCTGAATTGATCCCAGTGCATGACGGAGGACGATGTCACGATAAATTAAATCTCCATGATGCGATTATCGTAAGTGTTTTTATCACGTAAACGATAATATCGCTTATCGTCCCATCCCTATTCCCTCCTCTAAAAAAAAAGGATAAATCTTCTGCAGCTGCCAGCAACAAACAGTTAAACAGTGTGATTTTTGGCGGGCTTCTGACACGGGGGGTGAGGGGTGTTCGAGTGGAACAGGTGGCTGAGCCGTAGTGGGATGGGGGGGTGGAGGTGAGCCGAAGCAGCCAGAGTGTCAGGTTTCCACAAGGCAACCCTTTCACAGCTGAATGGTGGCATGACCTTCCAGGTTCAAAAGAGGCTTCGCGACAAACATTCCAAAAGCGTTTTGGAAGTCTGGCATCGGGAGTTAGCTTGGGTTCTGTTTGAAAGCCATACAAGAGATAATTGTTCTGAGGTGAGCCTGTCTAGATAGCCTGGAAAAAATTGTATGTTTTGCTTCCCTTAAGAGAAGCGCCTTTTGTCGCGATGCCATTATCACTGAGGGAATGTGTTTGCAATTGGATACTTACTGCAGATTGCTCAAGCGAGGCCAAGGGCTCTCAGTCTAAGGCTTTGGTTCTTGTCTTCTTTATTTCTGTTGATGAAGAGAGGGGGGAAAAAAAGAAACTGGGATGAGTTACGGAGATTGACAATTCATTTGAATGAAAATAAACATGAGACTTGAAATCATATTTTTCTAGAATTCAAATCTGGTTCTTATTATCTTGTTGTTAATAAAAAACTAAATCGAATTCCTTTCATTCTTATCCAGCTCCTGCTTACGCAAGGCACATCCACTGTCTCTCAGTCACTTGTCAAAGAGATAAACGAGACACATTCCTTTGATAAGAGCCAAGCTTGCACTGTGATGAACCACCGCAAATCACACCCATACAAATTTCACTTTAGTTTTATGTGTACACGCCTGTTGGTGGAACCTCACCTTCAAGGGAATACATTGATCAGTCAAATTCCTCCAGAGGGTTTAATGATTACCCTATGAGTATGAGGTATGCATGGTGCAGGCTGGTATAATTATGCAAAAACTCTCCCTAAAAGTAAATACATTAAGCTAGTGGTGGAAGTTTATGCCCCAACAGAGTGGCTTTCAGCTCACTGAATAAGACATGTCTTAGCTGACACAAACTTGATGGGGAGGCAGTGTAGTCCAAGGGAACTCAAGATTCTCAGTTGAAACTCCGAATGGGTTCTTTGAAAGAAATACAACCCATTTTCATTTTCTGGTGGTTTAGACAGGAATGCGACATCTAAACAGGGCAGCAGACAGAAATGCAGCCCTCGTTTCATTTACGGGGTGAGTGATGATCGACAGGCTAGATGAATATGGAGCCACCATGCCATTACAATCATACCACTGGAACTGCTCACACGCAGACCATTCCACACAACAAAGATGCAGGGCACAGGTCACCTCCTTGCCTCTGCTGTGGCCAAAACCAAGGCGGCCGCAAACTCGAAAATATCAGATCTTGTTCATTTGAAATTATGGGTTAGGGACTTCCAGGAGAGAACAACAACACAGGGCAATGTTGCTAAAATAATTGTTCTTTTTCTATACACAAAGATCTGCTAGAGCCCGAAACAAAGGTTCCACCTTGCTTTACAGAACAATATATCTGTGATTACACAGAGTAGCGTCCCTCTGAGTGATGCAGATTTATGGGTCCGCTAATCGTGAGGCTAACCTCAGCAAGTGCAACATGTCAAGTGGAGACCAAATGAATTGAGATAAATGCTTGGAAACCAACGTGTCCAAAATTATGTAACCATTTAACTCATTCCCCGCCTCCCCCGATAGTCCCGAGAAATTTTAAATGTCGTTCCCCGCCAGGCCCGATAGTCCCGAGAATTTGCTTTTATATAATGTAATGTTTAATTACACTTTTCTCCAGCCCGTGACACAATTTGAGCCTTCTGTCTCACACATATCACACATCAAAGTAAGTGTGTTTGAAAAAAAGACTGTAATAATGTATAAATTGCAATACAAATGTATAAATCTCCCCAACCACAGTTAATTGGCAAAAGACGCATTTGAGCTCAAAAGGCTGGCTGCCGGAAAAAAAAAGAGAAGAAAAAAAAGTGTGAGAACAGCTGTGTGTGTGTGTGTGTGTGTGTGTGTGTGTGTGTGTGTGTGTGTGTGTGTGTGTGTGTGTGTGTGTGTGTGTGTGTGTGTGTGTGTGTGTGTGTGCTTCCCTCCACTGTATCTCTGTTTCAGTGGTCCCTGTTGGACCCCCTGATGGTGTTCAGTCCCATAAAAAACAGTGCTATAGTGAGATCTGCCTCTGCCTCTCTCTCTCTCTCTCTCAAGACACAAAACACACAATTATCGCCAATTTGCCATATAAATGCTTCTAAAACGTACCTGATAATGATGATGGTTGATTTGAATCCACACCCATATATCCAGGCTATAATATTAGTTTTATAATGGTATTTAGTCCACAAACTTTGTCCACAAACAAGCCATGATCGCCTTTGCAAAGGTGGGGGTCCCTGGTCGCCTTTCTAACAACCAATAAGGGGTCCGCGGGTCCAACGCTTCGCCGACCTCCGCAGAGCAGTGCAGAGTTACATAACATTGTAAAATCAATCAATAAGCCGATCATTTGTTACATAAAGTTCATATGATCCAGTTGCAGGGACAAGTGGTCCCTGTCGATGGGGTCTCACAAAGGGGTCCCTGGTCTCCAGCCAACACTTAGGGAACCAGGTGGGGGACTGGGGGTCCCTGGCCCACGCTCCACCAAAACAAGCGATCAACTACAGCCAACAAGCGATCGATCAACGTCAACAGCCTCGCCTCGTTAGCAAAATGCGTCTGCCCTGCTCTTGCAGGGCAGTGCAGAGGATTTTTTTGGGGCAGGGGGAGACATTTTTCTAACATGTCCCAGAATGTGAAAATAGCAGATCTACAAGCTCTACAAGCTCTCAATGTGTCACAGAGCGATGTGTTGAGCTTGTAGAGCTTGTAGATCTGCTATTTTCACATTCTAGCACATGTTAGAAAAAAGACTCATGCCCCCTTTGATGTCTATTTGTGTGTGTGCACCTGTACAGACCCAAAAACAGCTGAGACCAAAGCAGACATACAGAGACAGAGAGAACGCGCCCCCAAGTGGGGGCTCACACAAATACTCACACAAATACTGCAAAACAGTATGTGAAATTGCTGAGTTTTATGGTCAGACATAGCCAATAAAAATATTTTTCTCTGCATTTTTCTAAACAGAAAATTCTAAAAAAAAATCCTATTACATAATTACATTAGTACACTTATCTGATAATGCCTGAAGCCATAAAGACAAATATCAAGTGAGTTATTCGCTTGAAAATAGATTTTTCACAAAAAGGTCAATAACTCCAGTTTTTTCAATTATAGCTGGATTTTGGTCAAAAATGGCTATTTTGAGATGGCTGCAACTATAGAAAAAAAAGCTTTTTATTTTATTTTTTTATTTTTTGGTGAGACTAGAGGTGGTCTTGTTTCATTTCAGGTACTGTATGACACAAAATACAGAATACAGAATTTAGGAAAAATGTCAATATAAAAAAAATATATAATTTTTTTCATTAAACAAAATGGCAGGGGAGCCAAACAGTCAATGTTAAAATGGCGGCCAATGTGTTAAGGCATGGTTATAGCATCAGCCACACGTCATACTCTACACATCACAACTGATTTGGGGTATTTCTAATTTAAATACATTCACAGTGGCACAGTCTCGAGATGTTTGGAGGGTCCGATGTTTGCATGGGTTCGATTCCGGGCACCGCCAACTCAGCGTATGAGTAGCACGGCTTGGCAAGTCGTGCGGCAAGTACTGGGAGCTGATGGTAGGTGTGGTGCTCCACCTCAGCAGTCCATCTCCCAGGGGTCTAGCGCATTGTAACGGGGACAGACTCCCGCGTGTTACCGGCTGATACCGACAATAAGCCACTCCCGACCTACTTACTTGTTGTGAAAATAGCCAATCTACATGCAAGCTCTCAGCGCCGGCAGCACAAAGCAACGCGCTGCATGTGATCTGCTATTTTTGCTAGTTTGGGTCCCCGGGCAAACGTCAAATTTCTCTTTTGGGTCACAGCCTAAAAAGTTTGGGAACCACTGTGAATCTAGGTTGTATGCCAAGTTAATCTATAGTCTCACTTCTTATGCACCCAAAAACCTTAGGGGGATTATCACTATACCTGTAGGGGCACATTATGAAACAAAAACTCCTCTCCCAAAGTCCCAAGAGCAACAAAACCAGACTTTAGGTATGTATCGACAGGCATCCACCAGTGGGAACATGTCTACTGTATAAATTCCTCTCTGACAGGTTTTCAAACCTAGTCATTACCCCCTGCCCCAGTTGTCTAATAACTTAAGCTTCTCATTACTTGAAAGTAAACTGAGCCAAATAACTATGTTTGTGGCACTCTGCAATAACTTTCCAATTCTCTAAACCGTAAACTCATAAACAGGTTTAGAGTGAAAGTATGTAAATGGCTGAAGCGAAAGTGAGCTGCTTGCCCAACCATGCATTGTTGCGTTAATTAGTTTGTGCTTACCTGCTGAGGCTGTGGCGCACAAACCAAGCATTTCACTCATACATGTTGTAAGTGTTGAGCCGGTGGTTTATTAACTGGGTATCAGAGACGGGATCCTCTCATTTCACACTGCGATCAGTTATTTCAAACCACCATATCATCAAGCCTGTCATTGCAAACCTCCCCCCTGGCCCTATCTTACCGTTGTATTGTGTGGCTAATTTCACATTGGAACAGGGCCCTTACTGAAATAGACGGGACACAGCGATGATAAATGCCAGCCAATGTGTGGCCGCCTCTGTGTTTGCGCACGGGTACTCGTCCGACTCGTACGATGGCAGCTGTGCACACTTTTTAGACAACACACTCTTGGTTGGTTTATGTATGTCACGGGGAGAGGCGGGGGGAGGCATAGCGTTATTGATATGCAGACTTTTGGAAGAATTTGTGAGAAGTGGGGTTGCATCATTGGCTGATGTGCATTTGCATGTCACGGGGCGATGCTCCTGACATGTTTTTGCAAGATGTGTTGTTGAGGCATGACAGACTGAAGGGATACGCTGCATGATTTGTGGAGTGCCACTCCCCTCCCTATTGACTAACACTGCTGTCTTGTATACATAATGACTCATATCATATCATATTTGTAACCGAGAATCAAACATGGATCTGTTGAAACCGTGAGGATTAGCATTGCAACGGCAAATAATTGTCCCATAATACTTGACTGTTGCCGATGTAATGCCCATATCTGGGAATAGAAGATTAAGGGCAAGATCAAAAGGTAAACAACATGCCTCCCCATGATTGTCAGTTCTATATGTGATAATTGGACCTAAAACACATGCAGACAGAGTGACACACATTTTCACAGTAAAATGTGCTCAGCAGGTTTTGGGGGGGACGCACACAAAGCACATAACATGCGATGTTGAATGGTGGAACGACTGCGCCACAGTCCACAAGGTAAACCGAATCGCTCTCTGCTTGCTGAGGGAGCAGCTCTCCGTCGAGCCCCACCCAGGCCTCTAGTCACACACATTCCTTGATAGAGCCGTCAGGCCAGCTGGAAGGGCGCCCGGCCTCTCCCCACGGTGACTAACTGTAAAAAAATGTCCTCTCTCTCTCTGGCTCTCTGAGGCGGACTTCTGCTCCGGCCCGTTCCCGACCGACCGACCACCCCACGCTCTGCCCCTCTGCCCACCGCCCGTCACCAGACCACTCTGCACTCCCAACCCCAGAACTCTGCTGCTCAAACAAACACGCACGCACGAATTCAGCGACGGGTAGACACTCATAATAACATACACACTGACACGCACACCGAGCATGTCGACACAGGGTCTAGCCAAACAGGATCCCCTTTCATGCCCAAGGCTTTAGCAATCATCATCATCATCATAGTCATGGGGATAGCTCCATCTTTGAATCGGGTGATACATGTACAGCATAGAGTACACCCCACCCAAGTCTGCTACGCAAGTCCGTATTTCACTCCCTCTCCAGTCCATATCCCACCTCTCATATCAATCACATGCAGTGCATTCAGTGCAGTGTATTATCATCACAGGTTTGGTACATAGTAATATCTTCATTTTTGGTCAGGTCATGTTCATAAATCAGATATTTGATCTTAAAGTCAAATGAAAGTAAACTAAAATAAATAATATAAAAGTTGAACCCCAAATGGATTTGAGAGTGTAGGTCAATCAGAAATTGTGATTAAATAAACCTCAATCAATTCATCTGGTTGATTGGTCCAAATTTTATTGAACTGAGTGAAGAAAAAACCGGAGCAATGTGATGGAGAGATTAAATCAAACCCGTTAGTGACACAAGGGCGCTGTAGTGGTACTGGTGGTGAGCGATAAGATTTGATTATGAGCAAATAAAGAGGCTTGTTCAGTGCAGGGAGACGAGGAGAGGGGAAGTGAGAGAGGGCAAAAGTAAGCAATGAGTTTGGACCAAATCAGACTTGTTATCAAAACAGAATAGCCTCTCTGTTCCTCTACCCCATTGTTGTTGTGTGTGTGTGTGTGTGTGTGTGTGTGTGTGTGTGTGTGTGTGTGTGTGTGTGTGTGTGTGTGTGTGTGCGTGCGCGTGTGTGTGTGTGTGTGTGTGTGTGTGTGTGTGTGTGTGTGTGTGTGTGTGTGTGTGTGTGTGTGTGTGTGTGTGTGTGTGTGTGTGTGTATACAATACACACAAGAGTCAGGATACCAAGAGGCAACATCAGTGGGCCTCTGGCATAGGGCTCACGCCTGCCTGGGAAACGTAGATAGGACACGCATGCGTTACACATATGAAAGGAATGAGCGTCAAAATAAATGGTTCCGTTCTATGCTCTCTGTAGTCCGCGGAGCCCTAGCTAACCAAACCACAAGTCCTGCTCAAGACCAAAGCCTGCCCACTGACGCCAACTCAGCCTGCTGCTGATTAAACCATCGTGACTTTGGCAGGAGCCAGTGTGGACAAAATGGGAGAAAAAAAGAAGAAAAGTAATTTAAAGGCCTCTTCTCTCAGTTTTGACAAGATCACAAACAAGAGCATGGCTATCGACAATGTATAATGTACAATGTCTCACTTTTCAACATGCGGAACATTGAGCATCGTCAAGGTTCACTAGTGCATATCGTCACTGTCGGGCAGAAACCTTGTATCTCCCAAGTTTCAAGTTTGTAAGTAAAGCCTTGCTTCATCATACAAGGCTGTCGCACAAAAGTAGTGAAAACAGCCGATCTATAAGCACACAACGCCTCGCGAAATCCTGTCATTGTAATTGGATGCATAAAAAAATAAGACATTTTCATAAGAGAACAAGAACTTTAGGTATGGCTGGGATTATGAAATGACGCAGGCCTGTGCCTTGGGACAATTTCAGAGCCAGGAACATTGAGTAACTAAGTATGGGGTAAATCGGGATAGAGGGAGGGAGGTGAGACTGCTTTTTGGCTGCAAAGGGGTGGACACAACAGAGATGAGGATGCAGATTTTCCACACACACACACACACACACACACACACACACACACACACACACACACACACACACACACACACACACACACACACACACACAGACAGACCTTAAATCATCAGACAGAGAAACTTTAAAACGTCTGTGAGCTTTTGCTAAACCCTACCAATGGCCACATTTGAAGCACACAATCTTAAACAAGTCAAGACAGTCGCATTGATTTGCAACCATAGCATAGCACAAAACGCTAGCGTGTTAGCTGTGCGCCTTGAAGAAAAGTTCAGCCATGTATTGTGATGAATGACATGATAGTCTAGACTCGAGCGTATAGTACAGCAGAGTCAAATGAAAGAGAGCAGAGCAGACATTTGTGAGAAGAGCCTTCCTTGACTATCCGTCAGATAAAGAGAACCTAAACAACGCAAAATGTCTTTCCAAATTTACATTCCAAGTCCTTTTGCCCCAGCACCCCATTCCAAACAAGATTCTTTACATTTTTCGTTCTGTTTTTTATGGATGCCACATGTCATTCGTTACCCAGAGAAACACAAAAATGGGGAACTGGGAGTGTTGGTTTGACGGTTGAGTGGGGGATGGGTGGCCCAAGAAGTACACCTACAGTTAAGTTATGTAACACTTATGAATATGGTATAGTATGCCATTCACCTAGTGGGAGAAAGTCCTTCAGGCAAAACAGAAATAATCACGAGTTACGTGGTTGTCTGGGTGTGGTTGTCTTGTCTGATAAGAGAAATACGATCACTGAATCCCAATAACACATGCACACACGCAGGGTGCAGCGCTTCACACATTTCCATGTTAATACGTGACTTGCTGACTGTTGCACCATGGACATATGAAAGACATAAGGCTCTTGGAGAGGGGTGGAAAATTTAAACAGACTGGATTGCGTGCACATGTGCAGCAGCTAAGACCCAACAGGGATGTTGGCCATGAATTGCACTTGCCTGTCTGAAGCACATGTCTCAAATCTGTATTTCTGACTGACTAAGCTAGTGATGCTAATGATAGGCCCATATGGGGAATAGTCAAGACAGCCTGACACATTCCAAAGTGGATGTATGCGTAGGGAGTGGCTGTTTGGGTGTATTCCCGAGAGAGAGACTTATAATCACAAACTACGTTGAGAACCTTTTTATTCCACGATGGAGAAGAACAAGATGGGGGATTTTATTCTGGAGTAGACTACAATCAAAACATATATCGTCGTTGTCGAGTGAAAACCTTGTATGTCCAAAACAGTTCGTTTTGTATTTATCATTTTAAAAATGATCTAAACTAGTGAAAATAGACTATCTACAAGCACACAACGCCTCGCATCGGAGATACAAGGTTTCTGCACGACAGTGACGATATATATTGCAAGGTATTGTCTGAGCACAGAGATCTCCAGGGAGGAACCTCAATGGGTCTGCTTGATCTACAGGATGTCCGAGGTGACCAATATGGCCCCTAAATGAAACATAAAGTGAGAAAAGAAAACAAACGCTAATTTGATCGCAATCAGCTGGTTCCCACTTTCAGCTCATTCTCTTCAAAACCAACTCCCTCTTCTCTTCTTCCCCTATGTCCCTCCCTCCTTCGCTTCACTCCCTTCCTCCCTCCATCCACCCCCTCAACAAGCCCATGAGGAAATGGCAGAGGAAGTGTGCTCGAGTCCGGGTTCTTTCCGTTTCACACTGGCGCGCCTGAGTAACACCACTGCCCTCCTCCTCTCTGTTGCCAGTCAGCAGGGAAAGCGTACCGTATATGACAGCTCCAAGGGGCGTGATGTGATAAATATCTTTAGCATGGACCAGCTAACACGCTATAACACTCATGAGGCATGTGCAAGTCTTTGAAGCAGTTGAGATGTTGTTTACCATATGGACAGGCCATGTGGGGCCAAACCCATTGTGCCTGACATTTTTGGGGGGACTGCCCATAAGTCCTACAACTCATTAGTCCTACATCTCATTAGTCCTAATTTGGTTAGGGTTAGGTTTTAGGGTTAGGTTTAGGCATAGTTTTACTGAGGTTTGGGTTAGGTTTAGGCATAGTTTTACTGAGGTTAGGGTTAGGTTTAGGTTTAGGCATAGTATTTTTCACCAGGTTAACATCACCAGATTCTGACTAATGGGATGTAGGAACAATGAGATGTTGGACCAATGCCAATGGCACCCATTTTATGTACTGTCAGGAAACTGGTTCACTAAACTCTCATCCAATGTACGGTAATTTTACCAGCTTCATAGATATTGTCAGTAGGCAATTCTATTATGAACAGATAATGTATATTTACTTTGCATTAACATCACTGATAAGTGTCCTGCCCTAATATATCGCTGTTTGCCTGAAGCCAATCAATGAACTATCAGCTGACAAGTCAAGCTTTCAGCTTTAGGTATAGTATATAGAACCGGTTCTGAAGGTTTACTGTCCTACTTATGCATTTGCCAGTTATATCGGCTCCTGCCCATGCCTGTGGCAAAATAACTACAACACGTTAACTGTCTTCCCGACACATTACCAGTAGGTGTTACGTGAAAGTTTTACAGCACCAAACATCGTTCTGCAGACAATGAACATCAGCAACCCATCCACAGAGTGACCCACATATGGCTCTGCAAGCAAGCAGCTTGTGTCACAATCAATCGCCTTGACAAGCGCAATTTGAGAAATGCCAAACCTTTACAGCTTTGAGGCACTCAACGTACGCTTGTTGTGTGTTTTCTGACAGCCTGTGGAGGAGAGCACTCTGAGAGAAGCAGCCTCCCTCCTTCCTCGCCACTCGGCAGAAATTACTTCAGGGTGTGGCAGGACAGAGTTGTGGAGGGCACGGAGGCAACAAAGCACAGTGAACTTTTTATTTCAGACCAGCTATTTGTAGCCTATGTCTGTTCTGCCCTCTCTTCTTCCTCGTGTCGTCTTTTCCTGTAACTTTAACAAACACACACTGAACTGACTGTGGCTTCTTACACAATGATACCTATATAGCTGCACCTGGTAACACTACTAATTTAGATATATAACGTAGCCGGATATGCCAAAATAATCTCCTTCTACTTTTTATAGGCAGATCAAAATTATTCCTTTTCTCTGAATGTGCACTGCTGAGAAGTTGTGCTTTCCCCCTTCTATGCCTCAAACCTGGTTTCAATTAGCTTGTCTTTCCAAACCACTACATTCCATTACTCCCCCTCCTCTGCCCCAGCCCATCCCCCTCCCCTCTCTCTCTCTCTCTCCCTTCTCTGCTCTCATACCCTCCCTCTTCTCTTGCTCATTTTCCCCTCCTCTCTCCACACACAACCTGGCCAGAAGCCCAGGTTAAGAAAAACCAAGGTAAACTTTTTTTTTTTGGGAGGAAAAGAGAAGAACTCTCCCAAAGTCTATCCATGTTTTGACACAACCACAGACAAGACAATTTATCGCCTGAGCTGTACTTTAACACATTAAAAAGAACGACATAAGCCTTGATAAAAATGTGAGCACAGTTTGTTTCTGGACTTTCTTCTCCCGTGGGTGCGCTTGATCGCGACGCTGGGAGAATACGCAGAAGAAGCAAAGAAGGGAGGGGAAAGGGAGAGGAGAAGAGGAGGAGGAGGAGAAGAGAGGAGGGGTGGAATCCACACCCAACCCAAGCCCTGTGGTTTGCTTACATTTAAGGGAAGCACCTTTACTTTTTAAAGTCTTAAGTTTAAAAACACATATGATATGATGTGATGAATAATGAACATAGCATCGTAATTAACACGCAAAAAAAAAAGTTTTTTTCCACCGCTCCATTTCATCTTGTGGCGTTTTTTCCCCCATAGTTTTGGGTTTCTCTAGCTACGTGTAGCACACTGACTAGTTGATCCACGTTGCAGTGAAGTCAAATTACAGCACCGAGTGTAGAACGACGTAATTACATCCCATTGATAATGTTCTGAATAATAGAAACATAATAAAGAGTTTGATACTGCTCACTTGCACCTCGGGAAAGCCGTTATGTATGTGCGCATTAAAATAAATGCCATGTGTGTCCATTCATGTGAGTGGGTACACACCCACTTTCACCGCAAAGTCAAAAGAAACAATAACTTGAATCAATGATACTCATAAACCATGTAAGAATCACTGTGAAGTCAAATTGTTGCCACAGTGATGTGCTATTTATATAACTATAACGTTTAAACTGCTCAACTTCTTCAATGTAGGCCTATTACTGCGCAAACTTTGGCAAAGTTATTGAAATACCATCACCATGCTTCAAACAAAGCGGTCTACTGTTAGACACAGCACAGTAGCATTTAACTCAGGAACATAACAGCAGAAGCCACAATATAAAGCATACATTCAAAAAGAAAAAGTTGTAAAAGTAAAGTAGTTGTAAAAAGTAGCCTATATTTACCTTCGCGCAGTCAGAGCGCTAAGTCTCACACCACCAGCTTGAGCATCCTTAGCAGTTGTCCCCCTGTCCCAGCCCAAGAAAAAAGCACTTCTTCCCAGCCTCAACTTGCAGCCCGAAAGACTCTCTCACTCCTTTAGTATTTCTCTATCAACAGAGTTTCCAGGGCGTTTTTCCTCCCTCCCTCCCACTTTTTTCTTCTCTCAGTCTCTCCTCTTCTCTGAGAGCTTTTCACTTTTTTTGTGCGTGGCTGCTAGCTCTGGGCTGAGCAGAATGGTTGGGCAGAGCACTGGGTAGGGCTCCTGGTTGCAGAGGGAGAGGGGAGGGGAACGGTGTTAAAGGGAGTGGTCCTTCACTTCTCTTGGGTAGGCCCACCCACTGTTTGTCATAAAGGGCTCCAATGGCATGGCACACAAAACAGAAGTCATTTTGTACTTTTAGTTTACCAAGTGGGCAGTCCTTTATTGTCTAGATAGCATACACTGATGAACACATGCATCTTAGGAGGCCCTGTATAATGAAACGGTACAAATCCTGTGCATTGTTTGAACAATTTGCTTTGATGATTTAAAAAAGAAAAATCTTTATGTTAAAGGAGTAGTTCACCCCCAAAATGACATTTTTTCTATTGATTAGTCACGCCATGGAGACTAGAGTTCAATAATATTTTTAGTTTTTTGTCGCATTCCTATAAGACAAAAATGTGATAACAATAAATGTACCCACATTCGTTCCGGATGGGGACCGGGACCCGTTTCGAAACGGGTCCCCATCCGGAATCAATGGGGGTAAATTTACTCGAATCAAATTTTTGTCTTAGGAATGTGACAAAAACCAAAAGATATTATTGAACTCTACTCTCCATGGCATGAGTAATCAATAGAAAAAAGGTCATTTTGGGGGTGAACTACTCCTTTAATCCTAAACATAAGTCATTCTCTCATCTTTATTGTGGATTATTTAAAGCAGTTCATATAGGGTATGCGCGTGCCATCATCATCATTATACCCAAAAGGTATGCAGGAACGCCTACTGAGTGGCAGAAAACTACTTTCTGGCCTTGACAGCCCATACATCCAACAGAAAGGTCCTATCTGATAGCATTAAACAACATTTAAACTACCTTAAAAAAACTCACTTTGCCACTCACTTTGCCACTCGATTTGCCATTCACTTTATGCATTCGCATAGCCTCTATAGTAAAATGATAAACACAAGGACGTGCTGACATCAGCAGCCCACCCACAAATAAGCATCCAAGTGATGGACATGTTAAACATGTTATTACAGTGCATGCATCACAGCACACAAACCAACTCACACTTGTGATTAACACGACGACTCAGCAGTAGCTGCTTGACTACAGACGGTTTTAGCTGAGAACTCATCAAAAAGGCAAGGCAAAGTCTGTATTTACATGGTGCATTATTCTACCACAAAGATCTCAAAGGCTCTCTCAAAGCTTACGGAATTGGAATGTTTCAAAGGGTTTCTTTTCAAAAGGGAAAAATAAGTTCCAAGTACAGACACAATTCACCTCATGGTGCGTAATGTAAAATAATAATAATAAATAGGCAAAAAGTTTGGAACAGGCCTGGAATTTTGTCATTTTAGGGACAAGTGTTGTCCATTTCTTTGAGGGCACAAAGGCCAAATGCCAGGGCAGGAAGGCTTTTAGTCCATTGAAATAATCTGTTGATGATAACCTAATCTGAAGTGAAATAGATAAATGATGGTATTTACAATCTGATCCATGCTCAGCCCTGCACCAACCAAAGTCGCTGGATTGTTTTAAAGACGAGGACTCGGGGGAGATAAGATTTCAGAATGTCAACAAAAGACACTGGTGTCTACATGATAAGAAAGAGACACCGGTGTCTACTATCTACATATTGACAAGAAAGACACAGAGGAGAAAGTGGTACAGTCAGCTGGGGCATTAAGGCCACTGTGGCCTCAGGTCATGCCATTGGTTTGAGGGGCACAAGGCCAAACTGAGGGGCAACGATGGCCATGGCCTCCATGAAATTCCTGCCCTGGTTTGTAATATCAAAAAGCTGTCTGACACACATTGTCACATGACTCCCATGATCATGTGTAGCCCTACCTGATTTATTGAAGATTGGTTCAAATGTTTTTGAAACAAACTGTGACTTTTGTCACATTGGTGGCTCTCTAGCTGAAGTTGCTTTAGGTTTGTGTAGAGGGCAGGCCCCTCAATATGTGATTCAAATTTGGGGTCAATCGGACCCCAAATCAGATTGTGTCATTTTTGCAATCAAAAAATCTGTATATCAGAGCGAGAGGTGCGATAGACATGGTCTGTCATATGTGCCGTTAGCCATGAGGTTATGCACACAGTCGCTCTGCTCGGGCAATAGACTAAAGCCCCTTTTCCATCACTCTAACCTAACGCGGACCAGTTTGTGTAGGCAGATGGGCGGGCGCGGCGAATCTCTCCGCAAGTCTCTGGCCAATAGCATGTGTTCTCCTCCCCCCACCCCCCTCTGCTCCTCTGCTCAGCGCAGAGAACGCTGCTGCGTCATGACGTCAACACATTTGGTGCGACGCTCTCTGCACTCTGATTGGTTAGGGAAATTCTACACTTCCTCCAACAGTGATCATAACGCGATCGCCCAGGCTTCTTTTTCTTTCCGATCGCCAAAAGAAGCCTGGGTTTCCAAGGCTACTTTTCCATTGACATGGCCCAACACCACACCACTCCACACCGCCCACTTGTGCCAGGTTTTCGACTACAAGGACCTGGGTAGCGTGGTGTGAAAGCGGTACTAAACATGGTAATAAAAAGTATCCGATCTAGAGTAGGTCTGAGTTAGGCCAAACAGGGCCAAACTCTTCATAATGACTGATCACTCACTGACCTTTCATTTAGACCACCAGGATATAGTTGTAATACATGATAATAGATTCTATTGTGTTATAAGCACTAATATAATCTGTTATAGTGTATTATAGTTATCATAGTAATACATGAATCCTCAGTGTATTCTATTCCTCGATGACACTGTTTTGTGCGGTTACTGTACTGATAAGATTGTTGACAGACACTGTATTGGCATCACTGCATACTGTTGTTGATACCACAATGTGATTGATTGTATTCTGTCTGTCTGTTTTAGATAAATACCATTTGGGTTGGTGTAGATTCCTTGGCCTACATAACTGGCTGCCTGCACACAATGTTTCACTCTGACCAGGCCAGTGATTTGGTAAGACACACACACACACACACACACACACACACACACACACACACACACACACACGTGCGCGCACGCATGCACACACACACACACACACACACACACACACACACACACACACACACAGGCTAAAACCTGTGTCAGGGTGACATTTTGCAAGAGATTATCTTCAAAGTGCATGAATAACAAGAAAGTGGTGCACTGCCGAGTGTATCTATGCCAGGCCGGTGATGTGTGGTATTGCATCATCTGTACTAGGCATAGGGGCATATATATATATATATATATATATATATATATATATATATATATATATATATATATATGGCATATAAGGTGTCTGCCTATGATTGTTAAAGTGACAGAACTCATACAGTTACAGAGAAAAGCCACTGTACTGTAAAGTACTGTTATCCTTACAACATAATGTATTTCATCCTCCCATAAATACCTACTGTGTTTCAGTTCCACTGGGAAGTGAACAATATTGTTGCTGCTCATTCTATAACGTCTGCATCCAGACGTTATCATTGTCTGCACAAGACCTGAGACAAGGGTGAGTCAAGCTTACCTGCAATCATGACACGTGGGGCGTTGTCTAACACATTTCCTGGTATTAATAAGAGGGCATTGTATTCCCTCTTTGTAAACCCATTTTTAAAAAGAATACACAAACTCACAGGTTCACTAGATGGATTCTTTTATTTTCAGGATTTTAACTCAATGTGCTACTACTTCAATTGTAGCCCATGTGCTGTGTTGGAAAAACAGAAGCGACGAACGACAGAGACTGAGTCATGCAGGGCGGTGTCTCAGACAGGTTCAGCCTGAGATTACCTTTAATCTGAGGATCAGGAAACCAAACCATACAGTTTTAGTAGAGAGGGAACAGAAAGTAGTTGACTAAATATGATTTCTACACAGTAACATCCGGAGAGTCCATTTAATGTTGAAAGTGTAAAAATGGCCCCTTTACAGACATATTTGTACAACTCTGAAATGGACCAGTACACTTTTAGAGGTGAATGAACACTCAGAAAGTGTAAACAAATGTCTTTATACTTTTAATTTAACTTTAGTTTAAATTTAACTACTTAAATTAACTTAAGGACAACAGATCATTTGAAACTGGAAATTCAAATAATGTGGAATAAACTGCTGTGCTTTGTTGTAATTTGGCATTCTCATAAACAATATACATTTTGAAAATCGCCCCCACATTTCCCATACTCTGGGATCGGCTGCATGTGATGTCAAGGGTGGAAGAAGGTCCACCCTGGTAAACTCACCCAAACTCTGTATAAACAATACAACGATAGGCTACTATATCATCAATACATTTAAAAGTAAAGGGTTCCAGTCAGAGCATTCCAAATAGAGCTGATTTGATTGTCTGGCATTTAAATATATAGGCCAATAATGTAC
Organism: Nannobrachium achirus; assembly: GCF_963921795.1. Taxonomy (NCBI): domain Eukaryota; kingdom Metazoa; phylum Chordata; class Actinopteri; order Myctophiformes; family Myctophidae; genus Nannobrachium; species Nannobrachium achirus. Next base: position 56,796,816 of record NC_137824.1, on the reverse strand, counting down.
CACTCACAGTCAATACAGTATGGTATGGGTATGGGTATGGGTTTATTGCTTAGTCCCCAAGGGGAAACATGTTTTGCCACCAGAGCGAATACAAATACACAAAATCAAAGACAACATATAACAAACATACAAATACACAACAAATAATAATAACAGACTTTACAAATTACATGACACCCTCCCAAAACCAAGCTAGCGATGTACGTTAACGTTAAGGAATCTAACAGCAGCAGGAACAAAGGATTTCTTCATTCGCTCAGTAGATATTGTAGGCATCAAAAACCTGTTGCTAAACTTGCTACGCAGGTCATTAAATACCTTATAGAGAGGATGGCCTTCGAAGGAAAGAATAGTGTTCAATTTGGTCCTCATTCGCTTGGCTATAGTGATATCCAAAGTATCCTGAGGGAGGCCAATCACTGAGCCAGCCTTTTTAATCAATTTATTGATTCGGTTTTTATCATCGGCCGTGATGCTGCCCCCCCAGCAGAGCACAGCATAAAAGAGGACACTAGCAAGGATACCTTGGTAGAATACATGAAGGAGTGGCCTACTGATCTCAAAAGATCTGAGCTTTCTCAAGTGGAAAAGTCGAGACTGAGCTTTCTTGAACACAGAATCTGTGTTCATCTTCCAGTATAACTCCCATCTTACTTTTTCCCCTTTTCTTCTTTAAAAAACAAAAAACAAATGTAGAGTAGCCAATTATGTTTTACGCACATGTTTCTGTGTTGTCTGTGTTTAGATGTGGTTTGCTGTTATTATATTGTTTTTTGATATACGACTGCATTGTCTGAAGGATGCCAAACAAAAACAAATTTTACTCTTATGTACCTGTAAAAATGACGTAACAAAAAAACACAACCTTGAACCTTGAACCTTGTCTCTGCTGTTGTATCCTACTGACTCACCTGACAGTGAGGAGCCCCCACCGGGAGGACGCTGAGCCTTCGTTCCACTCCTCACGCACAACACTCCCCGTACGTAGACAGGTGTCGCCCCCAGCCTGTAGGAGTACATGCAATGACCAATGTCACCCTTCCCACCCGGCTTCCCTCCCCCGAACACGGGCCAATTGTGACAAAGCCTGTTGCAGCACGGTAGATTCTAACCCACAAACTCTGTGGTGATGGGCAGGGACTTTATTGCACCACCCGTGCGCCCCAAGTACAGTGTGTTTGTATGTGTGCACTGTGCACGTTTCACACTGTGCTTGAAAGTTCATGCAATAGATTGTATACACAACCTTTTCATGTCAAGGACCCCCAAAATGGATATGTATTTGACCACAGACCACCATCTGAGAATAATGTTTTTTAATATTGTGCATACATTGACAACTCAAGTCTTAGACATTGAATTCTTAATACCCCCCCACCTCCCTTTATAAGTTGCCCAATAGACTACCCCAGAAAACAAAACATGCTATACAGTGTACACAGAGAGCAGTGGGCCACTTGAACTCCAAATCTTTCACTTTCTTTTCAAGATCTTTCCCAATTTTGTCACGATATGACGTTGTGATCTTGTAGATCTGCGATTATTGCATAGCTCAAATATAATACAGGGTTTATAGTGGTTAAACTGATTTAGCTGGGGACCACCTGGAACCCCTTGGGAGTCCCGGGACCCCACTCTGTACCACTGGTATAGACCCACTGTATACTATACAGTATGTGCGTCAGAGTGTGTTTGTGTATGAGCGGGGATCTGTATGCGGGATGTTGTTTTTTAGGTTTTTCTTTGTGTTCATGCGTGTTGTATACTTATAAGTTGGTGCTTGCATGCCTGGTACACCAAAGCTCGATTTAAGGCCTGTCCTTGAAACACCCCTTTCTTCCTGTCCACATGTCACACCCATACTTGGCGAGGTAAAACAACAGAAGACAGGGGAGAGCAAACACAGAGGAAGTTGCTGCGTAGCTTCCAGGGGCGTCAATTGGGTATGGCAGGGGTATGCAGCTGCCATACCCTGGGGTCCAAGGGGGGAAAATAAAAGTTACTTGTAAATATAAATCCATGAATGTCTCTTTGTCTATCTGTGCTGGTTATTATGTTGTTAAATTACAGTAAAATAACTACAAATGCAAAATGTAACAACATGGCCACTTTAACAAGGTATTATAATTATATTCTCCACACTTGTATTCTCCCCATCTTGACAAAATGGTATATTCCCAGGTTCTGCAGGTCAGCTGCACAGGTGCAATGCATTATTGTTAATTGTGGCACGTTTACTAACATGTTTAGCTGCACTTCCAGGCTGCCATATCCAGCCCAAGAAACCGTAGAAACGGGAAGGAAAACGAAAATGTACTTCTTAAAATAAATGTATTGTGCCTGTTGCCAAGGTATGGCAACATGACTGTCATGTTGCCATACCTTAGCTTTTTCTGAACTGACGCCACTGGTAGCTTTGTAGGCAGAAGGGAACAGGGAGTGGTACACGCACACACACACACACACACACACACACACACACACACACACACACACACGCACAAACACAGACACACACACACACACACACACACACGCGCACAAACACACACACACACACACACACACAGACACACACACACACACACACAAATACACGCATGTGTGCGCACACATACACGCTATGCTACCATGAGTCAAGAGCATTCCGATTTTTTGCTTCCTCCCAAAAAACAGGACGCAGCCCAAAAGACTGTAGTGTTTATCTTTCTCTCACTTGCTCTCTCTCTGACTACATCTATCTGGCGCTCTCTGTGGATGTATATATCCAAACGGACATGTGTGTATGCGCACGTGTGCGTGCACAATAAACACGCATGTGTGGGCACATCATTCATGGCCGAGGATAAAAGTAAAAGAAATACCACGCCGCGTTGTACAGTATGCCTCCGCCACAGATAGTTGCCGTTTACGTCCGTGTCTGTCCAGACCCATATAGTATAGCCTACAGCAGGGTTCCCCAATTAGTTTTCCCAAGGGCCGAATAATGTCTAGGGTACCAAGCCAAGGGCCACAACATTGCTTGGGACGACGGTGGCGTTCCCGCTACTCCAGCGACAGTTCAGATATCGTCGTTGTCGGGTGAAAATCTTGTATGTCCAAAACCGTTTGTTTTGCATTTTATCATTTTAAAAATGATTTAAACTAGTGAAAACAGCCGATCTACAAGCACACTTGTGTGCTTGTAGATCAGCTGTTTTCACTACTACTTGCTGTTTTCACTACTACTTTTGTGCGACGGCCTTGTATGATGAAGCAGGGCTTTACTTTGGGAAAGAACGTACAAATTTGGAGATACAAGGTTTCCCCCCGACAACGACGATATACTAGTGTTGTTGCTGCTCTTATACCACCATTATTACTGGGGTGTTGGTGTGGGCCAGACAGTAGGGCCGCCTATTGGGGAACCCTTGCCTACAGTATGTAGTGAAGGAAGACTGAGGGAATTTAATGATTTGTGAAGTCACAGTGACCTTGGCCTTTGACCAGCTACTTCCAAACAGTTCATCGTTGTGTCCAAGTGGGCATGTTTGTGCCAAATATCATGACATTCCTCGAAGTCATTCTTGACATATTGCGTTCACAATGTTGAGAGAGACATGAGGTCACATTGGCCTTGACCTTCTTGACCTCCTATGTCTAACCAGATCATCCTCGAGTCCAAATGGACGTTTGTACCAAGCGTCTTGAAATTCCCTCAAGACCTGCTTGAGATACTGTGGTTCGCAAGAATGGGACAGACATGACATCACAATGTCATCAATCTGGTCGTAAATATAGTGTAAATAAAGTGACTAAATCTGGCTTATATTTCTGTCTTACCTTCAAAATCCCTTACAAAAAAACATTGCTGAATCTGACCCCTAACTTGGGAATTGTCCTAAATGCTGGTAAGATCAAAATATGGGTGTAATTTGGCTGTAAAGTGCTTGATGAATCGGGCCAAGTGACATTATGACTTTTGATTTCTAATCAGCTCATGGAGTTCAAGTGGACATGTGTGCCAAATGTCATGAAATGACCTCTAGGGGTCCCTGAGATATCATATTCACAAGGTTACGTGCTGTATGTACAAACAGTATGTATGTATGTATGGACATTGGTGAATGTACATAAATATGGCGGGTATGGATGTCTGAACGACCCAACACATGACTCCGGCCACTGATGCCGGCCAGCGAAAGCATAAAAAGCAATCCCAACCATCGGAGAGATAAGTGGGAATCCTAAATGCACAAGTGGTTACTGTGCTTTAACCTCTCGTTTACAAAAAGTTAAAGCACAGTAGCTACTACGGGAAAATAATGTCATGGGTGTATACAATATACCAAACTTTATGCACATGTACAGCTGAGGATGCTTTTTACGTTCTCTTTGCTCTTTTGCCTTTTGCAATCTCTTTCTTTCCCAAGTCATTATTACTTATTGCGACCGAAGGTCGCATATACTCTGAAGAACCGTGTCGCTTGAGTGTCCTTCCGTACCCCTGTGATGTCAGTGTGATGTCAGCGAGTTGTGACATCACTTCCTGTACAGGGCGGCTACACGAAATGTGGATAACACTATATATGGAGATAGTCCAGTCCATCATGTCATATGGGACTACCGTCATAGACAGTAGCCAAAAGAGAAGGATACACAAGACTAAGAAAGACAAAAAAAGGAGGAGGAGGATAAAGATACCAAAAGGAGAGAGAAGAAAGGGTGGATGAGGTACAATGTGTCTCAGAAAAGAAAAGGAGGTGGCAACGGGGGCGGCTAGATAAAGTTATTAGGCCTGGATCCGACTTTAAGTCGACGCACAGGATTCCAGAAGTGTAGCGCTTATTCGCTCTTGTATCAAACTGGTACTCGAAACGTTCTTAGAATTTAATATATATTTTCTAAAGTAAATATGGGGGCGGCTGTGAAAAAAAGAGAAGAATAAAAAAGAAAAAAAGGAGGAGGAGGATAAAGATACCAAAAGGAGAGAGAAGAAATGGTTGATGAGGTACAATATGCGGTATCCTCCTTGTCAAGCTCGACGTTGGTCATTTGGACCTATACATGGAGAAATGGAGCGAACCTGTTTGGCCTAAACATGGAGATGTGGTACAGAATGACTCATATATGGGCATAAAAAGTATGTCATGTGACATCACTTCCTGTACAGACAGTCAGACAGACAGCCATTGACTCCGGCCTAACAATGGCTACTGTCTATGACGGTAGTCCCATATGACATGATGGACTGGACTATCTCCATATATAGTGTTCTCCACATCTCCATGTTTAGGCCCACACCCTAGGTGGGGTTGGCGATAGGGCCTTTCTGTGTGGAGCTTGCATGTTCTCCCCGCGTCTCCTAGGGTTGATACCCTCACAAAAACATGAACAAACTCCCCCCAGAATGATAACAACTAGAATCGTCAGAGAAACGCTGTGGTTGGCCAGATGGCGCATGTCACCCTGAGGTCGCATTCCACCCTCAGGTGTCTTACTAGTTATTTTATCTTTAGATGTGTTGTTTTTTGTTGTTCTGCTGTTATTTTATATATACCACTGCATTGTCTGAAAGGAAGCCGACAAAAATAGGTTTTGCTCTTATGTACCTGTACAAAAGACGTAACAATAAAGTACAACCTTGAACCTTGAAATGCATTACACCATAGAAACACATCTACAACGTCAACGATGATAAAGAATAACAGAATGGTTCTCAAACTGACACATTTCCATTTCAATTCCTAAGTAACCTTCAGTTCACACGATGCCTAGTATCTGATCAGTCCTGATCTGTGTTCACCCCTCTGCCTCACACAGGTGTTTTGCTACCATACCTGTTTACTGCCTTGCAGGCGTATTTGACATTTTGCCAGTTAGGTGTGGCTGTTTTTACCTTTAACCCATTCAGAACGGGTACACCTTATTATGTATCATTAGTTTATGCTTTAACTATTGAAAAATAGCAGATATACAAGCTCACAGCGCGGCACCGAGTGCCGCGCTGCGAGCTTGTAGATCTACTATTTTTGAAAAATCGTGAAAATTAGAATTTTGACCATATTCTATAAGTGTCTTTTGAATCCTTCTAAGACTTTTTGAAAAACCTATGTTTCTATGTTAGCAATCTGGCCAGCCATCGTCAAAGAAAAGGTCATTTTCACTTTAACTGGAGCTCAGTTAGCCTGTTCTTGAGAGACTACTATGTCAGTGGTTCTCAAACCTTTTCATGTGAAGGACCCCCAAAATGATATGTATTTGGCCACGGACCCCCATCTCAAAATATCTAGTTCCGGGGACCACCCAGAAGCAAAATTTGAGTTACAAACGTTCGCTTTGAAAATACATATATTCAAAGATTTGCACACATTTTCACAATCTACAAGCTTGCAGCGCAGCACTCGGTGCTGCGCTGTGAGCTTGTATATCTGCTATTTTTTAATATTTAAAGCATAAAATATTGCGTAATAATGTGTTCAGGCCTAAATGGGTTAAAGATAAGTGCCTTTTTCATTCCCTTATAGATAACCTGAGCATACACTATGATGCTACTGTAAATGCAGCTGTTATCACATGATGTGGACTGGTGTATACACTATGCATACACAACAAAGCTACTACTATACATGCAAATCTTAAGAGATGTGTGGCCCATAGTGTGCATAGCGTCCATACACTGTGAGGTGCTACTATACATGCAACTGTTATGACACCTGGGAATACTCTAGGTACGCCAGGTGCTGGCATGGACCTGGCATGGTTTTAGTCATGTGAAATATGTGTTGTTTATGCAGGAACCGGTCTTTGAAAGAGCACCTTAACACTCTACCTGCTGCGACCTTTTTGTTGTTGTTGTTTTGCACACACTACTACAGTATATGTATGATATTAGCATCATATGTAGGTGTGTTCGAAACACATCATGTACCTACTGTACCTGCTATCATGTACGTTATCTGTATACACGACACGTATACATCTTTATTTGTTTTATTTAGCGGTTTAGTTTAATTTAATCTCTTTAATCCCTTCTGCTCTCACTCTACCTCTACCTTTTCTCACAGAATAATAGGGTGCACGGGGGGGGGGGGGGGGGGGGGGGGGGGGGGGGCTTTCATTTCACTCACTTGCACCTTTAAACCTGTGATGTGACAAATAAAATGTATTCTGATGAAGTTACTAGCCATGCAACTGTTATGCATGTCATATTGGACCATATTGTGCATATACTGTACATTGTGAATCAATTATACATTCAACTGACATGTGGACCTGTGCACAGGGGCGTCACAAGGGGTAGGAAAGTGGGACTGAGTTACTAGGGCCCAAGGTGGTGGAGGGGCCTTAATTATTTTATACTTTAGCTATTGAAAAATAGCAGATATACAAGCTCACAGTGCCGCGCTGCGAGCTTGTAGATCTGCTATTTTTGAAAAGTCGTGAAAATGTGTGCAAATCTTTGAATATATGTATTTTTTAAGCGAACATTTGTAACTCAAATTTTGCTTCTGGGGGATCCCTGGAACTCAATATTTTGAGATGGGGGTCCGTGGCCAAATGCATATCATTTTGGGGGTCCCTCACATGAAAAGGTTTTGAGCTCCACTGACATAGAAACATAGGTTTTTCAAAAAACCCCAAAGGATTTGAAATATTCAAAGATTTTCATGATTTTTCAAAAAATAGCAGATCTACAAGCTCGCAGCGCGGCACTCGGTGCCGCGATGTGAGCTTGTATATCTGCTATTTTTCAATAGTTAAAGCACAGGGGCCCCACAGTGAATCCTTGTACCCAGGGCCCAGAATTTGGTGTGACGCCCATGCCTGTGCATACAGTATGAAGCCACCTAAAACAGTTATGACTGGACCTGTGCATACTCTGATGCTACTATACATACAACTGTTTACAGTAAGATGTGGACACTACGATGCTACCGTACATGCAACTGTTATGACATGTGGACCTGTGCATTGACTATGGTGCCATTCCATTCAATATGTTGTTACATGTCATCACTGTCTGGCCAAAACCTCCATTTTAGAGGTTTTAGATTTGGCATAAATCAGGGCTATTGAACACCCTTTACATCTGAGTGTTGATTAAAATAATATTGAACCAATGGAAAGTAGTAAAAAGTGCTTGGGACCAAAACCTCCTAACTCCACACTTTCTGCCAAACCAGCTAACTCCACCTGATTGGCCCTCTCTTTTTTTTCATACATATGTGCTATTGAACACCCTTTATGTCTGTGTGTTGGTTAAAATAATATTGAACCAATGCAAAGTAGTAAAAAGCCCTCGGTCAAAAAAAACCTCCTAACTCCACTTGAGCTAATTTTCCCGAAAATGAACATTTTGGAGTTGGGAGGTTTCGGCCCGACAGCAGAGATATATAATGTAACAATGCAGAATGTAATTTGCCTCAGTTGAATCATCCCACCTACAGTAGCTCATGAACAAGTAACACAGCACAACTCTGCCTATTGCCTTCACAAATTGTACGTATATATCTCATATTATGCCTTTTGCAACTACAGTATGTGGAAAGTCACTGTTGTTGAAAAACGAGGATATGTGGGAATGGGCGTGTTTCCTGCTCTGTGTTCTAGGTGTGTCGTTACAGTGCGAACCAGAGCAAATAGCTTGGCTTTAATTTCACAGTGAGTCACAGTCCATGACTACAATACAAACAGTGCGTCTCGGACTGCAGAAGAGAGGAAAATTGGAGGATTAGAAGAAGGGCCTGGACCGTTGTATATGCCTGGTGGGTGTGTGCTTGTGTTTGTGTGTGTGTGTGTGTGTGTGTGTGTGTGTGTGTGTGTGTGTGTGTGTGTGTGTGTGTGTGTGATTAATCACTCCCACATGATAAGGGAAGTTGCACAGCACTGGTCAGAATGATACCGCACTGTAGATTGTGGTCATATTATAAGAATACTGACACCACACACACACCTGGATTCATTCGGTCATTTAAATATTATCATCTACATGGAACATTGCTTTGGCTCTGCCCAAAGGCACGAGTGCCAGATGGGAGGGAGTCACATTTTTTTTAGGAGCCTTCTATTGTGCAACACAAGTTTAATAAAACACAGAATAAGAGCTGGACAGATTTCTATGGCATTTCTAACCTAGGCCATAATTCACAAGATTATATAAAGCTGATGGTCAGAATTTGATTATTGCAGAAACGTTTCTCTATTTAACTTGAAAAATGCTACGTTTTGCAACATTCTTTCCGCCATTCTAACAATGCCAGCAGTGTTGTTGGCAAATGTCCGGATTGTGTGAGTCATCGACATCATTTACTAACTAGATCATGAGATGTAACGAAACTTAAGGGTTTCAAAAGTCCCTTCATCCGTTCATGCTTGGTTTAAAAAAAACAAAAAAACAAAACAAAGAACATTAACATTAACTAAAATATACATTTCTAAGTACTAGTAAGACGCCAAAGGGCAAAAAGCGAGGTCGCTTTTCTAACCTATAGACTATACATGTCAGTCTTACCAGTGTGGCTGGTTCTACAGACAGGGATCTCCATATTTGGGCATAAAAGGGATTGTATGTGGCCGATGTGGCCTCCATATATGGGCATTCCCATATGAGGTCCTGTTAGGGGAACCACACTAACAGAATCCCTTTTATGCCCATATATGGAGATCCCTTTCTGTAGAACCAGCCACACTGGTAGTCTATAATATAGGTTAGTACTAGTAGACTGACATGTATTTATATTAGTATTCACAAATATGGGCTTAATATTGATACATCAGGGATCTCCATATATGGGCATAAAAGGGATTCTGTTTGTGTGGTTCCCCTGACATTACAGTGATGACATCAGGGATCTCCATATTTGGGCGGGTCAGCCATAGGCATGGAGGTCAGCTATAGACATTGAGGTGTTACAGAATCACGGACGTACTGACAGGATGTTCCGGTTCGCCGCAATTCACCCTTTGTTAGCCTTCTGGTTGGTCCCTGAATGACCAACCAGCATGCTCTATCTGCCTTGTCCCGCCCTGGTTCCGCCTTTTTTATGTTGAATTTGCTAAAACATAATTTTTGGAGAAATAAAAACATTTAAAAACATGCTGAGTCACTATGCTGCCACTGAGCAGCTCCATTTTACTGAAACCAAGTTTGAAATTAGAATTGAACACACAATAACAATATGAAGCAACTGAATTAAAATGGTAGTGGATGGAGTGTCCCACCGAGTGTCCCACAAAGACACAGCAACCAATGGGTGTGAAGAGGGGCGGGAAAACAGGCGGGACTTGACAAAGGGTGAATTACATTTAAGAGTGGTAGTACGGTATGTTCAACCATATTAAATGTTGTGTTTTGCTTCAATACAAGCAATTATTCTGTCACATTTTGGCCCTCGGCAAATACCTGCTCCTTTAGGAATGAACCTCACATCGGTGATTTAGTTTTCCCCTCTAAAAAAAGCAATACTACTTTCAGCATTCAGCCTCAGAAGAATTTCACAGGGTACTAAGAAAAAGCACAATTCTGAAATACTCGTACGCAGGGGCGTCACAAGGGGGGGTGGGGGGAGTGGGACTGAGATACTAGGGCCCAAGGTGGAGGGGCCTGGAATTATTTTATACTTTAGCTATTGAAAACTAGCAGATATACAAGCTTGTAGTCAGATCTGCTATTTTTGAAAAGTCGTGAAAATGTGTGCAAATATTTGAATTTGTATTTTTTTTTAAGCGAACATCAACAACATCAAAAACTCAAATTTTGCTTATGGGGGTCCCTGGAACTAAATATATGGGGGTCCGAGGCCAAATATATATCATTTTGGGGGTCCTTCACATGAAAAAGTTTGAGCCCCACTGACATAGAAACATAGGTTTTTCAACAACAAAAAAAACGTTAGAAGGATTTGAAATATTCAAAGGCTATTTTCATACAAGCTCACAGCGCGGCACTCGGTGCCGCGCTGTGAGCTTGTATATCTGCTATTTTACCAGTACCCAGGGCCCAGAACTTGGTGTGACACCCCTGCTCGTACGGCCACAGGGCTTTTCACAAACATCTTGCCTTCAATGCAACTGATCTGACTTGCTGGTTTTGTGGTTGTCTGCAAAGAAATGTTTTTCTTTGAGTCCGGCCCCTTGTCTGGAGTAAGCCATTTTAGATATTGTTACTTTACTACAGGCTTTAGCGCAAATCATAGCTTGCATATCAATTTAGTTGATAGATCGTTTAACAGGTAACAATAGCAAATCCTGCCAGGATTGTATCCAGGTTTTCATCACCCTATGCGTAAGACGTTTCAGATATTCCATTACGGCTTACTACGCCCACTGCCTCGCCATATAATTATGGCCACCTTTGTTGAGGATGAGTCAAGAGTGCCATGAACAGTTAAGCTATTCGATGTTCAAAATGTAATCGTACTGGTTTATTTCTGGTTACGTTGTGCATAAACATGCTCTCACAATAATTATGGAGATGCCGCTTCAAAGCTTTACTTCCAAACAAATCTCCAAATAACATCCTTCAGAATTCTTCTGATTGTGCTATTCTTTATCTGGGTGTGAGACTGATCAACCCAATGACTCTCCATAGCTAATCTCCCTATTTAAACCTATAGCCTATGCTGTGTTTTCAAAGCTGATATAATTTAAAATCAGCATCAGTGTGGTAGTTTAAAACACAAGTCAGTCTTGTTTGTGTATAAAAAAAATAGCCTACATTTAGCAATAGTTAAACTACTGTGAATCACATACCCACTAGAATTAACTTAAGTGTCAAATTAACCTAATAAGCTTTAGATCAAAAGGTCGGTCGATCAATTTTATAAAGTAGGATGGGTTGGAATTATCCGTATCATTTCATAATAAAAATGATAATATTTAGGCACCATCATTGCAGCCCAAACATAGAAATGTTATGGTCAATGAATGTTCTGGACAAGCAATGTACAGTATGTCCGTACTGTTCTGGAGAAGCAATGACAAATAGAGGGAGTTAGGGAGTTTACATAAAAGCTCTGTCATTTATATAATTCAAACAACTGTTGCGTGTCATGGGACATGTCTGGTCCCCTTTGACAATGCTAGCGGTAATCAAAAGCAGTGGTTCCCAACCTTTTCTGGATCAGGGGCAGGGCCCCTTTGAAAATCTCAAAAGCATTCGCAGCCCAACCCATCTAAGAAGGGAATATTGTCAGAAATAGTGTCATATCCTGGAATAAATTCCTTACCAAATGTATTTGGTAATATTCTTCACCAATGTGTTTGTAAAGGTGTCTAGTAACACATCCCACAAAGACTGAAATTCAGTTTCCCTAGGAGAATCAGTTACAGCTGATGGAAGTTGGAGTCCCATTAAACTAACTATACAGGATAAAACACACCAAAATAAATATGCTTTAAGTAGCATGTGAGGGGTCAAAATAGTTTTTTTTTTTCTGAATCCATTGCAAGCATTTGTTTTGCACGGAAAACATTCCTTGGGGTCAAGGCGTCTCCCACAAAACTTTGAAAAGTGATGACTCATCACTAAACAATAATTGTATGGGGGCTGTTTCTAAGGTATTGTAATTATATTATCCACTTTTATTCTCCCCATCTTGAAAAAAAATGGTATATTCCCAGGTTCTGCAGGTCAGCTGCACAGGTGCAATGCATTATTGTTAATTGTGGCACGTTTACTGACATGCCAATTTTAGCTGCACTCCAGCCCAAGAAACCATAGAAACCTGTGTAAGAAACTGACAAAACTCGTTTTTTTTTTCAGACATTATGAAAATAGACGATCTACATGATCTACACGACGCCTCGCAGCTCGAGGCGTCGTGAGCATGTAGATCGGCTATTTTCCCAATAGAACCTTGTTATACAAAATCTAATGCCTCTTTTCCATGAGGACTCCCATCTTTGCCATACCCTAGCTTTTGCTGAACTGACGCCACTGCCCACAGGTAGAGAATCACTGATCTAAATGTGAGCTGTGTCAGTGTGCCAGTAGCCTGGGCTGGCTTCCAATTTCGGGCTTTTGATCCGGTCGGGAGCGGAAGAGCTCCTACGTTTTTCTGTAGTCCAAAACGGACTACACTTTGGTCGGAAACAACGACCGGAAACAGTTTTAACCCGGTTTTAACCCGTACTTGCGCATGCGCTAACTACTTGCGCATGCGCTAACTGGGTTGAAACTGTTTCCGGTCGTTGTTTCCGGCCAAAGTGTAGTCCGTTTTGGACTACAGAAAAACGTAGGAGCTCTTCCGCTCCCGACCGGATCAAACGGCCCATTTAGTAAACGAAGACCAGGCTTTCCCCCAGCGGAAAGCCTGGTGATGCGAGGTTAGTGTGCCAGTAGTAACAGGCCTTTCACAGCAACACGGGCATACAGAAACAACAATGAATCCTTGGTATGAGACAGTATAAACTAAGTCATCACAGTCATGGACAACACACAGTGTTCAGGATAATAGTATCTTAAGACACAAAAGTTATCGGGCCGAAATATGCTATCACTATGGCAACGCATCATTTGTTAATCTTGTCGGAATTCCCCCACAACACGTGCGCGCGCACACACACACACACACACACACACACACACACACACACACACACACACACACACACTTACACAAGCTATGTGTAAGTGAATCATATCGTGATTCAGAAGGGCAGGCAGTGCCTCTGGTAGAGCAAAGAAAGAATTCAAGGGAAAAAAGGGGAATGAGAGACAGATTGAATTGTGGTTTCCAGTGCGAGTTGTGAGTCACGAAACACGAGGGAGGGACAGAGCTGAGAGAGAGAGAAAAAAAACTATTCTGGGATGGCCGCCATAGCAACATAATAAGCAAGGGGGGCAGGTTATTGCAAAGGGATGTTTCCATAGCGATGCCCTGTATGTGTATGGATAAATATCACGTGTCACAAAGCAAGTTTGTAAAGTAGCAACAAAGCAAATAAAATAGCTTTCATGGATGTCTTAACACTTCGTTTAAAAGCCTGTAAAAAGTTTATTTTCTTCTTTTTTAGATGATGAACAAAGGCGTTCAAAATCCAAAGTCATTTGGATACACGTAACACATTTGACATGTTTGGTCTTGTCGATCATCACGCCCGCCACTTCTACGCAGTCGACACTGGAATTTAACTGAGTGAACTCATATTGCAATAGAGATGCCCCACCTAGAATTTCAATATCCCAACGTTGTTTGTTTAACATTTCCTTTGTGGGCCGCTTGGACAAGCATCTGTGTGCTGCTGCTCACGTTTGGATATGTGGTAACTATAGCCGTCTATCGCAGTGGTCCTCAACCTTTTCAGGCCGCGCGAACCCCAAAATAATCATATTTGAACAGGGGACCCCCACCCTGCACAAGCACTTGGAATTGTAGGAGTTGGCCTTACATTAGTTTGACTCAATCTATTCCATTGTGAAAATAGCCGATCTACATGCTTGCGAGGCGTTGTGAGCATGTAGATCTGCTATTATCACAATTTCTGCCTCTAGTATTTGACAATTTTACCAATGTTTGGCCAGGTACTAAAAAGGTCTTTAAAGTCCTTAAATTGTCACTTTAGAAATGTGCAGATACCCTGTATACACTTAGACTTTATGTAGGTTTGTTTACTGTTGAGTGAGAAAACAATGTTGCACATTAAGTTAATCAACTGGGGACCCCCCAAAAATAATTTGGGGACCACCTTGGGGGTCCCAACCCACAGGTTGAGAACCACCGGTCTATCGCACACTCATCCCTGACTGATCAATGTCATCAATACCTTAACGATGAATTGGCAGTGGGGCGCAGCACATCCCCCGAGCGAGCACAGATCACCGAAGAGAGATAAGGAATTTTGCAACAATGCCTCCTCCCTCTTCTTCCCCACCTCTCATCTGTTCTGTTTCAACGCCGAGCGGCTACCTTCCTGAACTTCACATTCCAATCATACTGTTAATGTTCCAACAGTCAAACCCTTTCTCCTAGCTGGCGGAATGGAAACCACTAGCAAGTCAATACATGAAACAGCAGCCAGCAATCAATTATTTTTTCAAATTTGTGGCTGCGGTCGGTCATTTCCTGTCGAGAAAGCTCAACCAGGTTAAACTGCCTTGGGGTTACGATGAGTGAGCACATTTTCTGTGTTGGACTGATGCCACCCAGAGTTTAAACAACCTGGTTAAACTCGTAATTGTGGACCTCGGCTAAAGTCACTGCACCAGAGACTCTGCGGGAAGTAATTGGTAACAACCTGGGGCCAGCTGGCAAACAGTGATGCTCATTATACCCATCCAGAAAATAAAATAATAATTGCAACATAATTGTGGGTGTGTAATGTGTATATATATATATATATATATATATATATATATATATATATATATATATATATATATATATATATATATATATATATCGTCACTGTCGGGCAGAAATCTTGTATCTCCAAGTTTCAAATTTGTAAATCCAATACACATTGGTGTATTGGTAGTCATAGTATTGTGTGTAAATCTTTTCGCAAAGCAAAGCCCTGCTTCATCATACAAGGCCGTCGCACAAGAGTAGTGAAAACAGCAGATCTACAAGCAAACAACGCCTCTCACCCGCGAGGCGTTGTGTGCTTGTAGATTGGCTGTTTTCACTAGTTTCAATCATTTTTAAAATGATAAATGCAAAACGAACGGTGTTGGACATAGAAGGTTTCCACCGGACAACGACGATATGCATAAGACACACACACACACACACACACACACACACACACACACACACACACACACACACACACACACATACAGTATACATATATGTGTGTGTGTTTGTATTATTTGGGATTTCCCTTCACAGTGATCAAAGTTTTCCTGACCTTGGTAGTCATAGTATTGTGCGTATTGGTAGTCATAGTATTGTGCGTATTGGTAGTCATAGTATTGTGTGTATTGGTAGTCATAGTATTGTGTGTATTGGTAGTCATAGTATTGTGCGTATTGGTAGTCATAGTATTGTGCGTATTGGTAGTCATAGTATTGTGCGTATTGGTAGTCATAGTATTGTGTGTATTGGTAGTCATAGTATTGTGCGTATTGGTAGTCATAGTATTGTGTGTATTGGTAGTCATAGTATTGTGCGTATTGGTAGTCATAGTATTGTGCGTATTGGTAGTCATAGTATTGTGCGTATTGGTAGTCATAGTATTGTGTGTATTGGTAGTCATAGTATTGTGCGTATTGGTAGTCATAGTATTGTGTGTATTGGTAGTCATAGTATTGTGCGTATTGGTAGTCATAGTATTGTGTGTATTGGTAGTCATAGTATTGTGCGTATTGGTAGTCATAGTATTGTGCGTATTGGTAGTCATAGTATTGTGCGTATTGGTAGTCATAGTATTGTGTGTATTGGTAGTCATAGTATTGTGCGTATTGGTAGTCATAGTATTGTGCGTATTGGTAGTCATAGTATTGTGTGTATTGGTAGTCATAGTATTGTGCGTATTGGTAGTCATAGTATTGTGTGTATTGGTAGTCATAGTATTGTGTGTATTGGTAGTCATAGTATTGTGTGTATTGGTAGTCATAGTATTGTGCGTATTGGTAGTCATAGTATTGTGCGTATTGGTAGTCATAGTATTGTGTGTATTGGTAGTCATAGTATTGTGCGTATTGGTAGTCATAGTATTGTGTGTATTGGTAGTCATAGTATTGTGCGTATTGGTAGTCATAGTATTGTGTGTATTGGTAGTCATAGTATTGTGTGTATTGGTAGTCATAGTATTGTGTGTATTGGTAGTCATAGTATTGTGTGTATTGGTAGTCATAGTATTGTGTGTATTGGTAGTCATAGTATTGTGCGTATTGTCATAGTATTGTGTGTATTGGTAGTCATAGTATTGTGTGTATTGGTAGTCATAGTATTGTGTGTATTGGTAGTCATAGTATTGTGCGTATTGGTAGTCATAGTATTGTGCATATTGGTAGTCATAGTATTGTGTGTATTGGTAGTCATAGTATTGTGTGTATTGGTAGTCATAGTATTGTGTGTATTGGTAGTCATAGTATTGTGTGTATTGGTAGTCATAGTATTGTGCATATTGGTAGTCATAGTATTGTGCATATTGGTAGTCATAGTATTGTGTGTATTGGTAGTCATAGTATTGTGTGTATTGGTAGTCATAGTATTGTGTGTATTGGCAGTCATAGTATTGTGTGTATTGGTAGTCATAGTATTGTGCGTATTGGTAGTCATAGTATTGTGCGTATTGTACTTTTGCTATTTGACAACACCAGCTCCAAGGCCCCACCTCCAAACTCTGGTAACATGAGACAAGAGCAACTATGGGGTCTCATGTCCAAAAGTGCAGGGGCTGTCTGTTTTCCCTCTCACGTACCTCTCCTCTCCTCTCCCTACAACACACTTCTCTCTTCTCTCTCCCTTTGCAATGTCCGTTGCAAGGCAACACAAACTAAGCAAGCAATAACTAATAAATAAGCACGGAACTAAACAACAAGGACCCTCTCCGCTAAAAGGAAGGTTATTTGCGGCCATTGTTACGTGGTGGCTGTCTGCCTGGTGACTGGTCCATATCATCTTGTCTTCTTCCCCTGCCCTCTTCAGCTATTTCCCTTCAGCAAGCTCACCTCTGACCTCCCTCATTCCATTCTAGTGCTGAATTACTACGCTTCGTTTTTAGTGCGATGGCAAAATGCACAGTACACACCCTTTTAAGAGCACGGAGAGGGGGTGAAACGCCACACACCCAGGAAAAGATAGCAAGAGTTACGACCCAAAGGTTGCATTCCTGACTAATGGACTCAGATGTACTTGGACTCGAGATATATATATATTATGCATTCCCTACGGTTGTAAAGAACAGATCCTTTTGTAAGGGTTCGCACTTGATGCTTTTAATAGCATTACTTTCTTTACCCCCAGTTCTTAGTTGTTTTTGCTGCTCTCTTGAGTGAGAATGAGTCGGGGGATAAAACGCCCCCATGAAACTATGGTTTAGTGATGAGTCATCACTTTTCACAGTTTTGTGGGAGCCGCCTTTACCCCCAGGGAATGTTTTTCGTGCAAAACAAATGCTCGCAATGGATTCAGAATCATGAAAAAAACCCTAGTTTGACCCCTCACATGCTAGTTAAAGCATATTTATTTTGGTGTGTTTTATCCTGTATAGTTAATTTAATGGGAACCCAACTTTCAGCAGCTGTCACGAAATTCTCCTAGGGAAACTGAATTTCAGTCTTTGTGAGATACTAGACACCTTTACAAACACATTGGTGAAGACATTTTTT
The DNA here is from genome assembly GCF_963921795.1 of Nannobrachium achirus. NCBI lineage: Eukaryota > Metazoa > Chordata > Actinopteri > Myctophiformes > Myctophidae > Nannobrachium > Nannobrachium achirus. The sequence continues at coordinate 56,778,554 of NC_137824.1, read as the reverse complement.
GGTAAGGAATTTATTCCAGGATAATATGACACTATTTCTGAAGATATCCCCCGATTATCAACTATCACAGGCTATTGTTATAAGACAAATGGGGACGTTTTTGAGGTTGAGCTTGAAGTTGCCTTCAAGTGCTGACTAAGGATCAGCATCTCCGCCTCCATTCCTAACCCTCAAAATGAGTGTGTGTACAGTATCTGTGTGTGTGTGTTTATAGTGGAATTATCCCCAGGCCAGCATCTAAGGGGGATTCCACATAGCTCCAAGAGGTCCGTGTCTGTGTCTTTGTGGTGACACCAGTGACGTTGTCTGTCAGAAACATCCCTCTAAGTAATTAACAACATTGACACAGTCTTGTGCTGGCCATTAAATTTGAGGCCTCCTGAGTCATAAACATGTCAAGCAAAAGGAAAATTGGCTATTTAAGGACTTAGCAGCCACACCGCCGTCCTAAAGCAACCTACTGTGTAACTAATTTGTTGTATTGATATATGTCTTAGGGCATTCACCAAATATTCGAATATCAAAGTCACTATTCAATGTTGTTCACCGAAGTCGAATATTCACTTTTTAATGTTTTCTCTTTAAGAAATATATAGTTTATAAAGCTTGGCTAGATAGGAAGTCATAAGAATGAGTTGTCAATGCCCCTGGTGGATGAATTTGTTAATGCTCTATGCCAGGGCCTCTCAAACCTTTTTAGGCCGTGACCCCCAAAATAAACATACGGTATTTGAACTGGGGACCCCCACCCTGACAAGCACTTGGAATTGTAGGTATTACATTTAATGTGACTCGGTTCCGCAGATAAATATTGTGAAAATAGCAGATCTAACTGTGAGCATAGATCGTCTATTTTCACAATGTTCACCTCTTGCTTACTTAATATTTGACAGTTTGGCCAGTCCTGTCGAATATTCGACTATTCGAATACTTTGCGGTCGAATAATTCGAATACTAGAAATCACTATTCGTGAATGCCCTACTGTGTAACTAATTTGTTGTATTGATATTATGTCCAAAAACAAAATGGAGGAACACATTTTTCGATGGATCGATATGATCGGGGGCTTGAAAGGCCCCTGTACTCCCGAGTGTTAGATCATCTCCCCATTCCAAACACTCCACCGTCTCACTCTTTTCCAGATGTGTGGCTTGCTTGTAGGCTCCCAGATGCTCTACACATGCGTACCATGCTTAAAAAGCTTCCACGGGGGGTTGACAGTCAGTCACACAGGGACATTATAGTTTAGTCAAACAATACAGCCTGTCTCTGTGTGGCTCCCCTCGCCTCGCCAGCATTGAGCACTGCTGCTTTTGAGTAAAATTCCCCCATTGCACATGAACAACAAAAAAGAAAAGAAAAAAGGGAGCGACAGAGAGAGAGCAAGAGGAAGGAAAGGGAAGTGTGTTTGTGTGTGGGTGTGTGTTGTGTGTGTGTGTGTGTGTGTGTGTGTGTGTGTGTGTTTGCAGGGGCGTCACAAGGGGGGGGGAGTGGGACTGAGTTACTAGGGCCCAAGGTGGAGGGGCCCTAGTAACTTTAGCTATTGAAAAATAGCAGATATACAAGCTCACAGCGCGGCACCGAGTGCCGCGCTGCGAGCTTGTAGATCTGCTATTTTATGAAAAGTCGTGAAAATGTGTGCAAATCTTTGAATATATGTATTTTTTTAAGCTGACATTTGTAACTCCAATTTGGGGGGGGGGGGGGTCCCTGGAACGAAATATTTTGAGATGGGCATCCGTGGCCAAATACATATCATTTTGGGGGTCCTTGACATGAAAAAGTTTGAGCACCACTGACATGGAAACATAGGTTTCTTGCACACATTTTCACATTTAAAAAAAAAATAGCAGATCTACAAGGTCAAGCTCGCAGCGCGGCACTCGGTGCCGCGCTGTGAGCTTGCATATCTGCTATTTTTCAAAAGTTAACATTCATGGGGGGCCCGCAGTGAATCCTTGTACCCAGGGCCCAGAGAATTTGGTGTGACGCCCCTATGTGTGTGTGTGTGTGTGTGTGTGTGTGTGTGTGTGTGTGTGTGTGTGTGTGTGTGTGTTTGGCCAAGAACGAAATAAAGAGCAGGGGAGGACTGGGAGAGAGAGTGTTGCTGTTGGCATGGGGCTGTGTATTGTTCTTGTGGCTAGCATTGGTTTGAGCTTTTTAACTCTCAAGTTACTTAAACTTCAGAACATAGTTATGCATTTGCTATGGATGTTTGAAAAATATGTGGTAAGGGTCTCCAGCCAAATAAGTGCATGTGTATGCGAGTCTGCGTGCGTGCGAATGTGCGTGTGTTCTAGGACATTAACGACTTGTGATCTTTGCAAGTCGACTCGACTCAGTAAAAAGTTGAGTTGAGGTCGACTTTATCGTTTGATGACGTCATCACATCACTCACAGTCACAACCCCCCAATTATTTTGGGGGGTCTCCAGATGATTAACTTAATGTGCAACATTGTTTTCTCACTCAACTGTAAACAAACCAACATAAAGTTTAAGTATATAGAGGGTATCTTCACATTTCTAAAGTGCCAATTTAAGGACTTTTTAATACCTCTAAAATGACAAATTAAACATTGTCCAAATTGTCAAATATATAGAGGCAGAAATTGTGAAAATAGCCAATCTACATGCTCAAGGCGTTGTGAGCATGAAGATCTGCTATTTTCACAATAGAACCATGTTATACCAAATGTAATGTAGCACTCTAATATTGGATCATTCCGTCCTTGACAATAAGCCATCCTACTGTTTGAATACTGTACAGACGCACACATGGAGCAAAAATGATAGAAAAAAATACAAAGGATTTTTTTTTTTCAACTTCGACTTTCTCTGGTGGAGTCGACTTGTCGACTTTTTCGTTAATGCCCTAGTGTGTTCTATAGTGGCTATTATCCTCACAGTAATTTCACCTAACCCGGCTGACAGCAACGTGAAGATAATGTATATAACACCACCCCTGCAATTGAAGGGTTTAGTCATCGGCACTGTTAGAACTGCTGCGATGATGTGGGCCAGGGACGTGCTGGCCATTGGGAAAAGCGGGACAACTCCCGAACGGCCGGTTCATTCCCGGCCGGTCCAGGACGGCCATTAGGAAAAAAATAAAAATAAAATGTCGGCCATCGTTCCATTTTGGGGGCTGGGCGGCCAACAAAGTAAATTGTCAATGTCGGACAGAAACCTCGTATCTCCAAGTTTCACATTTTTAAATTTTTTCGCAAAGCAAAGCCCTGCTTCATCATACAAGGCCGTCGCACAAAAGTAGTGAAAACAGCAGATCTACAAGCACACAACGCCTCGCGGTGCGAGGCGTTGTGTGCTTGTAGATCGGCTGTTTTCACTAGTTTAAATCATTTTTAAAATGATAATTACAAAACAAACGGTTTTGGACATACAAAGTTTCCACCCGACAACGACGAAATATAACTCACTTGTCATGATCTGAAATGGCAAATCTTTGAGTAGCAGCAGCGCTATAGAGAGATCTCTCTCTATAGCGTGCAATGAGGGCCTCTCCAACTCTATTTCCCGGGCTGAATCAGGGGCCCAGCACGTCCCTGATGTGGGCAAAGTCACTTTGGTCCAGTTTACAGAGCTCTCTTCCACCATGGTCCACACACACAGGATGGGTGAGTCATGTATTCAAGGACTTGGGCACTGCACTGACTGTTGTGGGAACATTTCCATTTTCTGATTTCCATGAGACCACAGAACAAACTAAAATGGCCGCTTTGTTTCAACAAGACTATATGTCCGAATCATGAATCACGTGCAGTCAGTCTACTGTCGCTGGAAACATCTGATGATGAGCTCTCGGATCGAATTCCTCGCGTACTTTGTGCAATTTCTCTCCCTTTTTCTCAGCATGTGTCCAAGCTCTTAAAGACCCCCCCCCCCCCCCCCCCCGCGCGCGCGCGCGCGAACGACCTTTGAACTTTAATCCCTGACTACACTCAGAGTTCAAATAAACATGAACAATCATCATCCCATCTTCAATCATCTGATCTTTTCATTAACTGCTTAGTATTAAAAAAAAATATTGAATTAATCTGCAATAATAGCGTGGTCAATGTGCAATGTTTGCAAAGCAGTCACACACGCACGCACGCACGCACGCACGCACACACACACACACACACACACACACACACACACACACACACACACACACGTTTGCAATTACTACTTTGTGGGGACATTACACATACTATATTTGTGGGGACATTCCATTCATTTTTAACCCTAACCCTAACCCTTAACCTAACCCCTAAACACCTTGTGGGACACTAAAATTTGTCCCCACAAGGTTTTTTTCTCCGATTGTACTATCTTTGTGGGGACATGAGGTCCCCACAAAGTAGTAATTCCCTGTCCCCACACACACACACACACACACACACACACACACACACACACACACACACACACACACACACACACACACACACACGAGAGACAAAGAAACTCTGGGTATATGGCAGAGCAGGACATCCCTGGCTGGCATAACTGGCCTTGAGGTGTGTGAGAAAGTTGACAGTGAACCGTGATACCATCTTTGATTAATGGGTGTGTTCATTTTGAAATCTTGTCGTCTGACTTTAAATGTTTTCATATAGACTATAGTCATAATGGCGTTTCGGGCAGTATTTTGATGGAATCGTGCACTTTATGAAAGAAGCATGAAATTTGGCACACAGTTAGAACATGCCATATGGAACATTTTTGGCTATAGGGGCATCGCAGATTTGTCTTGGGAGACTTGTGGGAGCCATTCAAAGTTGGGCTCTCATAGACTTTAATAATACAAAAAATAAATATGCTTTAAGTAGCATGCAAGGGGTCAAACTAGGTGTTCTTTGGGATTCTGAATCCAATGCATGCATTCGTTTTGCACGAAAAACATTCCTTGGGGTAAAAATGGCACCCATAAAGCCATGGTTTAGTGATGAGTCATCACTTTTCACAGTTTGTTGGGGGGCCGTTTCTCGGAAAGGAATGTTTTTCGTGCAAAACAAATGCTTGCATTGGATTCAGAATCCCGAAAAACACCTAGTTTGACCCCTCACATGCTACTTAAAGCATATTTATTTTTTGTATTATTTTCCTGTATAGTAAAGTCTATGAGAGCCCAACTTTGAATGGCTCCCACAAGTTTCCCAAGACAAATCTGCGATGCCCCTATAGCCAAAAATGTTCCATATGGCATGTTCTAACTGTGTGCCAAATGTCATGCTTCTTTCATAAAGTGCACGATGTTTGCCTGAAACGCTCTGACTATAAAGCCTCAGTATAATCTCTCCCCCACTTGGCCCTTCCAAACTAAACACGGAAATCATCAAGACTGCGGGGCTTCTCCCATGACATCCACGTTTAAAGGGACATTTCACTCCCCATGCACACCCATAGTAACTTCAAACTCCATTTTAACAATGATAGATTAGTTAAAAACACACATTATTTTTTCAGGTGACTCATACAACTACCCTCCTAATACGTGAGCATGCCATGTTTTTTCAATAACCCATTTCATTTATTTTTTATATTTTCTTATTGTATTTTATTTTTTATCCATTTTCTCAAAGAATTATTACAAATAAATGAAAAAGTTATCAAAAAAGCACAGCCTGCTCACGTATTAGGAGGGAGTGACCAGAAAAAAATAACGTGTTTTTTTGATTAATCTATCATGGTTAAAATGAAGTTTGAAGTGTGTATGGGGAGGCGTCCTGCAGGAGGAGGGCCTACATCAGTCAATCAAATTAAAAACTGTTCAGGGTGTTCATAAAAGCCTGATTAGATGATAAAATGACCTAATTTATACTTAATACGACGTGCTGCTGAATTAGGCAATGGATTAGACACAGTAGACCCCACTATCCAAACTATAAACGGTCTATGTAGTTGAGATCTAACCTTAGTTGCCTTATAGACCATGAAAACGCAGATAAACTACTGGGTTTGTGAGTTTGTACTGGGCGTGCTCCAACCACATAAAAGATTTGATCTGTCCAAGGGCCTGTTGGATCACGATGCAAACATTTATCCTCTAATCTTTTGTCGGCTGAAAGGCATTCACGTCCCTTTGTTCACTTTAAAACATTCAGTTGCACGCAAAACTTTTGAATGTGAAAGCAAAAGCATGTCTGTTTGTCTACGTCAGATAAAATGCATCTGATATCATCAGATATGTATTAGCATCGTCGCAAATGTAACATTTGAGAAATATAAACTATAAAATGCAGGGACGTGCTGGCTATTGGGAAAAGCGGGACAACTCCCGAACGGCCGGCCATTAGGAAAAAATAAAATGTCGGCCTTCGTTCCATTTTGGGGGCTAGGCGGCCAATAAAGTAAATCATCACTGTCGGGCAGAAACCTTGTATCTCCATTCTCCAAGTTTCAAATCTGTAAATCTTTTCGCAAAGCAAAGCCCTGCTTCATCATACAAGGCCGTAGCACAAAAGTAGTGAAAACAGCCGATCTACAAGCACACAACGCCTCGCGTTGCGAGGCGTTGTGTACTTGTAGATGGGCTGTTTTCACTAGTTTAAATCATTTTTTAAATGATAAATACAAAACAAACGGTTTGGGACATACAAGGTTTCCAACCGACAACGACGAAATATAACTCATGTAATTGGCCCACTGGCTTGTCACTTGTCATGATCTGAAAATGGCAAATCTTTGAGTAGCAGCAGCGCTATAGAGAGCCTCTCCAACTCTTTTTCCTGGGCTGAATCATGTCCCTGATAAAATGTATTCCAATTCCAGTGGGTACATAAGTCAAAACCAGATTGGCCTGTTCCAACTTTCACTGCAAGTCACATGGAACACAGATCCGGGATTAAAGATTTAAGCAAAACTAAAGCAAGCCCTTGCAGCAGTTTGGGCAAATGTACCACCCTTTAAGAGCATATGCCTACCTTTTAAATCATTTAAAAGTATTAGTAAAGCTACACACTTAAGCTGAACCAACATGTGGAACGCCCTTCCGCAAGCCTTAAAGGAGAGCAAATCCCTAGCCTCCTTCAAAATTGGTATGAAGTCACCTTCAGGCGGCTGCTATTCGTGACTTGTAAATAGACAGCTTCCATGCTCCCACCCCTTCTTCCTGTCTTTGTATTTGATGTTATGCTTTTTCTGCTTTTGAAATCGATGTTATCCTAGATAAAGTACTATGTTCTATCCGTCTGTCTTTCAATGTTATATGAAATACATAGGGCTCTATTATGATCCAGGTCTTATGCCTTAACTTCTTTGCCTTTTTTTACTATATAGACATATTTTTTTAAAATATTTCAAATAGCTGATCTGCAAGCTCACAACGTGCAGACGTAGATCAGCATTTGAAGTATTTAAAAATGTTTTTCAAAATAGTAAAAAAAAAGGCAAAGAAGTTAAGGCATAAGACCTGGATCATAATAGAGCCCTTAGTCATGTGGTAATAAGCCGTAGTGCTTTCTAGGATCTCCTTTTAGTTGACCTTGTACCAGTGATATGTACCGTCATGAAACTGTACTTTTTTCTATTGCAAACTTCCAACAACATTTTCAATGGATTCTTCAACAGTGGTTTTACTGCTCTGTACCCTGAGCTCAAACTGTATGATTTCACTAGTGTTAGTGCGCCCTCTAGTGGTTCCAATGTTTGAACCCACCCATCTTCTATAATATAAACACTGTAGCTGCCATCTTGTTGACTGAATAAGCAAACGATTTCCAGACAGAACACAATCCTTTATTTCAACGGTGGGGCCACGATGTCCCAATTTAATAAGTAGGACGTGTTGCATTATACAAAAGAAAATATTGTCGTTGTCGGGTGGAAACTTTGTATGTCCAAAACAGTTTGTTTTGTACTGTATTTATCATTTTAAAAATGATTTAAACTAGTGAAAACAGACGATCTACAAGCACAACGCCTTGTGCTTGTAGATCTGCTGTTTTCACTACTTTTGTTCAACGGCCTTGTATGGCGAAGAAGGGCTTTACTTTGCGAGAAAAAAAGAAACGTACAAAAGTGAAACTTGGGAGATACGAGTTTCTGCCCGACAGTGACCATATGGTAAAAGGCCCCGAGTTCCAACGGTTTCTTCCAAAATAAAGGTTGAGTCACAAGCTTTGAGTTTATCATTTATTGTTCACTGCATTAGGCCATTATATACTCAACCATTTATGAAATGTCAGTTGTGTCCCCCTTTTTTTGGGTTGAAATCCATGGTTGTGTAAGAATCATGGACTTTTTATATTTTGGGTATGGAGATTAAGGTATAACTCAAGGCAAAAACTCAAGGCACAAAAGCCAAATCTAGATACGTAGAACACATATGGAACTTAGGAATACTGCATTCATAGACCCTTATATTCCTACACCAAACAAAACCAATCCCCCAAAATGACATTGTGGAAAATGCTTTATTATTGAACTGAAAAACAAAGAGGCGACGGAGATAAATCCACTGCTGACATAGTGCTGTTGTTTGTTCCAAGTCATTCTTTCAGTTTAATAGTACTGAGGGCAGGAAGTTTTTTATTTTTATTTGTCAGAGTTGACGAATAGCAGAAGCGCAGAGTGCTGTTGTTGAACTCACTGTCCACTTGTCCATCACTTGAAAACCTTGCCCTGGCTCATGGGCTTGCCCACGTGCTTGAACTCTCCCTCCCAGGAAAAGTACTCCTTCACCATGGTCTTGCACTCCTCGCTGTCTGGGTCCAATTTGCGCCAGTCGTACGACTCGTAATCGATTTGCCAGTCGTCGGACAGCTGCGGAGAAAGAACAAAGAAATGTGTTAGGGTTCGATTGTGAACGGAGACCGGATTACATAAATTAAGGTCCCCTCGTCGCTGTGGAAAAGCCTTTCGTCCATCGAGTGGGGATGTGCAACTTAACCCATTTAGGCCTGAACACATTATTACGCAATATTTTATGCTTTAAATATTAAAAAAATAGCAGATATACAAGCTCACAGCGCGAGTGCCGCGCTGCGAGCTTGTAGATCTGCTATTTTTGAAAAATCCTGAACATTTCAATTTTGACCCGATTCTATAAGTGTCTTTTGAATCCTTCTAAGGTTCTTTTGAAAAAAACTATGTTTCTATGTCAGCAATCTGGCCAGCCATCGTCAAAGAAAAGGTCCTTTTCACTTAAATGGAGCTCAGTCAGTCTGTTCTTGAGAGACTACTGAGTCAGTGGTTCTCAAACTTTTTCATGTGAAGGACCCCCAAAATGATATGTATTTGGCCACGGACCCCCATCTCAAAATATTCAGTTCCAGGGACCCCCCAGAAGCAAAATTTGAGTTACAAATGTTCGCTTTGAAAATACATATATTCAAAGATTTGCACACATTTTCATTATTTAAAAAAAATAGCAGATCTACAAGCTTGCTGTGAGCTTGTATATCTGCTATTTTTCACTGGTTAAAGCATTCAATAATTTTAGGCTTAATGGGTTAAGGGTCTCTCGTCGCTGTGGAAAAGGCCTTTCATCCATCGAGTGGGGATGTGCAACTTCAGATCAATAACCAAACTACTTAAAAACACTTACACACACACTGAAGCTCAATTTAAATTCAGTGGTATGAATTAGGGATGGACATCGGAATCGGCAAATATAAAAAATCGGCAGGTATGATATCAAACTGGCCGAATCGGTGACCGGTTTGATGCCAATTGTGTCTATGGCACTGCACATCATGATGCTCTGGTCCTGTGACTAAAGTAAACGTTAGCAAGTAGCAGCCAGTCTACTTAGTGGCAGCCTACAGAATACAGATGGTGCTGATTACCTTTGCAATGTAAGGATAATATTCCATAATCCTGTCAATGTCGTCTCCAAAGAGAAGGAGAAAAAAAAAACATGCGTCACCTGCTTTCCTCCTGCCAAGTCCAGACAGTCATATTTGACTGGATATTGTCTGTGATTTTGGATATTGTACTATTGTGATTGAATTGGCGTTGGTGTTCTTCTAGCTTATTGGTACTCAAATTGAAGTATGTCTTGTAAACGTTATGCAGATCGCTTGCAAAAAATAATTTCAGGTAAATCTATTCAGCTAGTGACGTCAGAGCACTACTCCATTTATGAGGATATATCAATATAAGTAGGGCTGTCACGATTATGACATTTTACATGACGATTAATTGTCGCTCAAATAATTGCGATTAGCGATTTAATTGCGATTTAATTGTGTTTCGGTCGTCAACAATTACATTTCCGTTTGGCTTGTAGGCTTTTAAGTTGCACATGGCAGATATGATACATAACCTAAAAATATAAAGAAATTACTGACATATTTGACAACTTTATACTTAAAAAAGAACGTTGATAGTGGAAATAGACGATCTACAAGCTCACAACGCATTGCGACCCGTTGTGAGCTTGTAGATCTGCCATTTCCACTATTTTTGAAGATGTTTGAAAATATTAAAAATTTTCAACATGTAAATGAGTATGACGATTGACAAAAATAATTGCGATTAGACGATTATGTAATAATTGTGACAACCCTAAATATACGCTGACCGGACCAACTTCATACTCAGCGACATGCAAGCCACGATGGGTCAGGCAGTTCTCGAGGTAGGCTGGTGACATGCTCACACGTACAGAGATTTTGTGAAATTATAGAAGCAGGGTTCCCACACATCTTTACCTGCGTCGACATATCTGCTTTGGTTTCCTCCGACATTGCAAATAGGACGATTGTCCTCCATGCCGTGATAGGTCTTCATATATTGCCTTGCCTGCTTGTTCCTGTACATTTCTCATGTGGGCCTACTACTAGGCATCCCCCTAAAGTACTACTGTCCACTGAATGCTGCTCGCCATTTCTTCTGTAGTGTAAAGCTTAAGCTGAACTATTGTTTCATTTTCATTACACCGCATTTACGTTCTCATAAATCAAAATACAATTCTTGCACTCTGTAATGATGTCAGTGACGCTTGGGTCACGCTGCAAGTGACGTTTTGGAGCGTTTCGGACAGTTTCATATGAGACTTGGCTTGTTAAATCAGGTTACTGCGTTCAGACTGAGACGGATCTTTAGAAATCAGATTTGAATCAGATCCGAAACCACCTCTGGATGTGGCTCAAGTCGTATTTGTAAAAGTCAGATTCCATGTGACCTGTCTGCATTTAGGTGAACTTTAAGTGAAAATAGAACATTTTGTGAAAATGGCAGATATGCAATCTCACAATACAATGTATTGTGTGTTTGTAGATTTTTTTATACAAAGTATATTGGGAGTTTATGTGTCCAGTCACTCACACTTGCTCAGCGATTAAATCACATATTTGCTAGTAGAAAAGAGAAACCTAGGTTAAGAGAGCAATCATGGCTAGCTTTTGGTTGGATGCGTATACAGATGTTAAAACCCAGCTTAAATTTGGGTGAAATAATTTGCAGGGACATTTGGTATAACATGTTCTTCCCTTCCAGATACTTACAGTGAAAGCCCAGATACTTACAGTGAAAGCCAGGTCCTGTCCTCTGAAGATCCAGATTCCAGATATGGAGCTGTCGTTGTTCGCACCAAACAGAAGCATGCTGGCGAAGCCGTTCTTTCTGAGCTTGTCCAGACGCTGGAACATACCTGGGAAGAGAAGGGTTAGGTGGTAAATAAGTAGCGAGCCATATGGGACACAGGGCAGGAGCCTATATCTCCCCTTTCTGTAGCGGGAGGAACTTCCTCCAAATCAAAACCTTGGATGCCAAGGGTCAAGCAGGAGGGCATTGGGTTACATTTTTCTTTACTAGTCTTTGCTGCGACCTGGTAAATAATTCAGCACTTGAACAGGAAAGTCTTAAAATCCTGGGTAGAAGAGGAAAGTTGCATTGTGCTGCTTCATCTTCTAACATCTGTCCATTATATCCTCACCAAGCAAAGAATGTTAACTTGTCTTCTTAAAGAAATCTGAAAATGTCATGATAGTCAATATTATTATGTTAAACCTATGTTTGGTGGGTGTTCCAATTTCCCTGGTGAGCATTCATATCGTTACTGTCGGGCAGAAACCTCATATCTCCACGTTTCAAATGTAAGTTTTTTCGTAAGTAAAGCCCAGCTTCATCATTCAAGGCCGTCGCACCAAAGTAGTGAAAACAGACACACAACGCCTCGCACTTGTTCTTGTAGATCGTCTGTTTTCACTAGTCTAAATCATTTTCAAAATGATAAATACAAAACGAACGGTATTTGGACATACAAGGTTTCCACCCGACAACGACGATATACAGACACTGTGATTGCACAGTGTTGCAGCGTGTTCAGTGTTCAATACACACTACACAGCCTTTCAATTTGAATCCAACTTTGGTAAACGGACATCTTGTTCAATGTGTCCACAGCATGAACCAGCCTTCTTCCTCACCAAGCAGAGACGACTGGGATTAATATGGACTCAGGTCTCTCTACCACCGTCAGATATAAGACTCAGTGCCATGAAAAGACACCGCCTTGCCCAGTGACGGGGGATGCCGTTTGCTTTGCCGTTCCCACAGAAATGACATCATGATGAACACACAGAATATATACATTTTTCCTTTTTTTCTCAACATCCCAGAATACCTCAGAAGAACATCGTTCTGTGAGAAAGTAGTTTAATTAACATTTAGCAAGCATCTTATCATGTCGTGTTTAGGATTGGGGTACTTATGCTGACTACAAATGCCCTCTCCCAAACAAACAAACAAATACTGAGATCCATTACCAATAGTTATCAATTTTCTACTTCAAACTTCAGTGTGTTGCAGATTTCCTATTATTATTTACAATTTCAGAGACCGCCATACCAATCACCTTCCATTAACCCACTGAAAAAGTATAAAGGGGGAAAAAAGCCATTTTTACAGCTCATCATTAAAGATTTAAATATATATACAGCCAACATCAAATGTAGGCTACAGAGTAGCTGATAAATTAACTAGGAAAGAAAGCAGTTCTTCTTTCCTCTGCTCTCCTCCGCTCCATTCACTACCAGAGGGGACGGTTTTGTAGCCTAGACTTGATGGAAATCAGTGCCTCATAATCACTAAGAATGGCCCAAATTGATTAACATTTCGTTGAGCTTTACATTTAATGTGGCTAAATTTGAAGAGTTGAATACCATTAGACAAAATAAAATCTAATCTAGCAAAATAAAATGACTAATATCATTATGGCCCCAAAAACCGTCCAATAAAAACCACCAACGATTGGACTCATCCAATCGCCAATATAATTGCCATATGCCCAACCTCAATTGATCATTTATATTTGGTTCAGTCTAGTTTTGCCTGCATGTTGATTAACATGGGGCAGGCGAGGCGTGTCAATCCGGTCTCCAGCCACTACTAAAATATGCCAATTGTGATGGCCATTGTAAGCCATTTACCTGTGGAACAATCATGTTTGTAGATCAATATAGACTAGACAGCAGCCTGCATTTTGACAACTACGGTCAGCCATCTAATCCACGTCAGTGTTTTCTGAACACGTCACCCCCACCTTTTGTTTTGGGCAGATCTACACTAATTTCATATATCGATGGCCAAAACGCAAAACCTCCTATCTTTCACTTGAAATGAGGACAACAGGCTATGCTGCACATGGTCTGCAAGATCCTTCTGCAGACAGATAGATGTTGAACACACATTTTCTTTTTCATTTTCCCAGACAGGAGGTTTTGCGTTTTGGCCATCGATATGGCCTTTATGAAATCCAAACTGAGAAATGTAAGCCAACAGTGGAAAGAAAATTAAAACACACTGACCACATTGAATCACCTTTGTGATCTGCTCAAAACACTATACAGACTAGAGCCAGCCGTTTGTGTCTCACCTGAGATGAGGTTGCAGCTCATGAAGGTCTGGGTGAGCTCATTTGGGAACTTATATTGTCCGTACCAGATGGAGAAGCCCTCGCGGTCAAAGTGCTCCCAGAAGTAGGGGACGGCTACAGTCAGGGTGTCCTCGTTAGAGTACTTCCTCTTGAACTCATCCATGATGAATGCGCTGGAATAACGACAGGACAAGAGTAATGTTTTAGCTCAGGGGTCTTCAATGTTTTCAGGCCAAGGACCCCTTATTTGAGAGAGAGAGAGATGAAGCAGGGACCCCCACAACCTTTTCGTAGATTCCATATAGTTTCATTGTTTGACAGCACAATCATCAGTGTAGTTTGGATTCATGTCAATTTGGGTTTTCAGATATTTAACCACTTGAACCATCAATACTTTTAAAACTTGACCTTTCACTATGTACTTAAGTCTGCTCTTTTCCCCCCTCTGCACCAAAGCTTGTTGCCGAAAATAGATGATCTACAAGCTCACAACGCCTCGCAGCGCGAGGCATTGTAAACAAATGCAATATACAGATGAATAAAACAAAATAAACAGCCATACAATTTGAATGCAACAGACATCTTGTTCATTGTGTCCACAGCATGAACCAGCCTTCTTCCTCACCAAGCAGAGACGACTGGGATTAATATGGACTCAGGTCTCTCTACCACCGTCAGATATAAGACTCAGTGCCATGAAAGGACACCGCCTTGCCCAGTGACGGAGGATGCCGTTTCCTTCTACAGTACAACTTCTACAGTACATTGAAGTGGATATGTGTTGGGGTAGCTCCAAGACATGGCTTTCGAATGCCATAATAACACAATATAATTCAGGCATTCAGCAGTCACCCATATCATAGACTTGGAAACCCAGGCTTAAAAATAAGCCTGGGCAAGCCCCCCTATAACTGTGCTGGTTCATGACATTTTAATTTTATAAATAAATGTAGCCGTTCAGATATCTTATTTTACATCAGTATTGTTCACGTGAACTGGTTTGTTTAGGCTTATCCATTATAATACCGCTATGATTTATCACTCGTTTTCCACCGCGGATCACTTCCTCATTTACTCAAAGCGGACAGCAGCAGGAGTCATGTCTCCCTCCATGTCATTTAGAGACGCTGGAGGACCCGGCCAGATCCGCCGGGCAGCATAGAATGTGCCGCGTTAGGTTAGACTACCCTTATCGTTCATGACCAACACACGTCACAGAGCAAGGTCAAACTAACCATGACGAACCTTAGTGAACTAATAGTACCAGTAAGACTCCCTAATCGGGAGATAAGCGACCGTCAGGTCACAGCGTGATTTTAGGGCAAAATGTGTAGGAGCAGTGTCCAAAAAATGTGTTTGAGAAAAATCGGCCTGATTGTGGCGCTATACCACGTTGCGTGATTTTAGGGCAAAAATTGTAGGAGCTGTGTCCATAAATGTGTTTTGCAAGAATCGGCCTCATGGTGGCGCTAGAAGAGGGTCATGTGAGAATTGATGGGTGGAGGTTGTGGTTTGGCAGGCAAGGAGTGTGTGTGCAAAATTTGGCATGGATCGGGGCAATGGTTGCGGAGATATGAGCAGGGCAAAAGTGTGACTTGTGACAGACAGACTGACGGACAGCTGGTCGAGGTTTTGATAGTAACTGCGACCTGACGGTCGCAACTAGGTAAGTATTCATGAAACTAGTTCCAAGACAGGAAGCATGAAATAAAGTATGAATAAGGAAAGCTATGGAATTAAGTCTGAAGATGGGAGTTTTGTGGTGACTGCTGCAAAATACAGGGAGCGACTGCAGTACCGACATACGGGACGTCACAGCTTCGGGTGTCAGGAGGGAAAAAGAGTCTCTTCACATTATGCAAAAATATGGATAGGGAATGCTTGTGATATGTAATGCAAGCTATGCCAAGTGTATTTTCTTTTTTACCTCTTTGGCAGATGTGCGAAAGGGTCCTTTGTTTTGGGCTCAGAGGCCAGAGCTGCTTCACATTCATCCATCTCCTCGTCGTCAGCGGGGGCAGGCTTCTTCTCTTCTTTTTTCTTCTCTTTCTTCTCCTGGGGCTTGGCAGCGTCCTTTCCAGCCTTCTCTTTCTTAGGAGGAGTCTCTTTCTTGGGCTGCATCTCGCCAAACTTCTTGGCTGGAGGGAGCGGAACAACGTACGTTTTAGATTAACCAAGTACAGAGTATCTGGTGGTCAGGGACTTGTTGTTGGATGTTGGGATTGTGAAATACACAAAAGTTCGAGTCAGCACAAATGCAGCCTGAAAACATATTTGCAAACACTTCCAGATAGATTCTAACACTTAAAAAAGAATGCCTTTTATGTAGACCATGCGTTTCCCCAAATAACCATATAGTCGTTTTCATCCCAGCCATATTAAGGAATTTTCTCAGTCAAAGAAATATCATTAATCTGCTAAACAGTTTCAAAACATCAGAATATATAATATATTAATTATAATTGACAAGGTTGAATAGTAAAACATTACGCTTTGCAAATAATGGTAAGAGTTATCAGTCTTCATGTATGAGAGCTAAAATCCTCTCAACTTTGTTTCACAGAAATATATAGTGATTGGCTTCAGTACATATCAAGAACAGGCAGTGTACTGAAGTTAATATCACAAGTGATTCCAAATGGAATTTAAGTAAAAATATAGCCAAAATCGGGTAAACTAATAATGCAATATACATTACAATAGTTACACAATATAAAAAAACACAGCCATACAATTTGAATGCAACTCTGGTAAACTGACATCTTGTTCAATGTGTCCACAGCATGAACCAGCCTTCTTCCTCACCAAGCAGAGACGACTGGGATTAATATGGACTCAGGTCTCTCTACCACCGTCAGATATAAGACTCAGTGCCATGAAAGGACACCGCCTTGCCCAGTGACGGAGGATGCCGTTTGCCTTCTACACCTTTTACAGTCCATGGAAATGGATATTTGTCACAACATTCCGCTTGTTGCGACTACATTTTCAAAAAAACTCACAGTCAAACTGAGCCATCTTGTCACACAGCTTGACCTCCCCAAGGACCGCCTTGAACTGTGGCTGGTTGACGCAAGTGACAAACCAACGTGTCACATTTGGGTATGGCTGACGGAAAGAAGGTTCCAGGACCTGTTATGAGGAAGACACGGACTGGATCAAGGCAATGAAAGCTGAGAGTTGAACAAGATAAGGCATTTCATGGATTCACAGCAACAACAAAAAGCCAATGCCATACAATTTGAATGCAACTTTGGTAAACGGTTATCTTGTTCAATGTGTCCACAGCATGAACCAGCCTTCTTCCTCACCAAGCAGAGACGACTGGGATTAATATGGACTCAGGTCTCTCTACCACCGTCAGATATAAGACTCAGTGCCATGAAAGGACACCGCCTTGCCCAGTGACGGAGGATGCCGTTTCCTTCTACAACCTCTACGGTACATTGAAGTTGATATTTGTTGGGTAGCTCCAAGACTTGGCTTTCAAATGCCATAATGCTGTCACCCTTATGACCAACACACGTCACAGTGCAAGGTCAAACTAACTATGACGGACCTTGGTAAGATATACAAGCTCACAGCTCGGCACCGAGTGCCGCGCTGCGAGCTTGTAGATCTGCTATTTTTGAAAAAGTCGTGAAAATGTGTGCAAATCTTTGAATATATGTATTTATATGTACATATATGTATATTATATGTATGAATGAATGAACCATTGTAAAGCGCTTTGAGCACTTGGAAAAGTGCTATAAAAATGCAATTCATTATTATTATTTTCAAAGCAAACGTTTGTAATTTTGCTTCTGGGTGGTCCCTGGAACTAGATATTTTGAGATGGGGGTCCGTGGCCAAATACATATCATTTTGGGGGTCCTTCACATGAAAAGGTTTGAGAACCACTGACATAGCAGTCTCTCAAAAACAGACTAACTGAGCTCCAGTTAAGTGAAAAGGACCCTTTCTTTGACGATGGCTGGCCAGATTGCTGACATATAGAAACATAGGTTTTTTCCAAAAATCTTAGAAGGATTCAAAAGACACTTATAGAATTGGGTCAAAATTCTAATTTTCACGATAAAAAAAAAAAATAGCAGATCTACAAGCTCGCAGCGGTGCCGCGCTGTGAGCTTGTATATCTGCTATTTTTTTATATTTAAAGCATAAAATATTGCGTCATAATGTGTTCAGGCCTAAATGGGTTAAGGTATAACTGTTTGTTTCTGTCTAATGAAAACATTATTTCTAATTACAAACACATTTCTTATAATGATATAAAGCGACTATATCTGCAGTAAATAAAATTTACTGCAGATATAGTAATCTGCAGTAAAATTACTGCAATAAAATAATCTGCAGGACCAAAATTCCTGCAGATTATTACACACGGGAGGATAAACATTATTGCAACCGATGCATCTCTACGCGTTACTTTTTTATTAGTGGGCATGTGCCTACCTGTTTGTAGAGCCAGAGCATGGAGCAGGCTACTGTGATATCAGCCAGGGTGACCCTCTCACCAACCAGGAAGGTACGAGTGTTCAGGTGATTGTTGAGCACTGTGAAGACCTTTTTCACCTCCTCCTTGGCCTGCTCTGTGGCCTGAAGAGACAAGAGATAGGATACTGAGGAATTAGATTAAAGTGCAATAGGACATGTACAGTAGACCCATTACATTGGCAAACGTGTTCACAAACTCAATATCTTGGAATCTTATGCACCCCAAGGTGTGCAGACACATTTTGACAAACTAGGTGTTTGTGTCTGCCCTGAGCCTGGGGTTCAATACCTGGTCAAGTCATACCAAAGACTATAAAAACAGCATCCAACAACATCCTGCTTGGCACTCGGCATCAAGGGGGTCCCTGACATACTAGTAACTAGCATAATGTCTATGGGGGTTTACCTATAGATCAAGCTGCTTCATGCTACAGAAACAGGACACTGACACTCGTCTTATAATAATACAATTTATATAGCACTTTTCTAAATACTCATTCGCATTATAGAAACAAAATAATGGGCCCTGTGGTGAATATTATTACTCTTATAATTATAATTGACAAGGTTGAATAGTAAAACATTACGCTTTGCAAATAATGGTAAGAGTTATCAGTCTTCATGTATGAGAGCTAGAATCCTCTCAACTTTATTTCACAGACATATATAGTGATTGGCTTCATCAGTACATATCAAGAACAGGCAGTGTACTGAAGTTAATATCACAAGTGTTTCCAAATGGAATTAAAGTAAAAATATAGCCAAAATCAATAGCATATTAGGTTAACTAATAATGCAATATACATTACAATAGTTACACAATATAAAAAAACAGCCATACAATTTGAATGCAACTTTGGTAAACAGACTTCTTGTTCAATGTGTCCACAGCATGAACCAGCCTTCTTTCTCACCAAGCAGAGACGACTGGGATTAATATGGACTCAGGTCTCTCTACCACCGTCAGATATAAGACTCAGTGCCATGAAAGGACACCGCCTTGCCCAGTGACGGAGGATGGCTCTGGGACCAACGGTTCCCAAGGCTACTTATGTCTGTTAAGTTAAATCAAAAGATTTTACTCATTCTGAGCTTGACCTGCCTTTTTGGGTGACACAGCACCTGCTTCCCCCTGCAGCATTTAAAGAGCATCTTCAGGCAGATTAAGGGTAGTACCGACAGGACAAAGTCCGCAACTAAAGTACTGGGCCTGGGTTCATGGCAAAACATATGCTGCCCTATGCAGTCATGGAGGACGCACCAAGCTCAAGCTCACATTGCATTTGTAGTGAGCTTGTAGATCGGCAATTTTCACTTGAAACGTTAAGACTTTAGTAGCCCCATTCCCAGCCTTTTCTCATCTCTGAGGAGGAAAGCCTGGTAATGAGCTAATGCAGAGCGTTAGGGAAGCACATACAACATTCGTTGTATGTGCTTCCCCCGGAAGCTGTCTTTTATGACCAATCACAACGCCGTTTTCATGCACAGAGAATGTTAACGATATTCAAAGCATCCACATAACTTCCTTGGGTGGTACTTTCGGTTAGACCCTCAATGGCAGATCTCGCACAGCGTTGCGTGGCGCTTTGAAACAAATTCTGGACATGATTGCGGTAGTTAATTTTAATGGCACTGTAAAGTCCATCAACTCGTCGACAAATGCCTCAGACACGTCAACTAGCAAAATACTGAGTTGTTCATCCCTACTCAAAAGAACAATCGCAACAGCAATCTCTGACACTTCAGTTGGGGTGTATTTTCCTCTTTTTTTTTTTAAATGGGTAAAAATAGCGATTATTTTTTTAACACATTTCCTTAACGGTTATCGGTTACTTAATCGATAAGGCTTAACAGTGACTGGTTAAGATCATTAGCTAAAATACTTTAACCCTAGCATCCTTATTCTGGGGGCAACGTTCACCGTTGTGAACTTGTAGATTGACCATTTTTTGTCAGACTACTGGAGTGATTTAAGTGCACCAAGTACATTTGAAACTCCGTTTGACTAAGCACAGAGAGGTTTAAGCGGTTTTAAACCTGATAACGTTGAGATAAGGTGTACCTGCTTGTTGAACTGCATGATTCCCAGGGTGGGGAAGACCCATGCGCTGGCTGGAGGGATGATCTCTGCGTCAGCGAAGCTCACCCACTGCAGCACCTGAGCTGCAGCCTGGGGAGAGGTGCCACGCAGGGTGTCATTGCTCACTGTGGAGTGCATGGCGGAGAAGATAAGAATAGACAAGACATACAATCAATGCAAGGCCTCAAGACCAACCATACCATTCATAATTAAACCCTCCTAAAGAACACAGAAGTCCCTGGAATCCACTTTGAGAACAACTGCTATACACAGTATTATACATCTCAGAATACGCCTAACAATCCTACTCTACAAGAACCCAGGTGACTTACAATCTAGGATCACAAGTAAGGACAATCAAAATGACCTCATAATAACATGGATGGGAGAGACTTACGGTAGTGAGCAATGGCATTACTCTCAAACAGACAGAAGCCGTCATCTCCCTGGTACGCAGGGACCTGTAGAGGAGGACAGTGTCAGGCAGTGAGTAGGACTGTCATGATCATGACAGTTCAAGATGATTAATTCAGAATTTATTTTTTTAGGCTTTGTCAACAAAGATTGCACGGGGCAGCTATGACAATTAGCCTAAATATCCCAAGAAATGACTGACAATGACGCCTGATTTGGAATCGCACATGAGTTCTGAGCGGAGCCGTTTGTTTTCACGCCCGTCGGCAGTTTAGTTACTCACCAGCGTTAGTTTCAGTGAGGTTAGGTTAGGGTTAGGCATAGTTTTACTGAGGTTAGGGTTAGGCATAGTTTTACTGAGGTTAAGGTTAGGGTTAGAGTTAGGGTTAGGTGGTCGCACCGCCGTGCGGTCCAAGCGAACAAAAAGGAGCGCTCCCTAGCTCCAGTTCAGCCAATCACCTCCCGCACCACCCTGCCCCGCCTGGAGGACATCTACCCCAGACGCTGCAGAGCGAAGGCAACAAAAATAATGAAGGACAGCTCTCACCCAGGCCACCACTTGATCAAGTGGCTGCCGTCTGGGAGGAGATTGAGACACTTAGCCGCAAAAACAGAGAGGATGAAGAATAGTTTCTTTCCTCAGGCCATCAGGGCACTTGGAAATGCCAATTAGATGGTGTATGTACAGTACAATTAATTGCTGCTATTTATTATGATCTTAAAACTTTTAACTAGTATTAGGGTATGAATTTTACTGGATCGCACTTTTAACTTTAACTTATGGACTGCTATGCTTCTACTGTCACTGTTATTGTTGTTTTTATGTTGTTGGTTTTATGTTTTTATGTGCAAAGTCTTGGAGTGGCTGCGGCCCTAATTTCACTGCTCATTTCGATGCTGTATGTGACAATAAAAACCCTTGAACCTTGAATCAAAAGCTTCCATGGGTGGGGTTTGCCCAGAACTCATGTGCGATTCCAAATAACGTGACAAGGACCACCATTGGTCTGCCACCAATACTCAAAAGATATACTAAGGACAGGGTAGCAATTTTAAATAATTGTATACACTTTCAACATACTTTTGATTAGAGGAAATGGGTGATCTACAGCTCACAACGCACCACAATGCAACGCGTTGTGAGCTTGAGGGAAAGGATTGACAATTAAGCAAAAATAATTGTGATCATGTCAAAAGATGTTGATCAGGCGACTATGTAATTGACAGACCTTGCAGAGAGCCGCACTAAAGAAACTGCATTAAGTTACACAACGTGGGTGTAGTCTAGACTCTAGAGGTTTCTCATACCGGTTATGAGGACCACCTAAGTTATCCAACCAGTTGTTCCACCTCCTTATACCAGTAGAAACACGCTTCTGTTCGACACTTTTTTTTTGGTGCAAAAAAATGTAGTTATTCCATGGCAGCCGAGTTTTATATAAAGCAGGAGTCTTTAACAGGGGGTCCGGGACCCCTAGGGGTCCTCAGAGTTACTACTGGGGGTCCTCCAAATCTTCCAATCCTTGTATTAACAACTTGAACCCTAGTGTCCATATTCTGAGAACTGTAGCCAAAAATAGCAGATCTACAAGCTCACAACGCCTCGCAGTGCGAGGCATTGTGAGCTTGTAGATCTATTTTCGGCAAAGAGGTTTGGTGTAGAGGGGAAAAAGAGCAGACTAAGTACATAGTAAAAGGTCAAGTTCAAAAGTTAATGACGGCTCAAGTGGTTAAATGTCTTAAAACACAAATTGACATGAATCCAAAACACGCTGACGATTGTGCCGTCAAACGATTAAACTATATGGAATCTATGAAAAGGTTGTGGGGGGTCCCTGCTTCATCTCTCTCTCAACTAAGGCGTCCTTGGCCTGAAAACGTTGAAGACCCCTGATATATTAAGAAAATGCATAAGACCCAGAAATAGTGGACTATCCTGTACCGAGGATGGCAGTATTGCAGTAATATTAGTCCTTGCAAAGGAGAAACCCCACCCCAATGCCTGCAAAATAGACAACTGGAGTAACCCCCCCAAAAGTACTAGATTGAATATCACAGCTCTTTTACTGACCTTGCCCAGAGGGAAGTTCTTCACGAAGTCTGGGGTACGGTTCGTCTGTCCGAAGGTGAAGGCAGGGGCATTGCTGGCCGTCTTGAGGCGAGCACCGCTATACTGGGCTGCGATCTGAGCCTTGAAGGCACGCCAGTTGTCTGGGTACGTGTACAGGGTCTAGAAAAGAGGAAAAGGAGATAAATGACAAAGCATTCTTAGTAAGAGTTAACAGCTAATGTCAAAGTATATAGCACTGTACCCTGGGAAGAAATTGAACTAATTAGTTGATCATGTCACATAATCATTAGGGGTGGGGGTTGTTTTAGAACCATTGTCATTTGTCACCAATTATTGCACCAAAAGGCCCAACATTTCAATGAGCTCACTATGCAGTCTACTCCAATATAAAAGGGTCAACTACAGACCAAAGCAAAGGAGTTTACATCATGATTCAGCAGTTGGGAATTACAACAAGACCAGTCCATTTAAAGATCTAAACCAGGGGTCTTCAAAAGGGGGTCCGGGACATACCAGGGGGTCCTCAGAGTTCCTACAGGGGGTCCTCCAAATCTTTGTGTGTTTTTCTCTCTTTTTTTATATTAAACACAAGCGTCCATTCTTAGAATATTCTTAGAATTCTTTAGCCAAAAATAGCAGATGATCGGCTATTTTTGGCAAAGAGCTTTGGTGTAGAGGGGAAAAAGAGCAGACTAAGTACAGAGTGAAAGGTCAAGTTTTTTAACTATTGATGGTTCAAGTGGTTAAATAACTGAAAACAAATTGACATGAATCCAAAATACACTGATGATTTGGCTGTCAAACAATGAAACTATAGAATCTATGAAAAATGAGGGGGTCCCTGCTTCATCTCTCTCTCTCTCAACTAAGGAGTCCTTCCTTGGCCTGAAAACATTGAAGACCCCTGATGATCTAAACAATGAATCTGGAGGTTGTCCCACAAAATGACTCAACGTGTCATTGTTTAATGACATGCACAAAGTGAGGCAACATTACTATTCCTTCCTGCACATATTCGGTTCCGGGACAGTACCTATGTTCCCCAGGTTCTATGTTCCCCAGGTTCTATGTTCCCCAGGTTCTTACCACCTAAACCTACCACTATCCCTAACCTCACTAAAACTAATGCTGTGAGGTGGGGAACATAGAACCTGGGGAACATAGGGTGGACCCCTTCGGTTTCTTTCTTGATAGGCTAACTAGTTACTAGCCACCAACACAGGAACAAATAACAGTTTAGCCCTCATTTACACAACTGGAAAAAAGACAATACACCTTGCACAGCCTTTAATCATCAACATTTCAGCCCACTGAGGTTTAAACAAAAAGGGGAAAACGTCCTAATAGTAGTAAGAATAGGAATTCTAACTGAACAGATCTAAGTGAACGTGGCACACATCAGTCCAGGGGCGTCATGCTTACAGCCTGCCTAGTGTAGCCTATGCCTATGCAACGTCAATATATAAACTCGGGGATGGGACGAACGCTGAATGCATGTTATCACTAAAATATCGTCAACATCGGCTGCGCAACATGCAGGAGGGACATAATTTAGTGATGGCGGTTCGCTAGGCGCTCGGATGGGGCCGATGTTGACGGGATAGCGGCTACCGAACAGCGGGGGAAGCTGAATGGGTGTCCGTTGCTCCATCTTACTCACCCCGGCCGCCATCTTCAGGACGAGAGAAAGGAAGAGCGAGAGGCGCGCTCCACTGACGTATTCAAAGCCGGCTACGGCGGGCACGCCCACGTCGCCCTATTTAAACGTTTCGTCTCTCTGGGGTCATGAATGATGAGAGGATGGAACTCCTTGGATTTATGTTATGATTATGATTTATTGCAGGAGTCTTCAACGTTTTCAGGCCAAGGACCCCAGTTGAGAGAGAGAGAGAGATGAAGCAGGGACCCCCACAACCTGTTCATAGATTCCATATAGTTTCATTGTTTGACAGCACGATCATCAGTGTATTTTGGATTCATGTCAATTTGTGTTTTCAGATATTTAACCACTTGAACCGTCAATACATAATAAACTTGACCTTTCACTCTGTACTTAGTCTGATCTTTTTCCCCTCATCATGAATCATGAATGATGAGAGGATGGAACTCCTTGGATTTATGTTATGATTATGATATTATGATTTATTGCATATTTTTCAGAGATAGAAAAAGTACTCAAATGTTTTATTTAAGAACAATTATCAATACTGCAATGCAGAAATACTCTATTACAAGTAGTCCGGAATTACTTGAGGAAAAGTACAAAAGTATTGTCATCGTCATAATGTACTTAAAAGTACAAAAAATAGAAGGGACTCAATATGCAGAATGTCCCAATTTTCAAAATCTAAAACTCTTTTGAAAATAGCAGATCTACCAACTCACAATGTGACGCATTGTGATCTTATAGATCGGCTACTTTCAAAATATAGGCCTGAAGTTGTTAATCTATGTTTTGTAATAATAATCAATCTACACATTAACCATTAACTTAGGTTTTCAAATTATTGTAGTGGAGTGAAAGTACAATGTTTGGATCCAAGATGTCGTGGAGTAGAATATAGCATTATATTTAATTGTAGGGGAAAAGGATAGGCATAAATAAGCTCTGAGCTTCGGCCTATGCCTTTTCGATCAGCTAGAAATTGCTGTAATGTTTTTTGTTTCTGTGATAATTTTGATGAGGATCGAAATAAACTAAACTAAACCAGATTATAATAAATCTGTGTAACCGTACTCCTGTAGAGGTTACATACAGATGTGTACATATTTATACAGGATGTGTACCTGTGTGTGCATTACAATGCATGCCAGACATTTACAGTTTTGCACTAGGCCTATATGACAAACATGCTATTTAACTTTTTAATGATTCAGTAAAATTCATACACAATTACCCAAGAATCTCAAAACTGTAAACATGTGTCATGTATTGTAATGCATATAGCCAGTGCTGAGCATATAGCATGTACTATACCAGAATCAAATATTGTTCATAGTGGAATACTTATAGTAGGCCTATATACTTTATCTACACATCAGAAACACATCATTTCACTGTATAGGCTAGTAGCCTTTTTAACAGAAACACGCACCTTGGTGTTACACCTACACATTCATATGTTAAACACACAATACATTTGATTTGTGTTGAACTCAAAAGAGAGGACATCATAGTAACAAATAGAATGTTTTATTACAGTCCAAGTACAAAATCCAAGCATATGTAGCTGAGTTGGAGAATTATATGTTGTGAATAAAATGGGAGAGTGTTGAAAGATAACATACCGGTAACCTAAATGCACGCTGCAATGCATGCTAAAGCCTATTCTATGCTCAGTCGCAAATAACTGATTTACATCAGGCTTAAGTGGAATTCATTTTTAGACATCAGATGAACAGAAAAATTACAAATGTTTAACAAAATAACCACGCCTTTACACATCCCAAGTGGTGGTAGAAAGATCAGCTGACAAGACCTGGGAAAATAACACAGATAAAATGATTAGGAGTTAAGGATTTACTGACACATTTAGAGAAACAGACTTAAACCCATTCAGGCCAAGAATTATGGAATGCTTTAGCCAGTGAAAAATAGCAGATATACAAGCTCACAGCGCGGCACCGAGTGCTGCGCTGCAAGCTTGTAGATCTGCTATTTTTGAAAAAGTTGTGAAAATGTGTGCAAATATTTGAATATATGCATTTTCAAAGCGAACGTTTGTAACTCAAATTTAGCTTCTGGGGGGTCCCTGGAACTAAATATTTTGAGATGCGGGTCCGTGGCCAAATAAATATCAGTTTGGGGGTCCTTCACATGAAAAGGTTTGAGAACCACTGACATAGTAGTCTCTCAAGAACAGACTAACTGCGCTCCATTTAAGTGAAAAGGACCTTTTCTTTGACGATGGCTAGCCAGATTGCGGACATAGAAACATAGGTTTTTCAAAAAATCTTAGAAGGATTCAAAAGACACTTATAGAATCGGGTGAAAATTCTAATTTTCACGATTTTTCAAAAATAGCAGATCTACAAGCTCACAGCGCGGCACTCAGTGCCGCACTGTGAGCATGTAGATCTGCTATTTTCCATGGACCATGTCTGTTGACCAAAATAAACTGTGATTCTCAGATATGGTATACTTACCAAGATAATCATCCATGAGCGATCCAATGGCAAACTGAAAAAAAAGAAAAAAAGGAATACATTACAACCATGTAAGTAACTAAGTGTAAATAAACATTTATAAATAATATAAAATAGGCCCGTCATCAATTGACAGATAGTGCTTTACTGAAAGTATTCTTACAATGTCATTTTTATCCACTCTTGTTCCCACAATCTTAAGCCGGATCTCATCATCTTGTTGGATTACAATGTCCTTAAAAGAAAAGAAAACATCAATATTTAAGTGAGACAGAGCTGGCCCATCACCCTAAAGAATAGACTGGAGAGAGCAGCTAAGCTTGAAATATGTTTAAATACGGTCTCCATTTCCTAGGTAATTTTATATTGTGCACATCATTATCTCTTAGCCTGAGATCCCTTCACTTTTCGGTTTGATCCAGTCGGGAGCGGCCGGAAACCACTCTACGTCATGTTGTAATCCTAGACGGACTACACTTTGGCCGCAACTATCAAACCGGAAACAGTTTAACCCAAGATAATTCCCCTGCGCTCGAGGACATACATTTAGGGCCTACCTAATAAACACCTTGATGCGGCATAGTTTTGCTTTTGGAAAATTCCTTTGGTATTATGCATCTTTTAGTCCAACTCGTAGCGACTGGCAAGACTACACTAGGCTACTGGAGCATTTTAATAGGGATTGGGGAAACAAAAGGGGGGAACAAAACAAAGCGACGCCGCTTCATCTGCTTGTGGTTTCCGCCTAGACCGAATCAAACGGCCCGTTGTAAACGAATACCAGGCTTTCCCCTGAGAAAGTCTGGTGACGCGAGGTTAATTATCTCTAACAAACAATCAGGGTACATTTTTATATTCTATCTCCGCTATAAGTATTCTATTGACTACGGTATACTTAAAATAATTACGAAATTCTGCCAAATGAATCACACAAACTTTATATTCTTCTCAATCCAAAACTACATTATATTTGATTGTAGCAGAATGTGTTCACCGTCACTCTTATGGAAGTGAAAGAAATGCATAGAGTCTGATACCATTCAAACTTCTCAGAGCTTCCTGCTTTTGATGGAACTGGTCTGGTATGTTGAATTTGAAGTGCCTTGTACAGATAGTTGGCTTGCTATGAAAACAATAATGTCATCCAACCAGTTTCTGGTGCAGTGAACAACTTAAAAAATAATACATAAATAAAAATTGGCAGCTGGCAAAACACAAATGTAACCATGTAAAGCAGGGGTCTTCAACGTTTTCAGGCCAAGGACCCCTTAGCTGAGAGAGAGAGATGAAGCAGGGACCCCCTCAACCTTTTCATAGATTCCATATAGTTTCATCGTTTGACAGCACAATCATCAGTGTATTTTGGATTCATGTCAATTTGTGTTTTCAGATATTTAACCACTTGAACCGTCAATACTTAATACAGTTGACCTTTCACTCTGTACTTAGACTGCTCTTTTTCCCCTATACACCAAACTTCTTAGCTGAAAATAGCCGATCTACAAGCTCACAACGACTTGCAGCGCAAGGCGTTGTGAGCTTGTAGATCTGCTATTTTTGGCTAAAGTTCTCAGAATATGGACGCTAGGGTTCAAGTGGTTAATATAAAAAGGAAGGAGAAAAAATCACAAAGATTTGGAGGACCCCTGTAGTAACTCTGAGGATCTCCTAGGGGTCCCGGACCCCCTGTTGAAGACCCCTGAAGTAAAGTCTTACCTCATCAACAGTCTTATAGCAAGGGGGATTGGAGTTGGGGTCAAACTCCATTTCTGAGGGAATGGACTGCAAAAGAGAGAAAATCATGATTATGACACTTCCTTGGACCCTGTGGCCAGCATCAAACAACCAAGAAACTCATGTAGACATCTTCAAGTTAAGTGACGTGACTCACATGACGAGAGATGAAACAAGACATGGGACCGATTTCGGTGAACAGCCCAACCTGCAAAAAACCCGGGAACTAGTTCAGATAAGCTACAACCAAAAAGGATGTGATTCTTTTTTTATGATCATAACATTATGTTATTTTTGTGACAGGATCTGAACAATATCTGTAGTCACTGACCTTGTTAACCTGAGTGACCACAGCATCCACCACTTCCCCCTTAAATGGACGGAAGACGATGGCCTTGTATTTGACAGGGTAAAGGACGAACCCTCTCCCTGGCTGGATCACACCCGCACCAATGTTGTCAATCGTGGTAACAGCAATGACAAAACCATACCTGAAACAAAGGGATAAAGGTGTAAATAAAATGTTAAAAAAAAAACATATAAAATCCAACAAAGTTCTTTTTAAATACGTTTTCCTGAAGACTAGCCCTAGAATGACTGTGATCTTACATATAATACTTTGTGTATATTACAAATACACAGCCATAGATCGGTCCTATTGCACGGCATTGAGCAGATAATCTGCACGGCAATAAAGTGCTGCACGCTACTTTTGTACTCACCCAATAATGAATTCCTCAGACTTAGAGCCAGATAGTGTCCTCTAGTTTCACATCCCTTTGAAAGTTCTGGCAGAAAATGTTTGTGACAAATAACTCCACTTTTCCACGAGATTGACACAGACGACGTTCAGGCCGGGGAATGAGTGCTGGACTGAATATATCAAAACTTCCTTTGGGAAGCACAAACGTATGGGGCACACAATTGGCAGGCGGTGTGATTAATTACCCCATGCCAATCGCAAAGCACCTGTCAATTGTGTGCTCAATTTTACATTTGTGCTTCCCAAACACACGTGTGTTCTCAAAGGAAGTTGTTCAGTCCAGCAGTCATTTCACGTCCGGCCCGTCACTGACAGAGAATGTCGTCTCATGGAAAAGTGGAGATATTTCACAAAACACACTTTTCTACCAGAACTTACAGTGGGATATGAAACTACAGTTTACAGTTTAGGCATTTAGCGGACGCTTTTAATCCAAAGCGACTTACAATAAGCAGATACAACATCACTAGAGGACAATGTCTGTCTCTGGAATTAATATTGCGTGAGTACACAAGTAGCGCGCGCCACTTTATTGACGCACAGATTATCTGCTCAACACCGCACAATAGGACCGATCTGTGTATTTGTAATATACACAAAGTGTTATGTAAGATCACAGGCATTCTAGGGCTACCTGAAGACAAGTAATTAAATAAGGTAAAGGACTGTTAACCTTCCAGCCAAACTTTTAATTTTGACATTTTACGCTCTTAGTCCTGCGTACATACCGGTATTGTACCTTGTGTAAATATTGCACACCCCTGTTGGGGCAACAATTATTAGATTTCCCCTTCTTTCCCCCCACATCACATATGTCTCAATGCCACTTACTTGCCAGTACACGTGCCCTCCACTTCTGTGAACAGTTTCTGCTTCACTGTGTTAAGAAGATTGGGGCCAAA
The DNA here is from genome assembly GCF_963921795.1 of Nannobrachium achirus. Classification (NCBI taxonomy): domain Eukaryota; kingdom Metazoa; phylum Chordata; class Actinopteri; order Myctophiformes; family Myctophidae; genus Nannobrachium; species Nannobrachium achirus. The sequence goes on along the minus strand of NC_137824.1, from coordinate 56,748,114 downwards.
ATACCGTGGATGTAACAAGATCTCGTGCTCCAACGAAATCTATCAACAGAAAAACACAAGAACGCCTCATTCAACCTTTGATGAATGTTCATTGGCAGTGGACGGATAAGATCATCTGCACAGAACAACGCTCAACACTGATGTACCAATGTATTTGTATTTAGGTTCATAAAGTTAACATGAGTATATAACTAAATAGGGTTGAAATTAAATCAAAATTTCAGGATTCCAATTCAAAAATAAAAAAAATAATTCAGGATTACAATTCAAAAGAAGCAAAAAATAGGCGATCTACAAGCTCAAAACGCATCGCAGCGCGATGCGTTTTGAGCTTGTAGATCTGCTATTTTTGATTCTTTTGTATAAGATACTAGAATGACAAAGTAGGACGTAGCAATATGCAATGTGGCCCTCTGGAGTGAAGGTGGAAATATAGTGGCCCTCGACATCATGAAAGATGCCCACCCCTGTTGTAGACTAATGCATTGGTTCTCAAATAGGGTCCGGGGACCCCCAGGGGTCCTTGAGGGAGTTACAGGGGGTCCCCAGCTAAATGAATGATAGATTTGTATTGTATACGCTCAGAGTTAATGTAACATTGATTTACAATATAAATTAGGTTCCCAGAGATAGAAATGCCATTAAATGGGGGTCCGTAGCCTATAATGCTTCACGTCAAACTGGGGGTCCTTTGCTTGGGGGAAATTAAATGGTTACTTGGGAATCACTGCTAGACTGGGCCATAAAAATCTTCTCTTACGGGGGTCCCTGGCGTATCTTTTCAAATCGGGGGGCTAATAAGTGCAGGGGTTAAAGCAAATATATATATATATATATATATATATATATATATATATATATATATATGTATATATATATACATATATATATGTATATATATATATATATATATATATCTATCCCAAGACTAAAATGTTTTTTCTGACCATGTCCAAATATGTGATTTTGCTCTGAACTGCCTTCACTGAATGTGTGTGTGCCAATCCATGCTTCATTTTTAGCTCCTTTCGGAACCCCTCACTCCAGGAGCTACTTCATTTTAGTATATTCTGAAGTTCTGCTGTATTCTTGCTAGTCTGGCCAATTTAATTCAAATACTCATATCTTGAAATGATAACTGCTTTTTAGTTAGGAGATCACTTGATTAGCGTTTTGACGACTTTGTTATTCATCGCTACGTCTCCCCCTTATTTATTAATTTATTTGCAGATCTGCACTGATCTGCTAGCCCCTATTGAATCCTCAAGACTGAAATCAGTCCCCAGGACAGGACTGAAACTTTAACCCCTGTTAAGTGTACATTTTGGGGGTCCGGGACATGAAAAAGTACAGTTCGCTGGCTAACACAATGTTAGTGATGATGATAATAACCAAGTAACGACAGTTAGCTCGTGAAAAGTACTGCAATCGACATACTTACATGGTAAAACATTGCTTCTGATTCCACCCGCCAATGCTTACTTGATAGACGGTAAGTATCTCTCTCTTTTACAATGAAATGTTAACTTGATCTTTGATAAACGGTAAATAATGAATGGACTTGACTTCTCCGTCGTCCGTTCCCATAGAGCTATAATAAGTCCGTTCCTCACAACACAGACACTTCCGGTGGGTAACAAACAAGGCATGGTTGTAGCGGTGGCTGTGGGAATGCTGGCGCGCCCTCTTGTGGTTGGGATGACATGCCCAGTACCACATGTGGGACAGAAAATTAATATTCCTGATTATATTCCCCATTTATAGATTTCAACATTGTATTACCGTGCGTTTTTCATGTATGTTTTTTTAAATTGTTTGATATTTCTTTATTACGGATTTTATGTTAATCGCATTACTAAACCAATCATTTTATAATTTGATGACCAGCAGTGGTTCCCTATGGAGACACAAAAGACTGAGACACAAGGACACTCAGAGTCTCCTCAAATTATTGGCTTGGGACTTAGTAATGCGACAAAAACAAAAAAATATCCATGAATTCAAGTCTCCATAGGCCATGGGGTGAGTAATCGATAGAAAAATAATAATAGGTCTACAAGTTGTACCCTCGTCTCTTTTTTTCAGCTTTCTAATTAATTGTTGCATGCAAAAAAAATAGTGTTTATTGTCATGATTTCTCACCAGCCGGGGTGGCTTTGTCAGAGGCTTAAAATACGTTTAAATAAATACTTTGTGAAATGTCTATGGATGAAATGCATGGGGGAAAACGCTTCCGACACCAGAGTGAGGGCAGGGTGGGCGGGGCTTAAACTGCGACGCTAATGTACACAAGGAAGTAAATAGTTCAAGTTGTTCAATATTTGACAGCTGCTGACCGAAACAATGGCGAGCAGTGGCGTCTTGAGGTTGCTACGTCCTTCCACAGTTACATTGCTTGTGAGTTTATAGCTGAGCTGAGTCACCACGAGATTGCATTGTTCATGTCAGAGTGTTCCATGTTCACGTCAGAGTGTTCCATGAACATTCGGCTATTTGTACTTTGTACTTTGATTGATTGATTGATTGATTGATTGATTGATTGAAGACTTTATTAGAAGTTTGCATAGGAAAAGGTACAGTTTCATGACGGTACAGTTCACTGGTACAAGGTCTACTAAAAGGAGATCCATGAAAAGACTAAGCTTATTTCCACAGGAAACCATTTAAGTATCTCATATCATTGAATGACAGACGAACTTTAGCCTACTTCTTTCCAATTTCCACTACATCTCGGATTCTAGTAGGCTATACTTTTACTCCACTGCATTTATTTGAAAACTTTAGTAACTTACTCGTTTGTAGATTTATTTGTAGGCTATTATTATTATTGCAAAACATACATTAACCACTTCAGCCATATTAATTTTGGCCATTTGAAAATAGTCGATCTACAAGCTCAATCGTGTGTACATTAACTACATTTGAACATTTGAAATGGGGAAATTCTGCATAATGAGTACTTTCTACTTCAGGTACTCTAAAGTACATTTTGATACTCAATAGGCCTACTTTTGTACTTTTACTCAGTATACATTTTGAATTCCAGACTATTACTTGTAACAGAGTATTTCTACATTGCATTGCATTTGTATGAATTGAGAAAAAAGGGACCCCAATTTAGCACAGAAGCTTTCTTGTGGTCTTTATCCTTTTAGTTGACCTTGTATCAGTGAACTCAACTGTACTGTCCTGTAACCTTTCCTATGCAAAACAAAAAGAAAAAAAAAAGATTCAATCGATAAATTAATCAAGAAGTATTGATACTTTTACTGAAGTAAAACATTGGAGTACTTTTTCCACCACTGTTTCTAGGCGTCTCTCCGCCGGTGGGATTGCGTGGTTGGCCAGACGGTCCTGTCTGCAGCCAGACACTGCTCCTCCAGCAGTGATGCTCCCCCAGAGAAGATCAGCCGGTACCTAGTACCCTACAGGAAGGACCTGCCTTACGATATAGTTGACCTGATGACAGACGTGGAGAATAAGGTATCAAACTGTTTGTTTTTGCTGTGGTGGACAAAGTATACTCGACCCCCGGCGGTAGTTCAGTCAAAGTATAAAATACTCCTGGTCAAATATATAAAAGTGGAAGTTGCTCTATCAAATTTTTACTTGAGTTTAAGGGTGCGTTCGGAAACGTGCACCGGGTGTGTGCTCAGTGTAGTGAGTGCAGTGGGCGGTGACGTAGAGTGCACTCAGTGTGGCTTATTTACGAACGACCAGTTAAGGGGCAGCTTTTTATTTTGTCAGTCTGAACTCTGAAGGAAAACCTCCTGAGAAGCAGCAGTTGCGAACGTAACGTTGCTATTCAAAGGTAATTTAATTCATATTCATAACATTGGCCTACCTGCTGTTAGTTTACACGTTGATGCGTGTGTAACAATAAAGCTCAAAAGGACCTATCAAGCTGCAAATGGTGCATTTTGCAATAATCTCCTCCATTGTTCAAAGCTGAGAAGCGCTCGAGACATGGCAATGAAAACCAACCAATCAAAACACTGCACTGACGCACCACACCGCCAAACCCCATCTTCTGAGTAGAGTCGTTCAGTGCGTGCACTGAGCACACCGGGTGCGCAGCGCACTGAATTTCCGAACGACACCGCACTGAGTGCACCGAATAAACAAGCGACTTCATGGCACACCAGTGCCTAGAGTGCGCATTTCCAAACGCACCCTAAGTACTGGAGTACATTTCGTCTACTCAATAGGGGCAACGTGCTTTACAAGTTGATGATGTCATATGTTCTTGTGTGGTGAGGTCTAGCCCTATGGAATTTATGGAATGCATGTGCAAAGAAAACGTATTTAAGATATTGATTTGATGCTCACATTAACCTTAGGAAGTATTACGTTGTTTTTATTTAATTTTCACATGCATGTTTTTATGTTTACATGTTGATGTTGCAGTCAGAGCACGTGCTTTCTTTTATAGGGAGGCTTTTTGCCCAATGTCTTCAAAGTCTTGTCGCATAGACCAGCCGAGTTTCGAGCTTTCTTTGCTTACTACAATGAGCTGATGAACAAGGAGACAGGTGGGTGTAAGCATAGCTACTGTACATGACAATTTATGTTTTTTTCGTAAATGGATGCCCTACTTCATCAAACACAGTACTGATTTTTATCAGACAAAAGTATAAAAATAAAAAAAATCAACACGTACTTTCACTACGTGTTGTAATGTGATGCGCTTTTAAAGTGGTTACGTGTGTCTGTAGGTTTTTGTTGAACCTTTGAAAAGTATTAAACAATAACAGGTGCAATTCGGGGAAATTGCAAGTGTGGTTGCAATGACGCGAGTCGCGAAGAATCCGCTGGGATCCCTCCTACCATTTATATTACAGAAAAAAGTTAAATGAAAACGGGTTTACTTTTTATGGGACATATTATGAAGTTTACACCGGATAGCGACGCAATTCTGTCTTCATTTAGTTGTGAGCGTGTCTGTCTGCTTTGACTTTGCATCTTTACCCAGGCGTGTTTGTCTATGTATTTATGGTCCAGGGGGACTAACCAAGTGTTATGTATTTATGGTCCAGGGGGACTAACCAAGTGTTATGTATTTATGGTCCAGGGGGACTAACCAAGTGTTATGTATTTATGGTCCAGGGGGACTAACCAAGTGTTTGTCTATGTATTTATGGTCCAGGGGGACTAACCAAGTGTTTGTCTATGTATTTATGGTCCAGGGGGACTAACCAAGTGTTTGTCTATGTATTTATGGTCCAGGGGGACTAACCAAGTGTTTGTCTATGTATTTATGGTCCAGGGGGACTAACCAAGTGTTTGTCTATGTATTTATGGTCCAGGGGGACTAACCAAGTGTTTGTCTATGTATTTATGGTCCAGGGGGACTAACCAAGTGTTTGTCTATGTATTTATGGTCCAGGGGGACTAACCAAGTGTTTGTCTATGTATTTCTGGTCCAGGGGGACTAACCAAGTGTTTGTCTATGTATTTATGGTCCAGGGGGACTAACCAAGTGTTTGTCTATGTATTTCTGGTCCAGGGGGACTAACCAAGTGTTTGTCTATGTATTTATGGTCCAGGGGGACTAACCAAGGCAGACCGTGAGCTGATTGTAGTGGCCACCAGCAGCTACAACCAGTGTCTTTACTGTGTGGTGTCCCACAGTGCATTGCATCGCATCTATTCTAAGAATCCCACTCTTGCTGATCAGGTACTTTATAATTGCCTTTTTCATAGTTGTTCAGTGTCTTGCTCGAGGACACTTCAATAGTAACCTAGCGGGAGCCGGCGATCGAACAGAACCTTCTGTTTCCCGGGTAAATCTCGATATTTCTACGTGTCATTAGTTCGACTAAGGGTAAGGGTTAGGCAGCTGCTCTTTCTCCTGAGCCACTACCACCCCTTACATCATGTCAATGTAGAAATGCCACGAAACATAAATCATGCATCAGGTTGCTGATTGAAAAATCACTTTTAACGCATTCAGAACGGGTACACATTATTGTGTATAATTATTTTATGCTTTAACTATTGAAAAATAGCAGATACACAAGCTCCGAGTGCCGCGCTGCGAGCTTGTAGATCTGCTATTTTTTTTTTTTTATCGTGAAAATTTGAATTTTTGCCCCGATTCTATAAGTGTCTTTTGAATTCTTCTAAGATTTTTTGAAAAACCTATGCTTCTATGTCAGCAATCTGGCCAGCCATCGTCAAAGAAAAGGTCCTTTTCACTTAACTGGAGCTCAGTTAGTCTGTTCTCGAGAGACTACTATGTCAGTGGTTCTCAAACCTTTTCATGTGAAGGACCCCCAAAATTATATTTATTTGGCCACGGACCCCCATTACAAAATATTTAGTTCCAGGGACCACCCAGAAGCAAAATTTGAGTTACAAACGTTCGCTTTGAAAATACATATATTCAAAGATTTGCACACATCTTCATGACCTTTTCAAAAATAGCAGATCTACAAGCTCGCAGCGCGGCACTCGGTGCCGCGCTGTGAGCTTGTATATCTGCTATTTTTCACTGGTTAAAGCATTCAATAATTCTAGGCCTAAATGGGTTCATTTAATCACGTTCCACATCTGACAATTTTTACCCAGGTCGCAGTCAATTATGAGAACGCAGAGATCTCGCCTCGGGAGCATGCCATGCTGGACTTCGCCATGGCTGTGTGTCGTAGCGACACCATCACCGAGCAGCATTTCCTGCCTTTGGAGGAAGCGGGCTTTGACCGGGAGGATGCCTGGGATATTGCTGCCATTGCTGCTTTCTTCGCCATGTCCAACCGCCTGGCTCACCTCACAGATATGAGGCCTAATGTTGAGTTTTATAACATGGGCCGTGTGCCACGGAACAAGGCAGAGAAATCTCTTCCACAGCAGCCAAATTGACAAAAAATACTAACAGAGCCTGACCAGAGAGGAGCTCCCCCGTATCCTTGACAACTTGCTACAGTATCGCTCTGCCACGAAGGCAGTGGTTCTCGACCTTTTCAGGCTGCGACCCCAAAAAAAATCATATTTGAACTGGGGACCCCCCTACCCTGACGAGCACTAAGAATTGAGGCATCACATTTTGTATAACACCGTTCTATTGTGAAAATAGCCGATCTAAAAAATAGCTGAGCGTTGTGAGCATGTAGCTCGGCTATTTTCACATTTTCTGCCTCTAATATTTGACAATTTGGCAAATGTTTAATTTGTTTTTAGAGGTATTAAAAAGTCCATAAATTGTCACTTTAGAAATGAACCCGCTATACACTTAAACTTTATGTTGTTACTTGTTTTGTTTACTGTTGAGTGAGAATTTTTAAGTTAATTATCTGGGGACCCCCCAAAATAATTTCGGGACCCCCATAGGGGTCCCGGCCCACAGGTTGAGAACCAATGCACTAAGGCATTGCAAAACTGTTTGTTTCTGTAGAATGTGAGTCCTCTGCTTTCCGTTTGGTTTTGCATTTCAGATACATTTATATATCATTGTTTGTAATTTTATGCAAAAAAGTTTTCTCCCCACAGTAGTAGCACCCTGTGTTTGACCTGAATGAAAAGCAACCTTAATTAGTATCATTTGTATCAGCTGTATTTACTTTTACTGTTTCATGTTAAAATGGTTGCTGAAAACGTCTATAGTGGAATAATACCTGGGATTCTCAGGATCGATATCCTGAAGGCTGATTAATACTTTGTCGTGGAGTTGCTTGTGGAAAATAGTTGATCTACAAGCTCACAGCACTTTGTAAGTCAAGGAATAAAGTAAGGCATGAGATGCTAGTGCCAATGTGGAGCCTGGATTATTATTCCTGTTAAAGACTTTTGGCTGAAGTACTATGTTGCGCAACCCCTTTGAAGTGTTTCGACAAATGACATATTGTAACCTCAAATGATTGCTCAACTAAAATCATATAGGTTAGGTAAATGTTCACTGTTTGGAAAATGCACTTTAAAAGTGCACCTTTGTTTTGATATCTTCTATCACAATGGCCTCAGTATAGGCAAGGCAGAGGCAGTCAGTAACACAGATTATTTTTATCTAGTGTGATCTAATTGTTGTTTTCAAAATAAACTATTTCAATGTTAAAGGTTTTTCGTTCTCATTTCCTCCATTGTCACCTTGCATTGACAAATTTAGACAATATTAAATTAATACGCTTAAAGATAGCACTGCAGGATGTTGTAGAAGCTGTTTTGGGAAAAATGCATTTATGCACCACTAGATGGCAACACATTCCAGTATTTGCCATGGCAAGTTAGATTCTAGAGTTGGACTCCTCCAGCTCTTGTTCTGGCTGAGGAGATGTCTTACAGTGCAGCCATTAGTGCAGGCCAGGCTCCAGACATATGTGTTAACATTCATTTATAGGCCTTCTGCTACCCCTGTTTGTACTTAAATTATTTTTATATTTCCTAAGTCTAAATTGTGGTTGGAGAGGGTTGGATAGAAAAAGAAGTGGAAATCGACAAAATACATCAAATATGAAACGCAAAGAAAATGAAAGAAAATAAATATAAAAGAAGTCAAACTAAATAAACCAAATCTATTGTTTTGGACACTTATTTGTACATTTATTGACATGGATCCACCCATCATTAGTTAGGTTAATAAAGGCAGGCTTTTCCCAGTCCTCTTTCTTATTGTGGTATGGTGAGTGTCGAGTGGTGACACATTGATGGTTCTAGGATCAATAGGACTTGATTCCAGGGTGGAGTTGAAAAGAAGACGTTGCCATGTCCTCCAGAGGGAAATAAAATGTCATGACATGTGTGGAGGGAGGGAGGAGGAGACAGACAGAGATGGGGGGGAGACATATGAAGGAAACCTGGTTTGGTTGGGTTTCATTGGACGTACAGTAATGTGGAACACGCGGCGCCAGCAAGCAGCGAATTGTCGAACCGACAATTAATTATGAAAATGCGTCACAACGTTCCTATCCCACGATCTGACCGCGTCCACGGGTGTCTCCATTAACGACGAGTAGGTGAAGTAGCATACTTTGTGTTGGGTTTTATTGTCAATCTTTACAAAATCAACCAGTAGACCGCATTCATACATGCATGGACTAAACAGACATGCAGACTGACACACTGACAGACAAACACACCGTTCCTCTCCCATGCATTTGGGTGGAGGCGGGGGGAGGGAGAGGGGGTTCTATGACAGACGTCATCGTATTCTCCCGTATTGGTTGTTTTCTTTATTTACACAGCTGCGAAAACGTTACGCAAACGCACTAATCCACTTCCAGATCCCGAATTCAAAGAAGTGTCGGATTGGGTCATTAACACGCATCTCTGTGTGTCAATATGGCCGTATCAATAGTAAAAAATCACACCCGTGTGAACTGAGCGGTGGTTCCCCCCCCCCTTCCCCCCTGTGTGTGTGTGTGTGTGTGTGTGTGTGTGTGTGTGTGTGTGTGTGCGTGTGTGTGTGTGTGTGTGCCTGGTCTGGCCTGGCCTGAACAACAGCGCCCCTCCCTTAACATGTGTGGTCAGAAAAGGTTACTGCAGGCTACAGACAGACAGACAGACACGCAGACAGACAGACCCACACACACGGCCACGTATAGGAGCGTTGTGACCACCGCTCAAAAACTAGCGGCCTCAGGGGAATTCGTCCTCGTGTAAAAGTACCCTTAAGAGTGGAATATTTGTCAAATGGAATCCATCTGAAAGGTTATAGAGCGGTGGTTCTCAAAGCTTGTATTTAAAAGACTTCCATTACTCTGAGAGCGCACAAATGTTTGTTCTGTTGACCAGTTTTTATAGTATAGTTTGTTGATTACTTTTGATGCATAAATGTCCTTTTCTTCTTCTTTTCTTTCTGGTTTGAGGTATTAAAAAGGCCTTAAAGTCTCCGAAAATCATCCATTTGTCCAACCTGGGTCCACTCCAGGACCCCTAGGACCAATGCCAAAGATCACAGGGAGACATGAGACCCTTGTCTGTTTGGATTTTGGAAAATCCTGGGTTGTTATATTGTAAAAAATATATATCGTCTAAATTTTCAAGATTTTCTGACAACAAGTAGGTCGGGAGTGGCTTATTGTCGGTATCAGCCGGTAACACGCGGGAGTCTGTCCCCGTTACAATGCGCTAGACCCCTGGGAGATGGACTTCTGAGGTGGAGCGCCACACCTACCATCAGCTCCCAGTACTTGCCGCACGACTTGCCAAGCCATGCTACTCATACGCTGAGTTGGCGGTGCCCAGAATCGAACCCATGACCTTGCGGTTCACAGGCGAGAGCTCTACCGACTGAGCTACCCGGGCATTTTCTGACAGTTCATTTAATTTATTTAGATCTACCGGCTCGCAACTTGCCACATCACGATACATCGTGAGTTGGTAGCTTATGTCACATATAGGAGGTTGGGATCCAAGGAAAGAAGTTTGGGAGGGAACTGTTAGATAATTTTGGTAGTTAATATCCTATCGTTTGAATTCAATAAATATACAGTATTGTGCCATGCCACCTCCACCCGGAAGTGCCATGTTTCCATGCTTACAGTATGTGAAAAGTTACTAGTGAAGAAACTATTGTCTTCTTGTTATGATATGGGAACCAATCAATGAGTCCCACACCTAACTGTCATATACTGTATTCTTTATATACGAATGTCTGACCACCATTTTGTCAGAGAGCTCCGGCCGTGAAAAGGATTGGATGTGTTTTTTGTACAGTTCAACTTTCTCTCTCAAAATATAGCAAATTCCAATTACACACTCTGATTTCTCTCATGTCTTATTTCTTTGAATTAAGGGAATAAGAGTCTTTGAATTTGTCTATTAGGAACCACTGTCAGAGCACGTACAGTCATGGCAACAAGTTTAAAATATTTCGTCCCAGCAGCTATGAGATTATTATATTTAATGAAGGCAGAGCATGAGTCACTATTTATGTTAACTGCAGCTCTGCAGCTGATCTGAGTAAAAGCTGGAAATTGTTATTGATGATTTCAAATGCAGAGACAGGCTCTGATGAGTGATGAAGGATGTCAAACATAATTTATTATCATTGATCATGAGATTCTGGATGTTCTTACACTGTGCTGTAACATAATTAACGTCTTATGTATATTTCATTGATTCTGATTTGCACAGAGCTACATGTTGTTGGCTGCACGGCGAGTCTGCTGACTGCACAAATGACCCCTCAGGGGAAATAATGGCTTTAAAAAGTTTCACTATGAGATAAAAGTATTTTTGTAATTCAAACATGTATATCTCTGCTGGGCCGAAACCAACTCCAAAATGTTCATTTTCGGGGAAAATGAGCTCAAGTGGAGTTAGGAGGTTTTGACCGAAGAGCTTTTTACTACTTTTCATTGGTTCAATATTATTTTAACCAACACACAGACATAAAGGGTGTTCAATAGCACATATTTATGAAAAAAAAGAGAGGGCCAATCGCCGGGACCCCCTCAGAGTTACAACAGGAGAGCAACCAAACCAAAATTACTCTCTTCTCCCTCTCTAACGTTTTAGTCTAGTTTTTATTTAGTTGACGAAATTGTCAATATATTTAGTCTTAGTTTTAGTCACCACAGCTTAGTTTTCATTTCGTTTTCATTTCGTTTTTGTCAGTGAAAAAAACACAGTCGACAAACATTTTTCGTCATAGTTTTAGTCGACAAAATCAACACTGGTTTCCTCCACATTCACAAAGATCAGTGGCAGATTCTCCAATCATCTGTAGTCTATATACCGGTAGATTAGGCTCAGTTGAAGTTGAGCCAGCCAGGCATTCCAAGCAAGTCACATCCTGGAGAATAGCTGATGGGAGAGTCAATGATTTTAAGTCAACAGGCGGGGGAATCAGGCTTATTGACTCATCTATGTATTTGCAGGCCAGCCGCCAGCTTCAAGGTCGTGTAGTGTTGGTGGAGCTCTACAGGTCTGCGATACAGCATGGCCAGGATAGCACTCTACTGATTAGACTCATGGCAGTGTTGATCCCAACATCAACTGCTGTAGATAGATAGATAGATAGATAGATAGATAGATAGATAGATACCTTTATTATCTCACAGGGGAAATTCAGTTGCCCAGAGGCAGCACAGCAGTTTAAAGTTGCAAGTTACAAAGAAGTAGGAAAAAGAAAAAGAGTACTGTAGTCCAAAGAGCAAGCACAAAAAAAGAAGAATATAAACATAAAGTGTCGAAAAGCTATTGCAAAAAAGAAGAATATATACATGAAGTGACCACGAAACATTCAACGCTCATAAGTGACACATCACACACACAAAAGCTATACTCAAAGCACAAGTTAACAGACAGTGCCAAACGAAAAAGTGCACATAACAGTCAATGCTAGTCAATGCAACACAAGTATCACCCACAGCAATAGTAGGCCTACTCAGTTCAACCAACACAGCCCAATAGTGCAGGGACAGAAAATAAGTCCCTGTGTCAGTGCAAATAAATCAAGAATATATATATTTTTCCCCTCTTTTATTAAGCAATAATAGACAGGATACAGTTTCTGAAAATCAGAAACCCGAAGGTCTCTGCACTTGAACCGGAAGTGCTTTTGATCGCTTTCCGGGGCAGATTAGCCATTTCCCATAGACTTACTGTATAGACGCTAGCGTTAGCTTAGTCGCTGGTTGTTTACTCACCAGCGAATTGGTGCAGAGCTGCGCCAATTCGCTGGTGAGTAAACAACGGCAGATGATGATGCGGTGAAAAGAATGACATGATCGTTGGATCTCTCTGATGGTCTTGTAAAATGAATGCTGTCTCGGATCATAAATGACATTTAGAAATTTCCGGCAAATCCACCGACAGCCATTCTGGGAGGCTGCGAAAGTGTTTCTGTAATAAAGCAGAATGTTAAATGGTGCGTGTATGTCCCCTGAGAACACAGTGACTCAAATGTGCCAAGGTTGCCAACATTAGACGGAAGGCAATATTAAATCTAATCCCTGCAGTGTCTTTGGTTTAACCATAGCCCATAACGAAGGAATCAAACCAACCAATAGCTGTAATTAGCTCTACCTCTGTTTATACAGTGTTTGCATTTGAACAGTTCTGCTGCCGTTGACAATCCTCACCGTCATTGAAAGGGTTAAAATCATGGTGCCGTTGACGGTGAGGACTGTGAATCTTACTGTATTTACAGTAAAGGTAGAATTACTTACTGTACGTCGCTCCGGTCCCGCCCGCATCGGTAATGTCCGCGATTTGTTTACAACGCACACCGGGCGTGCACGCGAAGTGAACGTCCTCCATAGTAAATCCATTGAGAGGCCCATAAAGAGACTTCATTTACTCAAAAGAGACATTTTTATACAAAGGGTGGTCTCCATACTGTACACTATAGACTCGGGCTGGGCACAGCCATGTTTCTCTTCTTGGCTCACGGAGAAAACGGCGCGGCACCAAGGCACCAAGCATCCCTTCAGATTAAAAGGCAGTAGATGTGTTAAGGGTTGGTTTTAGTTGATAATCAATATAGATTCTTAGGTTGTTATGCCCTGACAATTGACAATTTAATACGTTTGCGTGTGTGTGTGTGTGTGTGTGTGTGTGTGTGTGTGTGCGTGCGTGCGTGCGTGCGTGGTGCGTATTCACAGGTTTGCTAAAAATGCATAGAATTATTATTTTTTATGCAGCACACACATTATCATACCTGTGAGTGGACTCAATAAAGTCACATACAAATGCATTGCAACAATCTTCACATGCATGCACTGCATTGCTATTATATTTACACCCTTTCTTTCACATCTTGAGAATGAGACAACACAAGGAACAAGCAGATAATCCTTTCTATTGAGAAACAGAATTATGTGCTCAGTATAATTTCAAAACACTCAGAAACCTCAATGTATGAATTTCACATGACTATTGTATACTGGTGGGCTATAAATAATACATTTTAGGAAGGAAGCCGTGGCCCTTGTGCCACGATTGGACCCCGGGCTGGACTTTGGACCTGTCTGACTCTGATCTAGACCGATGACTGATTTATACTTGGTTGTGTTTCATGTCACCCACCAAAAATAACCAATCTACAAGCATACAATGCACCTCGCTGCCACTGTAGAACACCATACACCGGCACACAAATCAACCGTTAGTCATAAATCAACAGTGAGGCCGCTTGGACACCCAGAAGAAAGCAAGAGGTCTGGGTCTCTCATTTAGCATCAGGCTGTCAGCTCTTCCCGACCACTGAAGTCAATCATAATGTTATATTATACTAATGAAATAAAGCCTCATCATTCATGGTTCAATTCAGTGGATACTGTTTTAACTATAAGAATTGCATGAACGAAACAGGACAGAAGTATAACTTGTAAGACGCCTCAGGGCGACATGCGACGAGGTCGCGCCATGTCTTGGCCGTCTGTCCAGTGATGTATATCGGACCAGTTACCCATATATGGAGATCCATGTACTGTATATGGAGATAATGCTGTGAGACCCCAATCATGCTTACTCAGTTATTCGTTATGTGAAAATCCTATGACGTCTATCACATCTGACATCATACATACAGTCCCTTTCATGCCCATACATGGAGATCCCTGTCTGAACCAGCCACACAGTCTTCCTCCATATATGGGCATTCCCATGTGAAGTCCTGTTAGATATGGGCTTAATATGGGCTAATATTGATAACATCAGGGATCTCCATATATGTGCATAAAAGGGATTCTGTTAGAGTGGTTCCCATGACATCACAACATACAATACATTTTATGTCCATACATTGAGATCCCTGTCTGAACCAGCCACACCACTGTGATGTCACCTGTTTATGCCCATATATGGAGATCCCTGCTCTGAGTATCTGACTGTGATATCACCTGTGATGTCACAGTGATGTGTCAGGGGAACCACAGTGTCAGGCGTGACATACAGACAGAGATACGTGGACAAGATGTGCCGGTTTCCATAGTTAACTGCGACCTACGGTCGCAATAACATACGGTAGCTCAGGAGGAAATAGATTGTAACAGTTTTCCATGTAATTCAAAATGGTGGGAGATCTAAAGGTCAGAGGTCAAAGGTCTGGCCCGCGAGTGTTGTTTGGCATGAGGAGAGTGTATCGAAGTTTCATGGCAGGTCAAACAGGGCATGAGTTATACCTGTTCAATGTGTGTGTGTGTGTGTGTGTGTGTGTGTGTGTGTGTGTGTGTGTGTGTGTGTGTGTGTGTGTGTGTGTGTGTGTGTGTGTGTGTGTGTGTGTGTGTGTGTGTGTGTGTGAGAGAGAGAGAGAGAGAGAGAGCTGGCGGGGTCGTAACAATATCTGTGCTTTGACTAACGTGTTGAGGTCGGCGTGTGCATGCAGAGGCCACTTCCATTTCACATAACAGTGCTGGGCTGGGATGTCAGAAGGCAAAAGTTCTGCCCCGCAGTAACATTGACCTTTTATTGATTTCATTACTTTCTTGCCCTTTTCCGTGTCCTTTAGGCCAGTGTTTCTCAAACTTTTACATTTCAAGTTCTCCCCTTAACTCTGACAGTGTACAAATGGAACTAACGGGTCCATTTGGTTCCATTTGTATACTGTCAGAGTTACAGACTTGTATGGTTCAATTTCCCCATAAGGTACCCACAAATCCCTGGAATCCACTTTGAGAAGCACTGCTTTAGGCTACAGGTATACAGCTCTGTCTTGTTCTGCCAGTGTTGCTCAAAATGGTGGCTTGACTGTATCACCCTCATGAACCATCAAGAAGTACTTTCAAAGCCACAGCGAAGGAAGTGCGTCTCCGTGTCTGTACAGAAATGTATGATACCCTGTGAAGTATGCATCAGCATCATGCTGAGCACAACAGACCGCTCTCCTTCCATCTGCCATTGCTCACACAGCTTGCATGAATGTGTACGGGTTCATTTATGTATGATGTCTACAGTTTACGTGTGTGTGTGTGTGTGTGTGTGTGTGTGTGTGTGTGTGTGTGTGTGTGTGTGTGTGTGTGTGTGTGTGTGTGTGTGTGTGTGTGTGTGTGTGTGTGTGTGTGTGTGTGTGTGTGTGTGGTTCCACCCAACAGCACTCCCTGTTGTTAACCTTACTAACACATCAACAACCACAACAATAACAGATGCACATTGCACAGGCAGGCAAGTATAGCACTTGCTGCTCATGACTGCAGTAGATCTGAATGCCTCACATCAGTGGAAATGTGTTGTTTAATATATACATTAATATTCATGTAAGACCTTTTCAGTACAGACAAGTTTCAGCCTCATACTGTTGCAGCAGCACTGAGGCCCCCATTTAAAATGTGGGTGGGATCAGAACAATAGATTATTTAATTCATACTCAAGGCTATAGGGTTGTCACAATTATGACATTTTACATGACGATTAATTGTCACTCAAATAATTGCGATTAACGATTTAATTGTGTTTTTGTCGTTGACAATTACATTTCTCTTTGGCTTGTAGGCTTTGAAGTTGCACATGGCAGATATGACACATAACCTAAATATACAAAGAAATGACTGACATATTTGACAACTTTATACTTAAAAAAGAACATTGATAATGGAATGCGACACGTTGTGAGCTTGTAGATATGCTATTTCCACTCTTTTTGAAAATGTTTGTAAATACATGAACATGTTTCAACATGGAAACGATTATGACGATTATGCAAAAATAATTGCGATTACCTCAAATAATTGCGATTAGACGATTATGTAATAATTGTGACAGAACTACTCAAGGCTCACACAGTGTCCCTCCCAACCTATTATGGGCCATAGGGACCATGATACACTTATGAACTTATCTGGGGCAAAGATGGTGACTCCAGACAGCAACAGTGAGAAATGTGACATCCTGGCAGGGGTAACGTTGTAGCAAGGGGGTGTCGCTCTCCATTCCGACATGTCGCCACTCCGAAATTGACTTCTTATTGTCGGAGTGGCGACACTCCCATAGGGGTTAAGTTTAGGGTTAGGGTTAGAGATAGGGTTAGTGTCAGAATGGAGACATGTCGGAAAGGAGACATGTCGGAGTGGCGGGGTGTAACCGTAACAAGGGGACACCGTTTCCCCCTATCTCTTCATCATACTCCTTGACTATGCGTGTAGGCAGGCCATCAGTTATGGATGGGAGCAGGAACTCACTAGTAAACTTTGTTCTTAGTTGAATATTTTTCCTTTACTGCTTTCATATAGTTTTTTGTCATGATTCTTTCTTTAGTGGCACCAGTAAACCATGCCCACTGCGATGCTCTATAGACCCTTTTGTGCCTACATCATGATTATGTCACCGTTATCTGGAGGCAAAACAAAGGCAAATAGAAAAAAAAAAAAAAAAAACGTTGGTAGTATTGCTTGAACATTTCATCTAGCTGTGTTGTTGGATTCCAAAATCAAAGTACTATAAATGGCTCTTAAAATGATGACAGCGCTTGTATATGGAGGGCTCTGAATTGCATGGCCAGAGAGTGGAAGTCAAACCTCTCCCAACATATCAAGCTCAGCTTCTTCTATGCAAATGTAGAGTCCATTGTCCTATGGCTATACATGCAGGACCCTGAAGCATGCCCTACAGAAGTCCCTGGATGGGTGCAACACCAGAAATGTGCAGTATTAAACATCAACCAGAAGGAGCAAGAGTGAGGATGTACTGTGTGTGATGCCTCTGGCTTCAGTTTTGTTCAAGAACTGGTATTTTGCAAGCATTTATTGTATTCTTATTTACCTACTATGTATTTGTAAGGATAACTCCCTCTTGTGTCTGTTTTTGGTATGCAACCAGTCCAAAGCTTTAATCTTCATATTAGGGGTGTAACGATACATTTTAATAGCGATTCGATACATATCACGATACATGGTTGACGATACGATACATGGACGATATTGGTTCATTCATGGCGATACGATACGATTCGATGTAATTATTTAAAATCTATATAGTAACTATTTAGCAAAGAAATTAAATCTGTGTGAAAGGTGTGGATAGTGCAGGTCTTTAAGGGAAACATGTATTATTATGGATATAAATAAGTAAACACAGTGATTATCTGCCAAATACATGGGCATTGTATATTGACAAACCTGCACCTTGACATGAACCCAGAGATTACACACATTTATCCATAGACCAGTGTAGCTATATGGAAAGGAAAAGTAAATAAACCTCTCCTTTTCATTTTTTCTTCTTAAAAAAATACAATGCACTAGTAGGTAGTATCGATACAATCGATTCTTTGCACTGCCGATTCGATACGATACAAAATAAAACGATACGATTCGATTTTAGCTGTTTTCATTTCGATCTACTTCGATTTTTTAAGTTAAAAACTATATTTCGATACAGTTACTATATCGTTACACCCCTACTTCATATAGGTAGTAACAGGTGTGACAAATGCAATCGCAGTAGTAAGTAGCAGGTGTGATGTTGTAACTTGAGTCACACTGCTTCAGCCACACAGTTTTTGTTTCTTCTCCTGCCAACACGGTTTTTCTGTTTAATTAGGGCCTTGAAACTTTTGTCTTTTTACAGGATTTAATCTGACATTTTCAAGTAAAGTTCAAGAAAAGTTAAGCCTTGCCTCTTTTTTTGGAAATGTGGATTTTTCGTTCGCTATCTGTCTAGTACTGTACAGGATACAGGATACAAGGGCAGAATACTGTAAGCCAATAAATACATCGATCACAAGTGTGTACCACAGCAACGCATATACATTTGGATGTCGATACAAAAGTTGAAGAGGCAGAAAGTATTGGAAAACTATAGCCAAATGTATAAAGCATCAAGATGACTGGAAACGCCACTGGGAGGCTTGTCTGATTACCTTAATAAATAATACACATTTAAATCAAACAACTCTGATTGATTAAAAACAGGATCAGGCTATTGGGAATGAGCCTCAAAGTTCTAATAACTACACTTATACATAATGTCCAGTTAACCAATCAGTACTTTTAACAGTGTTTTTGTTACTGAAGGTTTGTACTAAAAAACAGTAGGAACGTGCCTCTGCTTTCTAATACTTCCTTTGTCCTCCAGTTTACAACGTCATGCATATTTATCAAGGTCACGTTTGAGTTTGAGATTCTTAATTGTTAATATGCTTTTTGCCTTTTCATTTTCTCTGCATGGTTCTCTCTTCGTACCTTTGAACCTCTCTTTCTTTGTCTTTGTACCTTTTGAACAATAAAATAAAGATGGATGAATAAATCCATAACCAAATAAGACTCAGAGACAGCCAAAGGACTATATCTTGAATTGTTGTATTTGAAGAGAGTCAGACAAAGAGGACAAAACAGTTAGCATACCATTGCATCGTGGCAGCTTTCTCTCTCTCTCTCAAAATGGAGGTTAGACATACAGTATGAATTACAGTATAACCGTGGAAGTCTTTGATTGGCTCACAGATTTTCACTGGTAACTTTCCACTAGCAGTGACATACAGCAGGGGTTTTCAAAGTGGGTGACGGGGCACCCTGGGGTGGCGTGCCGGCAGTCCAGGGGTGCTGCGAGACAATTTGACAATATTTGGAATTTATTTGGACACTAGAAAAAATATTTAGTATCATTTCAAACTTGAAGTACAAAGTTATTTTCAGTCAGTTCTAACCAAAATGGCTATTATCTCAACATATCTCGCAACATAATCACTAAAATATCGTCACTGTCGGGCAGAAACCTTGTATCTCCAAGTTTTGTCTTTTGGTAAAGCAAAGCCCTGCTTCATCATACAAGACTGTCGCACAAAACTAGTGAAAACAGCCGCGTGTACACAACGCCTCGCGTGCTTGTAGATCTGCTGTTTTCACTAGTTTAGTACATTTTATAGATGATAAATACAAAAGGAACAGTTTTGGACATACAAGGTTTCCACCCGACAACGACGATATGCTGTAAATATAAGGTGCTGGGAGTGAAAATTATAATGTAGGGGTGCCTCGGATTTTAAAAAATATATTTATGGGGTGCCCTGAGACAATACAGTATAATAGAGTACATACAGTATAACCCAAACATGAATGACCTGTAAGTCAAACAGTAGTTCACAGAATATAACTTCATGGTCATATGATCCTCATACATCAGATCATACATTTATGTATCATGAATTCATATCCGTCACCTTCCCATGTAATGTGTGTATAAGGTGTTGAGAGAGTGGTGGATTCCTGAACCATATGGGGGTTAATGGCTGGAGCAGGGGTTAATGGCTGGAGCAGGGGTTAATGGCTGGAGCAGGGGTTAATGGCTGGAGCAGGGGTTAATGGCTGGAGTAGAGAGTTGAAGTAAGCAAAGATTAGGAGGAATGTGAATGCATGACCTGTGCAAGAATGAAAGAACACAACACAAGCATGCACACACACACACACACACACACACACACACACACACAGACACACATGCACGCACACGTACGCACGCACGCACGCGTACGCACGCACACGTACGCGCACAGTCACAGTCACATCCACTCTGACAGTGTATGGTTGAGGAGCTGAGGTAAGCAGGAGGAGACATAGCAGGCACTGAGAGCGAGATTAACCTGAAATATTTAGGATAGATAGGCTGCTTGTGTTTTAGCCAAGACACCTTGATGGCTTATGTCTGTCTCTCTCTCTCTCTCTCTCTCTCTCTCTCTCTCTCTCTCTCTCTCTCTCTCTCACACACACACACACACACACACACACACACACACACACACACACACACCTCACACAAATGTGTATGTACTTGGGATGAATATCTATGTACGCATGGACTGTGTGCGCGGAGATAACGTGCGCGTGTGTCGGTGTGTGTGTGTGTGTGTGTGTGTGTGTGTGTGTGTGTGTGTGTGTGTGTGCGCGCGCGCGCGCGTGTGTGTGTGTGTGTGTGTGTGTGTGTGTGTCATGGCCACAAACTATGAGGACAGGAGTCAACAGGGGGGAAAGAAATCACAAATGAATTACAGAAAGTGTATCAGTGGATGAGTGGAATGTATGGTGGGAAAGAATGGTTTAGTTATTTATACACTAATGCAGGCTACATTTGCACTCTGGCTGTTTACCAAAGAGAAATGAATTGCAGTGCAAAAGGCATAGGCCTACTTAAAATGCACGGCCCTGGCAGTCCAAGACATTAAAACCATATCACAATACATGTTATTTAGTGACCACTGAGTACAGGAAGAGGAGTGTTGTAGTGTAGTGAGTTATTAGTGTTGAAATATGTTTGACTTAGTTGTATGTGCAGGTTTAGTTTTAGGACATCATACAAGGCTGTCGCACAACAGTAGTGAAAACAGCAGATCTACAAGAACACAACGCCTTGCACTGTGAGGCGTTCTGTGCTTGTAGATTGGCTGTTTTCACTAGTTTAAATTATTTTTAAAATGATAAATACAATACTGGCTTAGATTCCGTCCCGGAAAAGTCACATTGTGATTGGCCAGTAGTCACTTTGAGAGGCAGCGTGCCTTCCCAGATAAACGTTATTTTGCCACGCTACGCCTCCCACACACTATGTCAAATCGACCGGCTTCATCGGTAAACGTCTTCTTGCATGTTCCCTATAGGTTGAGAACCGCTGGACTATACAGTTGTAGCAATGAGTACATTAATTTGGCTATTATGGTTTGAATACCATGTTGTAGAAATGGGACAGAAGATATGGAACACCCTACAAGCAGAAAATAAAGAAAGACACTGGCTCTGGACAACAGAAATCACAGAATAAGGGATAACTCTGTTCTACTTCGTCCTTTCTAAATTTAATGTGGCAAAGCAGTGTCATGGTGCAATTGGATTAGGACATTGTTGCATACATAATGCTGTGGCTGATGCATGTACTGTTCTGTATGAATAAGCCCCAAAACACGAACATGACAACAGAGAACTGAGGTCGTATCATTTGATGTTAATTTAGATTTATATTGAAATACTTGATTTCCTTCTACCTTCCTATTTATTAATGTGTTTGACATGCAGCAACCAACCCGATAAGCTACTCTTTACATTCTTCTGTCATAAACTCTCACTCTTTTACTCCCATGCCCTTTCAATAAATGATTAGAGGACTGACTGTGCAGAAGGCAAAACTCTGCGCTTTACTGCCTCTATCTTTATTTTATGGACACGCACACACACACGCACGCACACATGCCCTCACACACACACACACACACACACACACACACACACACACACACACACACACACACACACACACACACACACACACACGCATATGCACAGAGCAGACTCAGTAAATTGTGAACAGGGGGTTCTCAGGAAAATCTCAACCTTGTGTCACTTTTGGGCATGTCATTACTCATTATAGTTTCTCTTTTTTTCATTTTTTTTTCTTCAAAAATTATCAACAATTTTAGCATCTTAGCAGATCGGCTATGAATATAAAAATAATATAGCTGCAAGCAGCGATACAAGGGCCAAGCAGGAAAAGCAGGGAAAGGACAAGTGAACAAGGAACAAGTGGGAAAGGAGATCAAACAAGAAACAAAAAAGGTCTGCTGTCCTAGAAAGCTTCATTCCCTTCAAAGCCATGCACTTTGTTCAAAGCGAGAGTTTAAGCAAGCCTCCACCTCCAGTGGCCAATTAGAGAACAGAGCCCAAGTGGAGAAAATGATCAAATAGTCATTTATTAACATAGAAGCATCACAGTATCAGCTATCAACACAGAAAGAGCAAGAGACCAGTAGCAGTGGTGACTCTACAGCAAAAAAGGTGAGCAGGACATTAACCACTTAAGCTTGATTTATTGTTGTCCTGATCTGAAAGATAGATATACATGTGCCTATAATGGCGTGCCTTAAATAGGGATTCCATGTTGAAAGTGGTTACGATGACTTCATATCACCTCCCACTCATGGGCATCAGTCAGTCACTGTCTCCTATAAAAGCAGACAGAAGTACTGGGCACGTAACTGCCTTTTGTGAGTCTACAGTATGTTCTCCAGAGATAGTATGCTGGTTGACAGGTCATTTGTTTGCGTGTTCTAGTCAGTAACATTTGTCTTCCAGTGAGTTCCAAGTGATGGGTACCTGGCTACCTATTTCGGTCCAGTGGTCCTTGCAAACCTCGTTCATCTTCGGTGTCCTATAATGTACAACACAGTATGCTGTCTGTTGGCCAAGGTAGCTTCCTCATCCTCTCCTTTCAGAGGTGACCGTTTGAATATCTTCACGGCAGCACCACAGTCTGACGTCTTTTAGAACTTTGTGTGGCAACAGCTTGACCTGTATTTATTTATAAACTGCATATGTATATGAACGTGTAACACAGTGTCACATCTCAAAACACCATGTCTTAATGCTGCTTTTTCCATTTCGTTTTCATTGTTTGCCGACACTTTCTACAAAACAGAATTAATATGTGATATACCGGTAGTGACACTCATCATATGCTCAATATGCATTGCTTGTCCAGTTGAATACGTACAAATTTGTTCTACGTCTCACCAGAAATAATGTGGATGCTTTTCACGTGAGTATCTGTTATTTTTGGTGTGCAACATACTTGTATGACAAAGTAAAAACTGACTTTACATTTTGCATGCATCAACCTGATACATTACTCCTGAACAGGTTTAATTCTCTTATTCTGGGGTGTAGTAGAATAATCGGTCAATTAGTTTTTTTGTAGATTTAAATGTTCAAATTGAGACGGAAGTGGAACTGAAGAGTTAAAATAAGCACTACCTGCTCTGACAAAAGCTTGCAATTACAGGAGACGGGGTAGAGTGGCCATCTGGGAACCGGTTCGACCCCTGGCTTTATGTCGAAGTTTCACTGAGCATGACATTGAACCCCTAACTGCATTGGGTGTCACAAACTTTTTCATGTGAAGGACCCCCGAAATTATATGAATTTGTCTCAAAATATTTAGTTCCAGGGACCCCCCAGAAGCAATATTTCAGTTAAAAATGTCCGCTTAAAAAAATACATATATTCAAAGATTTGCACACGTTTTCACGCCGTTTCAAAAACAGCAGATCTACAAGCTCGCAGCATGGCACTCGGTGCCGCGCTGTGAGCTTGTATATCTGCTATTTTTCAATAGCTAAAGTATAAAATAATGAAGACCACTCCACCTTGGGCCCTAGTAACTCAGTCCCACTCCCCCCCCCCCCCCCCCCCCCCCCTTGTGACACCCCTGCTGCATGGGATGAGCATGTTGGTGCATGGTTGCCTCCACCATCTGTGTGTGAACATGGTAACTGAACACACATTTGAAAGCGCTGTCAGTAAAGGTGCTGAAGAAATACAGACCATTTACACTTTTGGAACGGTCTCTTTGCTTGAACCGAAGCAATGGCATGAAGTAACAATGACGACGTGTTCCACATATAAAGCCACTCTCGACTAAAGTGAAAACAAAAAAACGACAAGGTTCACAGTGAGACATCTCAGTATAGACAGCTAAAAGTCTATCACCATCACCATGTTACTAGGACTTTACATCATTGGCAGCAACAACAGCTGCATGGGACTTCCCTGGAAAGTAAAAGTTCAAAGAGTGGCCAGGAGTTTGATCGGCTGCAGTTGTGTGAACGACAAAAGAGTGCGGGCGGTCCCTTGCCAACATAATATGCATCTATTTACATTAAAGTTATACCATGTAACTTTTTTTATAAAACACATCTTAAAATTGTCCTAACTGTTAAATCGCTAAAGTTTTAGAACACCCACTCCATTATTTTCAGCTTCTAAAGCCTTCTCTTTATATGTTTTCTATGATCCTGGCCGGGGTCCGGTTTTCGCGGAAAAATAGCGTCATCTGCATCATCTGTATACGTTGGCCAATCACATCGCGGATCATACACACATGATACACTACCGGCCAATCACAGCTTATCTGCCATGGTCTTCAGGAAGTAGCCTCGCTCAGCTACAGTGTTAAGGATTCTTAACCTCTTAATCCCCAAATCCTGGCCAGAAAATTACGTTCTATGCGTTCTACCCCTCCACGGATTTGTATCGGTCGCGGTGGTTTGCGGCGCCGCTCCGGTGGTCCGCGGCGGTGGTCCGCGACGACTCCGGGCGAAAAACCTCCGAAAAATGCAATACCGCTACTGACCACTCGTTTAGCAACTTACACAGTATAGCTTTAAGATCATCTCAAAGCGTATGAATTAGGGCATTAACGAAAAAGTCGTCAAGTCGACTCAGTTGACTTCATTACATAAGTTGACTCCCACCAGAGCAAGTCGAAGTTGAAAAAAAAAAAGAAATAATACTTTCTATTGTGAAAATAGCAGATCTACATGCTCGTTGTGAGCATGTAGATCGGCTATTTTCTCGATTTCTGCCTCTAATATTTGACAATTTGGACAATGTTTAATTTGCCATTTTAGAGGTATTAAAAAGTCCTTAAATTGGCACTTTATGTGAAGATACCCTCTATACACTTGCACTTTATGTTGGTTTGTTTACAGTTGAGTGATAAAACAATGTTTCACATTAAGTTAATCATCTGGAGACCCCCCAAAATAATTGGGGGGTCTTGTATGATTTGATGACATCATCAAACAATAAAGTCGACCTCAACTCAACTTTTTACTGAGTCAAGTCGACTTGCAAAAATCACAAGTCGCTAATGCCCTAGTATGAATAGGATGGACAAAAGAACATGATATGAACACTATTTTCAATAATGCAACTGCAATGTGTCCCACTTGTCCTTTTTATTAATCAAACTTTAAATTCCTGCTTTATTTTCCATTTTCCCTCCATGGCCTCCTCCCTTCTTTCCATGAATTGTTTCTATTGTGAAGTGATTCCCAATCCTTTTTTTAAACTTTACCGCAGGGGTCTTCAACAGGGGGTCCGGGACCCCTAGGGGGTCCCCGGTCCCCAGAGTTACCTCAGGGGGTCCTCCAAATCTCTGTGTGATAGAAACTTGTTTTAATCACTTGAACCCTAGCATCCATGTTCTGAGAACTTTAGCGCGAGGCGTTGTGAGCTTGTAGATCTGCTATTTTTGGCAAAGAGCTTTGGAAGCGGAAAAGAGCAGACTAAGTACTGTGAAAAGTTTCTTAAGTTTATTAAGTATTGACGGTTCAAGTGGTTAAATATCTTAAAACCCACATTAACATGAATCCAAAATACACTGATGATCGTGCTGTCAAACAATGAAACTATATGGAATCTATGATCGGGTTGTGGGGGTCCCTGCTTCATCTCTCTCTCAACTAAGGGGTCCTTGGCCTGAAAACGTTGAAGACCCCTGCTTCAGCACACTAGAGCTCACCCACTCTTAAATTGACTCTCCATCATTTGTTTTGTTCACGAGGCAAGAAATTATACAAATTATACTAGACAGAGAAATACAATATTTCTGAATAAATTACATTTTAAATGGATAAACCGAATTTTAATTAGTTTGTACCAATAATTGTGAGACCCATTAAGCCCTCTATGGGCTGGGCCCAAGGTTGGGAACCACCTTTCCATGCCGTCTCAACTAGCAGCAAGTCTCTTCTCAGTTTTCCACTCTTTTTACTTGTGTTTGTCTTGATCTCCCTCAAACCTTTTCGTATTTATTTCGTCCCTGCGCCTCCCTCCCCCTCTTGCGACGCTGCGTCCAGCTATGTGAAATCCTTGGACACGGCCTCTATGAAGTTGGGCGCTGACATGAGGATGGTGAAGGTGCAGACGATGGAGAAGAGAGAGAACGCCACCAGGCACAGCCGGTCCACCACCGCCGCCGCAAACTTCCACTCGCTGCAGATTGCCTGGGCCTCGTCCTGGTCCCGGAAGCGCTGGGCGATGTACGACACCTCCTCCAGGATCCGCTGGATCTCGGGCGGGGGGACGCCGCCGATGCCCACCGCGGCTCCGACGCCCATGCCAAGGCCTCCTCCGGCCCCCCCTCCTCCCCCGCCTCCTCCGGCCGGCTCCGCCTCGTCGCAGGGGGAGCTGTAGCCGCCTGCGCGTCCCCCGAGAGCCACGCCGGAGTCGCTGGAGGGAGGGTAGCGCGGGCTCTCCATGGGGTGGTAGCCGCCGAAGTAGAGGCTCATGGAGCCGTTGGAGGTGCCCGTGGGGCAGGGCGGGCCGGGCACGGGCTGGGAGACGGGTACGTTGATGCTGGGCAAGGTTCCCATTTCGATGGAGCCGGCGCTGGAGTGGTGCTGCGGGGCGTGCTGGTACTTGTATCCGGACCGCTTGCGCTCGTCGCCGGGCTGTTTCATGCGGAGGAACCAGGCACACCAGTTCAGGAGGATCACTCGCACCTGAGGGCAGAGAAAGAGCATTAGCGGAGTGGCGTGCATGTATCCTTTATAGTCTAGTAGGAAAAAGAAAAACTCTTCTTAAAGTAGCATGTGAGGGGTCTAACTAGGGTTTTTTCTTGATTCTGAATCCATGGCAAGCATGTTTTTGCACGAAAAACATTCCTTGGGCTAAGAATGGATCCCACAAAACTGTGAAAAGTGATGACTCATTGCTTTTCACCACAAACCCATAGTTTTGTGGGGCTGTTTTAGCCCAAGGAATGTTTTTTTTTTTTCGTGCTAAACAAATGCTTGCAATGAATTCAGAATCATGAAAAACCCCTAGTTAGACCCCTCACATGCTACTTAAAGATTTTTGGAGGGGGTCTTTTTTTCCTGTACAGTAAGTGAATGGGTAGGTGCAAGAAATCATTAAAAATGAACCCCTTGGGAGCATATTTCAGCCTGGTACCTGGCAGAATCTTAAAACATACCCTTTAAGGATTAAGAAAAAACAGGTGGCGGAAAAAAATCACCCTATGTGCGTGGACCCCCCTTTCCTACTAGACTATTAGTATTTTTTGGATTTCTGTACTTGCAAAAGTAAAACGTACAAAGCTCTATTGTTACGGTTGATAACAATGATGATGCCCATGATTATAATTTGTGACAGGTCCCAGATTAAATTGATTGATTGATTATCTATTAGCAGTTTGGAAACAGCATAGATATAAAAAGGTAGACCCGCTGAAGACACGGAGCTCCTTCCGTGGAGCTCACTGAGGGAGTGCTTTGATTGCATCTCTTGATTGCAATTATATTTTGAGCAGGGACGTGCTGGCCATTGGGAAAAGCGGGACAACACCCGAACGGCCGGTTCATTCCCGGCCGGTCCAGGCTGGCCATTAGGAAAAAATTAAAAAATAAAATGACGGCCTTCGTTCCATTTTGGGGGCTGGGCGGCCAACAAAGTAAATCGTCACTGTCGGGCAGAAACCTTGTATTTCCAAGTTTCAAATTTGTTAATTTTTTCACAAAGCAAAGCCCTGCTTCATCATACAAGGCCGTCGCACAAAAGTAGTGAAAACAGCAGATCTACAAGCACACAACGCCTCGCGGTGCGAGGCGTTGTGTGCTTGTAGATCGGCTGTTTTCACTAGTTTAAATCATTTTTAAAATGATAAATACAAAACAAACTGTTTTTGGACATACGAGGTTTCCACCCGACAACAACGAAATATAACTCATGTAATTGGCCCACTGGCTTGTCACTTGTCATGATCTGAAATGGCAATTCTTTGAGTAGCAGCAGCGCTATAGAGAGATCTCTCTCTCTCTCTATAGCGCGCAATGAGGGCCTCTCCAACTCTTTTTCCCGGGCTGAATCAGGGGCCCAGCATGTCCCTGATTTTGAGGATAGCTGGGTATTTAAAAAAAAATTGTTGGGGAATCAAGCAGTTTCCTGGCTGTTAGTGAGATTGACCGTGTTCACATGGTAGTCATTTTGTTCTTACTTCATAATCAGGGGGGAGAGACAGCCGCTGACCATCCCGTCCACGTCCTAGGACGCGTCCACGGTCAAAGACGTGGACGCGGACCACTTCTTGACAACGTGGATTCTAACGACCACCTAACCCTAACCCAAACTCTAAACCTAACCTCAGTAACGCTACTGAGTATCTAACCTGCCGACGCAACCGCAGTAACCCCGCGTCTACAACCGCAGTGAGGCGCCCCGCGTCTGCGTCTTTGCCCGTAGTCGCGTCCATGGATGTGGACGGGCTCCCCCCGCCTGCTGCCGACACAACCTCAGTAACCCCGCGGCTACTACCGCAGTGAGGCGTCCCGCGTCTGCGTCTTTTATCGTGGTCACGTCCATGGATGTGGACGGGCTCCCCCCGCCTGCGTCTCGTCCATGTCTTGGAGGCGCCCCGCGTCTGCGTCTGCGCGTCCCCATCCACGTCTTTGACCGTGGACGCGTCTAGGACGTGGACGGGTTGGTCACTTGGTCAGTGGCTCTTGCTGTCAGGGGGTGGGACGTTTCTCAGAGTATGAAAGTAAGAACCAAAAAGCTGCCAAGTCTGCTACTCACCCATCTTGGCATCTTGCCTCCCTGAGGGTCATGATGGTGAAACTGCAGCACGATAACAGTCACTACGACTGACATTCCAACAATCATCATGGTGCTGGCAAAGTACTGGGCTGCAAAGACACAGGCAGCCAGGATCAATATAACTCCACGTTTACACAATTCAATGAGAACAGGGTAAGGGTAATATACTCAGTTTTATTTTATTATCAACAGTGGATATATTGCATGTTACAGTATGTGTTAAAGGAGTAGTTCACCCCCAAAATGACTTTTTTTTCCTATTGATTACTCATGCCATGGAGACTTGAGTTCAATAATATTTTTTTGTATTTGTCACATTCCTAAGACAAAAATGTGATTATAGTAAATTTACCCCCATTGATTCCGAATGGGGATCCGGATGCATGGCACTGGATGGGGAAACCGTCAGCGTAAGTTTACTATAATCAATTTTTTGTCTTAGGAATGCGACAAAAAACTAAAAATATTATTGAACTCATTTTGGGGGTGAACTACTTTAAGTACCACTTTCACCCTTATTCAAATTGCCCATTAGGATTTTTTAATTTACAGCTTGTACTTGGTAGATTAAGTAAATATGTTTAAACTATAATTGCAAAAATAGATTGATTCCACCTCTCTTATAAGAAAGGAAAGCGAATTGGTCTTCCAAAACATAGCCCAAAAAAGATAATCTAATCTACCAACTCAACGCATCGCATCGCATCACATCACAACACAACACTAGCTGAGCTAGTAGAAATCAGAGCGAGAATGTAGCTAACAAAAAAGATAGTTTTCATGGTTGAGAAGGGACCTAGGGGAGAAAGACTGTAGGGAGGAAGGAGAGTCATAAAATGAATCACAGGATAAAATGTATTAGCCTACACTTAGATGGTTGAAACCAGATCCACCAACATACAACATGTGGGTTGTTAAAGTATGTGAAATGTATCGGGTGGAACTTACGCTTTAAGACTCCAATCGGATTTGTTTATTAAAAGATGGATTCCGGCCGTACCAATTTTAATACATAATATACAATTTTAATAAACCATTCTTGTTCCCCCACATCTAAATAATGGACATAATATTGTCTTGTTATACTTCCCCAGGCCCTCCGTTGCATTCCCACATAAGCTCCTCCTCCCGGTTATATGTGCACATAATATTCTACTGTACTGCCCGGTTATATGTGCACATAATATTCTACTGTACTGCCCAATGCTCTACTGTACTGTTTGTCACCCTGCCTGACTTTATATAATCTTGTGTAAATTGTTATATGCTTCTGGACCTGTGCTTTTTTTGTCTGACTGTTTTGTTTTTACTGTCTAGTTACATGGATTTCTTTTCTTCATATAAGTTCAATATACAGCTGAAGAAATTGTGTAAGAAAAAAAAGAGAAAAAAACTGTTTATATATAGTTCAAACAGAAAATATGTTTTGATAATTCTGTACAAGTTGCCTAAACCGAATAAAAACAAAGTACAAAAAAAAAAAAAAAAGAATCACAGGCATTCAAACATGCATACAGTAGGCTGAAAGAGTAAGGCTCCCAAATCTCTTATGGTACTAGGGACGGAACAGACAACTAAATACACCAAAAACAGAACACCATCAGTATCAAAGTTCACTTATGCCAAAGACAGTTGGGAAACATCCTAATTTAATGTGACTTCATTAAACTGTAATCCACTAACTTCTAGTTTATACCACAATGGTCACACTGTGCTTGATTACATTACATCCTGTGCATAACTGTAGTGTGATGACCTCAAGTGCTTCCCGTTTAAATCCATTCAGAATGGGTACACAGTATTGTGTATCATTATTTTATGCTTTAACTATTGAAAAATAGCAGATATACAAGCTCACGTAGATCTGCTATTTTTTTTAAATCGTGAAAATTAGAATTTTGACCCGATTCTATAAGTGTCTTTTGAATCCTTCTAAGGTTTTTTGAAAAACCTATGTTTCTATATCAGCAATCTGGCCAGCCATCGTCAAAGAAAAGGTCCTTTTCACTCAACTGGAGCTCAGTTAGTCTGTTCTTGAGAGACTACTATGTCAGTGGTTCTCAAACTTTTTCATCTGAAGGACCCCCAAAATGCTATGCATTTGGCCACGGACCCGCATCTCAAAATATTTAGTTCCAGGGACCACCCAGGAGCAAAATTTGAGTTACAAACGTTCGCTTTGATTTGCACACATTTTCACGACTTTTTCAAAAATAGCAGATCTACAAGCTCGCAGCGCGGCACTCGGTGCCGCGCTGTGAGCTTGTATATCTGCTATTTTTCACTGGTTAAAGCATTCAATAATTCTAGACCTAAATGGGTTAAATCCACTGTCGCGCTAGTCAAGTGAAGCTACAGGACACTGAACGAGAACCATAAGCTGGGAAGAATTGCAGCAAAGAAATCAGACTAGCAGAACAGAACTCGCTTAAGATGTGAACATTATGAAAATGTTTTACATAATACAAAATGAGGTGTGGTTGATTGGGCTATATAGCCTTCCTATGGCTGCATTCATAGTTCACACTGATAAGT
The DNA here is from genome assembly GCF_963921795.1 of Nannobrachium achirus. Taxonomy (NCBI): domain Eukaryota; kingdom Metazoa; phylum Chordata; class Actinopteri; order Myctophiformes; family Myctophidae; genus Nannobrachium; species Nannobrachium achirus. The sequence continues at coordinate 56,716,345 of NC_137824.1, read as the reverse complement.
GTAACTAACCACTCCTCAAATTGTACTCCATTCACTTAACCAAAGTTGTCATGCACCTGTCCCGCAGAAGCTAAGCACAAGAGTGGTCAACATGGGACATCCTATCTCTGGCAACTTCCTCTGTGTCAGTGGTTCTCAACCTTTTCAGGCCGCGACCCCCCAAAATAATCATATTTTAACTGGGGACCTCCCCCACATTGACGAGCACTAAGAGTTGAGGCATTACATTTTGTATAACACGGTTCTATTGTGAAAATGCTCACAACGCAGAATTGAATCTTGTGCCCTGCTCGTTTATCTTCAATGCTATTTGCCTATCTTCACATAACAGTAAGCAGGCATGCTCCAATAATAATAATTAGACATTTGATGCACTAACATCAAACTGTGATTGTCTCTCTCTCTCTCTCTCTCTCTCTCTCTCTCTCTCTCTCTCATGGTGTTGTCATGGTGGTATGTTGTCATGTTATGTAGGCTTTAACTGAATCAATGTTGCATGTCTGTTCTGTGCACATGCACATACACATGTGCAAATGTAAGAGAGGTCGCTCTCTGTCTAAGTCTGCATGCACGCAAGCAAGCAAGCGCAGGTGTTGGGTTCTTGCTCTGTGTCTCTGTGTTTCCAGTGGGTTCTCTCTCTGTGATTAGAAACATATTCAGTGCTTGATGTGCTTGGCAAAATGCACAAAAAGTTTGAGCACACACACGCTGATCGGTGTGTGTATAAAATAAATGGCCTCTGTAATTCAACATTAGCAAGAATTTCTGAGTGTCTGATGAATAAAAAATAAGAGCAACCTTTTTATCCACTGCCACGTGGATTCCAACGCTCATCTCCTTCATAATGGTCATTAATCTGCGCCAATAGAGAGTGCTGTTTAAAAATAAAACGGACTATGCTTAGATCAGACTTCGTGATAATGGCTAAAATTAGGAGCACATCACAGCACTGACTTCATGGTGGTTAGAACAGGTCGATCCAGCACTTTAAAAATACATGCGTCGTTGTTCCAGTGGAAATGCACTGACTGAGTTAGTACCACTCTGTACATGCAACACAGACACAAAGGCCCCCTCCAGTCAACATCCTTACCATATTATCACTGCGTTTTGTCCATGAATGAACAGATCTTATCTAAATTAAACTAATTTAATTAAATGAACACAATCTGTTAAGTCAGCCTGTGACTTGAGAAATGTGGTAAATCACACTCTGCTTCAAGTGAGAGTTTCCCTTTACAGCTATAGCTGTAACGTGATGTGTTTTATATTTATACTGTATTTCATGCTTTACAGCAGTGGTTCTCAACCTTTGGGTGACTCTAACATGAATAAAATGGAGTTTGAAGTTACAATTGGTTTGTATAGAATGGGGGTGTGTCTGATCTTTAAAGGCTGTTTTCTCAAAATGTGTTTTTCCTCATACTTAGGTACATAAATCTCCACTTCAGTTGCACCCACATACACTACACCTTCCAGTTTTATTCTCATCTATATCCTGAAGATTCTTACTGAAGAGTTTCATTCATAGCCTAATTTACATCACATTTTATTCCTAAAAACATGGCATTTTCTTATGCCTGTTGACACTATTTTATGAATTATGGAGTGATAAAAAGAGATATCTAAAATCCCCTCTGTAATTTATTTTGTCTCTAATGTGTCAAGAAAAGGAAACAATATTTTTGAACCTGGCATTATCCAATCCAATCTTCAGATTTATGTACCTTAAAAGTATGCAAATTGGGCATTTTAGCGCATATAATTTGTATATCTAAACATATAATTTCAGAAAATGTGTAATTCAAAAATTCTTAGTCTTGATGTAAGTATAATCAACTGGAAAAGTTTCATTGTGGTAGCTATTCGTTTTTTTTTTTTACCCTATTCACCTGTAGTGTCTCGCCTTAAACATTGGCTAAATTGTCAAATATTTGAGGGAGAAATTGTGAAAATAGCCGATCGACATGCTCACAATGCCTCGCAGCATGTAGATCTGCTATTTTCACAATAGAACCGCGTGTTACAGTATATAAAATGCAATGCCTCAACTCTTGGTGCTTGTAAAATATGATTATTTTGGGGGTCACGGCCTGAAAAGGTTGAGAATCAATGCTTTACAGTATCTCACCCAGCATCTTGTCAGACTAGACTAGCCCATAGATAGCTGTTCATCACTTTCTCTTTCTCTCTGTCCCTGGTTCCAACCATCCATCCCTCATTCATTCTTTCCTCATCTGTTGCTCTCTTCCTTTCCCTGCGGGGAGTCTCGACGTTTCAGGACCTACTAAATTAATGCTGTTGACAGTTTTAGTTCAAGCCTCACAATTTGCTCCCTATGCCATTTGGGGGAATCGAGACCACTGTACTGACAGCTTTCTTCTAGGTTTGATGTAAGGCATTATTAGGCATGATATCGTTACTGTCGGGCAGAAACCTCGTATCCAAGTTTCAAATTCGTACATTTTTTTCCAAAGCAAAGCCCTGCTTCATCATCCAAGGCCGTCGCACTAAAGGAGTGAAAACAGCAGATCTGCAAGCACACAACGCCTCGCGGTGCGAGGCGTTGTGTGCTTGTAGATCGGCTGCTTTCACTAGTTACATTTTTTTAAATGATAAATACAAACCAAACGGTTTTGGACATACAAGGTTTCCACCCGACAACGACGATATGATTCCTGAGAGAGACAGAAAACAAGTCGGTGAAAACTGCATTACCCTATATGCAGATTGAATGGCTTTCATAATGGCTCTTACTGCATCTGTCTAAATGTTGCTCGTTGTAGCTAGTAAATTGTTCTTAATCAAATGTTAAATGTCATTTGTTTAATGATTTTGTCTAGGAATCTCAAGGGTCTTGGGAGTTTTGTCATATTGTTGCTGTCGGGGAGAAACCTTGTCTATACAGTAAGACTCGCTAATCGGGAGATAAGCGACCATCAGGTCGCATACACAAACTTTAGAAGGGAATGGTATAGCCAATCAGGAGGGAATATGGGAAAGGGGACAGATCCATGTTGATGACATGACTAACTTTTTTTATGTTTTTGTAAATGATGCTACTTCGTCATACTACAGTATCACACAAAAGTAGCAAAAATAGACGATCAACAAGCAAGCTTGTAGATCCTCTATTTTTAAAGTGAATTTGAAATTGGTCAAAGTCTGCCCGTGGGTTTTATAAACATTTAACCAATGGAAAGTATTAACACGAGCTTGTGACTAAATAATAACATTGGATGATTTCTTTAAGACGGTACGTATGGACACGCACACATATTACATAACAGGCAGTGTTGGGAAAGTTCACTTTAAAAACGAACTAGTTCAAGTTCAAGTTCAGAACTTCTAAAAGGAACTAGTTCATTTCTAGTTCATGATTCTATATTTTGAACTAAAGTTCATGGTTCCCCAAAATGAACTAACTTAGTTCTTTTTCGTTCTTTTTTTAACCATAATTCTTCAAAAAAAAATATATATATATATATATTTATGTATTCTTTTTATTTATGTTTTTTTTTCTTTCTTTTTTTTTTACCTTACCATTTATTGTGTAGCAATCTATACAATAGGCCTAAGGCTATGTCTAAAACACTGGCCTACACACGACGTCTTGAAGAAATATGAATTAAATAAAGTAAGACATGAACACAATAATATTAGGCTTGCCATTCAGGTTGACAAATAAAGTTGCCCCTTTGAGAAGTGGAACTTACAAGTCATTTAAAATAAGGTGGAGAGAATCTACTGAGTAGGCCCTACCTGCACTACTACAGTGGTTCTCAACCTTTTCAGGATGCAACCCCCAAAATAATCATATGAACTGGGGACCCCCCACCCTGACAAGCACTTGGAATTATAGGAGTTGGCATTACATTAGTTTCACTGTTTGATTGTGAAAATAGCCGATCTACATGCTTGTGAACATGTGCTTTAGAAATGTGCAGATGCCACACCTATACTGTATGTTGATCTGTTTATTGTTGAGTGAGAAAACAATGTTAACATTAAGCTTAACAACTGGGGAGTCAGGGACCCCCCAAAAAATAAAATTGGGGATCCCCCTAGGGGTCCCAACCCACAGGTTGAGAACCACTGCACTATAACACGGAATTATTTGACATCTTGGTTACAGATTTAACAGTTGACACACGTGCACAAGACAGAGAAAACAAGCGTTTGTAACAGCTGCTATTAATGTTGAGCTGTTAATTGCCTGTGGTCAAATCTGTGTCAAATGCGCATTTTCAATGAGGCGATCGAGTCGATCGTTATGCCTGGCAGTGTTACCGTGCGTGCAGTCTGTCATCTGATCCAAGAAAGTTGGAGCACCCAGCACCCTAACAACATCGCGGATTTCAGGAACAGAGGTAGAAGTAGGCTAGACTATATTATAAGATGTACTGTATGATGATCAGTTATTATTCCAGTGAGTGATCTAAATCCTGTTTTAACAGCTTCACTTAGAGCTGCCGTCTCTATCACTTTCTCCCTCTCTCCCTCACTGCTCAGAGTGCAGACTGAACTGAAGTGTTGTGTGTAGAAAGGGGAGGGGGGATCGGGAGCTTAGGGGCAGCGCTATACTAGTCCGTAAGACAGTGTTCCACCGAGAGAATACACTTCAGCTCAGTGAATGGGCACACAGTGCGTGCTACGACGAACGTCGTTCACGGGCGTCAGAATGACCGCATTCGACAATATCGTTCATCAAGCGAAAACAATTACGTTCAGTTCACGTTCGCCCAAAATATGAACGTGTTCATGAACGATCGTTCTTTGAACGCGTTCGGGTACAACACTGATAACAGGATACATGCATACTGTACATGAGGATAACCCACCAATTAAGGGAACAGAGTCAGAGGTGGCTGGCATGATCTCTGCAACTAGAAGCATGAAGACAGTCAGTGACAGGAGCACAGTGATACCTAGAGAGAGAGAGAGAGAGGGGGAGGGGCAGACAGACAGACAGACAGACAGACAGACAGACAGACAGACAGACATACAGTTGGTAAGACAATTATGTGGAAAAACTGAAATATTATGATTTTTAGATGCAGCTAAAGAGGCCCATGATGGAATACATTCAACATGTGGCATCTTAGAAAAACTAAAATTTTAGAAAACACATAGTACCTACTACTGCAGTCCTTGCCAGTTCGAAGATATGTGCTCCAAATTATGTGCAGTTTGGGTTATGTGGTGTGCACACACAGTATATCGTCATTGTCGGGCAGAAACCTCGTATCTCCAAATGTGTGTGTTTTTTCGCGACGTAATCAGACAAGGCTGTCCATATTCTGATGGAAACCTGCAGACTGACAGTCGATAATTGGGTCTTGTAATCAAAATAAGAACATTATAATGGTTTTGCTATGAGACTGAGCCAGGGGTAGGGCTCGATAAGCACTATGCTTCTCCCTATCCCCTTTTTTGGTACCTTCATGGACACCTTATCATCACTCTGTGCCTTGAACTTTTTTTTCTATATGTATTCATCATCTTTTGATACTATGCTATGTTCAGATGCACTGATATCTGAAATCCATTTGTATTGAACTGTCCAAAAGTGCTGAAAAATAAAACGAACTGAACTGAACTGAACTGAATGGTGTGTAAAAAATAAAGTCTATAATTTGCCACAGGCAAGACCAAGTTTTTTGCCACAGACATATTTTGACCACGTACAGACATATTGATGACCACTGGTGTGCTGAGTGTTGAGTGTATAATCCAGCATTAAAGGAGTGTAAATCCCTACTCTCCTTTAAAAGCACTCTGCAAAGTCACTTAGAGGCAGCTGCAACTCGTAACTGATAAAAGAAAGCCTATCCTTACCTCCCCCTGACCCTTTTATATCAATTATTATCTGCTTTTCTGAATGTGTTATGATGTTTTTTTCTGCATGGTACTGTGTTTTGTCTGTCATTGTGTCTGTCGTTTAATGTTTTCATGAATTGAGTACAACTGGACCCCAATACAAACAAGCCACGTACTGCGCTTTCTTGTGGTCTAAATCCTTTTAGTAGACCTTGTCTCTGAACTGTACTGTCCTGTACTATTCCTATACAGACTTCTGATCAGTGTTGGGTTACGTAGCGCAGTTAGGTTAGGTGGTAACGGAGTAACTTAACGAGTTACTTTTGCAATTTTGTAGGATCGTTACCAGTTACATTTTCCAAAAATAACGGCGTTAGTTAGTTACATTTAAGACCTCTAATTCCCTGTTCTTTCTGTTGACACAAAGGAAAAATAATCCATCTAACACATTTGCGCTGTTTCCTGAAAGAATGAGCTCTTCTCTCTCTGTCAGAGGAGCCTGAGGAGGCTTGCATACATGAAGGATGGCCCCACTTTTTACACCAGACCGACCAGAAATGTGTTGCAGTCTGTGGTGGTTGCGTAGTTATTCTACAGTTTACGACAGGTTACGGAATTTGGTGTAACACAGGGTTACCCGCGGTCATCTATTAGCGACATAAGGATTTGTGCACATGTCTTGTTTACATTAATTTACGGTCGCTAGCGACATGGCAGGGCTTGAGAGAAGCCCTTTAGTAAGGCTGTGGAAGGATTCACACTTTTTTTTTACTGGTGAAAGGATACCGGTAGATCAACGTCATTACATTATCCACGTTGAAACTGCATGCAGCCACGCACACGGCTGACAGCTCCATAACACTCTGGTAGGCTGCACTCTATTTTATGTTTACCAAACTTCCTCGCAGGTGGGTTTTAATGGTCGGTAACGGAAAAAGTAACCTAACAAGTTACTTTTCTCAGTGGGTAATGTAGTAACGTAATGGATTAGTTTTTAAGGGCAGTAACGATCTAACCTAACAAGTTACTATAAAAAGTAACGATACCCAACACTGCTTCTGATAAAGTATTCAATCAATCAATCAATCAATCTCTCACCCAGTGAGATCTTCTCTCCGGAGTCTGCGGGCAGCAGGAAGACCAGCAGAGCCAGGCCAGAGATGAGCACACAGGGGATGAGCAGGTTGAGGCCGTAGTAGAGGGTCCTGCGCCGCATGGTGACCGTGAACGTCACGTCAGGGTAGGGCTCCTTGCAGCACTCGTAGTACAGCTCGTTACGCTTAGCCGGCACACCTGCATGGGCACGACACACAGTGACTTAAAGCAGTTTCCCAAACAGTGGGTGGGGACCCATTTTTGGGTCACGACTCAAGTAAAAATCCCATTTTCTTCCTACATTTAAAAAATATATATATTTGAAATTATTTATTTTAAAACTAGAAGCAGTGCTCTTCCGAGCTAGCCTAGTTCCAGACCCTGAATCGCTAGCCACACCCCTTTAAATTTTTTGTTTTGGCGATTCAGGTCTAGCATCGCTCTCATAAGAAGAGGCCTGCCTCGGTTGAAAATCCGATCGGCGAATCAGCGTCGTGAATCAGCGTCTTGTGATCAGCGTGGGTGGGGGTTTCCCAGAACTCATGTGTGTTTCCAAGTACACCAGCGCCGCCGCCGTACCGTACCGCGCATCGCGCCGCGATAAAATGCGGTAAATTGTGGTAAAATGCGATCGTATCGATCTCGCTATGAAACACCAGTAGCAGGCATGTTATGTTGTGTTTGATTACTAGTTCGTAGTGCTCCTATTCTGACTGTTTCTTTGGTTAGCAAGTAGCACTAGCAAGCAACAGGCTAGCCACTAGCCAGCCACACTGAACCAATCGCTGAAGACTGCCTTTTTTTTGGCAACGCCCATCCCTGCAATCGCCTTCGGTGGAAGTGAGTTCAGACTGAATAATGGAGTGAAACGAAATGTCAATTCAGGCTGAGTGTCAGGCTACTTCCGAGCAAAAGGAAACACAAATTGGTGTGTTATAGTGTCACCATGAGGCTGATTTGAAAAATATGAAGTAACATTTCTTCCTCTGCCTAGTGGGAATGTGTGTCAAAACTTCACGGAAATCACACTCTGTGTTCATGATTTGAGGCATTTTGTTCAAAACAGAGCACTCCTGCAAACTTTGGAAAGCAATCTTAAGCAATTAGGAAGGAATATGTAAAAAAAAAAAGAAATGTTTTGTTTAATGACTATAGAGATACTGTGTGCAGATTTGCATGATTTTTGGACAAAATCTGTAGGAGTACTGTCCAAAGATGTGCAGAGGTTCTGCTCTGGCACCCATGCAGGGACTGTGCGTGCCATCGTGGCAACGGTGGCGGAGATTAGTGGTCAACGGAAGGAAGGACGGACGGACACACGGACGGACGGACAGGGTGCAAAACATACTCTCTCGACCATGCCTTTCAGCCTGGTGGAGACAATAATTAAAACATAATAATAATTCTATACAACTTAAAACAAACTAACAAATAAAGGTAAGAAATTCCATAAATAAAAAATATATAATAATTAAGAATTAGTGAGAATAGCCGATCTGCAAGCTCGCAGCACAGCGCGAAGCAACATGTTGCAACATGTGTGCTTGGCTATTTTCACTAGTTTGGGTCCCAAGCAAACGTCCAATCTCTCTTTTGGGTCTTGACCTGAAAAGCTTGGGAACCACTGATGTAAAGTAACAAAGTAGTACATTTACCCAGTACTTACAGAAAGTACCAGTAAGACTCCCTAATCGGGAGATAAGCGACCGTCAGGTCGCAGCGTGATTTTAGGGCAAAATGTGTAGGAGCAGTGTCCAAAAATGTGGTTCAAAAAATCGGCCTGATGGTGGCGCTATATGGGACATCCATATTGATGAGATGAGTGTAGACATACTGTGTACCGATTTGCGTGATTTTAGGGCAAAATCTGTAGGAGCAGTGTCCAAAAATGTGTTTGAAAAAGTCTGCCTGATGGTGGCGCTATATGGGACAGATCCATGTTGATGACATGAGTGTAGACATAGTGTGTACCGATTTGTGTGATTTTAGGGCAAAATCTGTAGGAGCAGTGTCCAAAAATGTGTTTTGCAAGAATCGGCCTCATGGTGGCGCTAGAAGAGGGCCATGTGAGGGGTGGGGTCTCCGCGTTGCCTTGGCGGACGAATAGGTACCGGCCCCGGCTCTCCCGGACGCTCCTAGCCCGAGTTACGGCATTTTATGTGAGCTGCAGTGGAGGGGGTCCTCCACTGGGGGCGCCACCACTTTTGCATCCGTTCTGGAGCACCAGGAGTCGGTGGTCCCCGGGAATTCCCCGTGAGCAGCCCCGTTGGGGTGGTCATTTGGTCATTTTTGCACATTTGGTCATGTTTTACATCTGGGGGTCCCCCAGGGACCTGGGAGGTTGTAGTTTGGCAGGCAAGGAGTGTGTGTGCAAAATTTGGCATGGATTGGGGCAACGGTTGCGGAGATATGATCAGGGCAATATAGTGACATGTGAGGTGTGACAGACAGACTGACGGACTGACTGACTGACTGACTGACTGACTCACAGTTTGTGGAGGTTTTGATAGTAAGTGCGACCTGACGGTCGCAACAATTTCAAGGTAATTTCTTCTCCTTTTTTATTTATTTTTTTACTCTAAAGGAGTGTTTCCAGTTTTCGGTGCATGGCTACTTTTACTTCTACTCCACTATATCTCAGAGGCAAATATTGTACTTTTTACTCCACTACAATTATTTGAAAACTTTCAAGGAGTTACTTTGTAGATTTTGTTCTAGCGACACACCATTTACCATCATCGTAAATGGTAAATGGTGCATTTATATAGCACCTTTCTGTACATTCACTGATTCACACACAGATTCACAAACCGATGGAGGAAGCACCCATGCAGGTGCAACCTGCTCATTGGGAGCAGTTATAGGCAGGGGCGTCACACCAAATTCTGGGCCCTGGGTACAAGGATTCACTGTGGGCCCCCCATGAATGTTAACTATTGAAAAATAGCAGATATACAAGCTCACAGCATGGCACGAGTGCCGCGATGCAAGCTTGCAGATCTGCTATTTTTGAAAAATTGTGAAAATGTGTGCAAGAAACCCATGTTTCCATGTCAGTGATGCTCAAACCTTTTCATGTGAAGGACCCCCAAAATGATATGAATTTGGCCACGGACCCCCCATCTCAAAATATTTTGTTCCAGGGACTACCCCGGAAGCAAAGTTTGAGTTACAAATGTTCGCTTAAAAAATACATATTCAAAGATTTGCACACATTTTTACGACTTTTCAAAAATAGCAGATCTACAAGCTTGCAGCGCGGCACTCGGTGCCGCGCTGTGAGCTTGTATATCTGCTATTTTTCAATAGCTAAAGTTACTAGGGCCCCTCCACCTTGGGCCCTAGTAACTCAGTCACACTTTCCTACCCCTTGTGACGCCCCTGGTTATAGGGCTTAAGTGTCTTGCTCAAGGACCACTTTGTTCATGAATTAAATACAGAGGGCTTCCAAAGTAAAAAAATACCATAAAAAAAGGTCTTATTTGGGATGTTCCTTTTAGTCAGGGTGTTCAACTGTACTTGTACTGTACTACATTTCAATTGTATTGAATGTACTTGTACCGTTCTCCATTTTTGTCTAATAAAATAATCAATCAATCAATCAAAGGGAGAGTTTGACGCTAACACACTGAACCAGGGACATGCTGGGCCCCTGATTCAGCCCGGGAAAGAGTTGGAGAGGCCCTCATTGCGCGCTATAGAGAGAGATCTCTCTCTATAGCGCTGCTGCTACTTAAAGATTTGCCATTTCAGATCATGACAAGTGACAAGCCAGTGGGCCAATTACTGTACATGAGTTATAATTCGTCGTTGCCGGGTGGAAACCTTGTACGTCCAAAACCGTTTGTTTTCATTTTAAAAATGATTTAAACTAGTGAAAACAGACGATCTACAAGCACACAACGCCTCACACTTGTAGATCTGCTGTTTTCACTACTTTTGTGCAACAGCCTTGTATGATGAAGCAGGGCTTTGCTTTGCGAAAAAAATTATACATTTGAAACTTGGAGATACAAGGTTTCTGCCCCACAGTGACAATTTACTTTGTTGGCCTCCCAGCCCCCAAAATGGAACGAAGGCCGACATTTTATTTTTAATTTTTTCCTAATAGCCGGCCTGGACCGGCCAGGAATGAACCGGCCGTTCGGGAATTGTCCCGCTTTTCCCAATGGCCAGCATGTCCCTGCACACGACTGTTCTAGCCAGATCCGGTCCAGTCATCCTATATACAATGCATTTCAATGAGAATGCGCGCAGATACACTTTTCTTCCACCCAGGGCGCGGAAAAAAACGTAACGTGTGTAATTGGAGATTTGGAGGATGTGTGGCCAGTAAGAACAACTACATGGAATAGAAGAAAATAAATATCCGTTGGTTATGCTTGCGTGCCAGGTGAGTTTCTGCGTAAGCCTAGCTCTGGTCCAGAGCGTCAGCTGCACTGACGCTCTGACAGACTGCTGGCTAAAAGACTAGACCAGGATTTCTTAGCCCCTACGAAGGCTCAACTTCAGTCAAAATAAACTAAACTACTTCACTACTCACCAAACCAAAGGTCGTTTTGCGTTGTTGAAAGTCTATTCTCCGCGGTGGGAAACCTCTCAGCACCCCACCCACTCTGTAAAATACATTATTTTTGTCATGAAATAAAACGCATCCAACTCTACCGCCGCTTATTTCCGGGTTGTGTCTGCGGCCGCTGGGTGGCTCGAGGTGGGTGCGTTTTATTTCATGACAAAAATAATGTATTTTACAGAGTGGGTGGGATGCTGAGAGGTTTCCCACTGCGAAGAATAGACTTTCAACAACGCAAAACGACCTTTGGTTTGGTGAGTAGTGAAGTAGTTTAGTTTATTTTGCCTGAAGTTGAGCCGTCGTAGGGGCTGAGAAATCCTGGTCTATAGTCTTTTAGCCAGCAGTCTGTCAGAGTGTCAGTGCAGCTGACCGTCTGGACCAGAGCTAGAGCGTAAGCCAGGAGGAGCCAGGAATCAAACTGGGAACCTTCAGATTCCCAAGCTGCCGCTTCACGTCCTGCCCACCCTGCCGCCCCTCGTGTTGTAAACCAAGCACTCAAATGTGGACTGTGGTGATGCTCAGACGCATATGGCCTGGCTGCATCCCTGCCTCTGTGTCAGACTTTCCTACTGCACACCATAGAGACACACGGGCGCCTACAAATTCACGCCCACCATTGAAACAGCAGCCCCACTTCGGGTAAGGGAGAACAGTGAACTGCAAGCCAGCCCATAGAAAGTAATTGCAATTCAACTGTGGTTAGCCTAATATTAAAATATTCCTACACGAACTGAAGACTATATTGATTTAAATAAAAATATGTTTTCAAATGTATGACCTGACCCTGACAACATATCTTCTTGTTTGCTAAATACATGATGTGTTTCACGTTTAATTTGCCACTTGAATGAGTTACCCATAATGTTAACAGAGAAAAGGGGAGACGGCATATACAGAACCTGTCGCTTTTCAGTGACATCACTGTCTTTACTGCTGTGCGTTTATGAACGCCGACTTTGAAGATCCGGACTTTTTCAACTACAGAGTGAATTCTCCAGGTTAGTATTAATCCAAAAATAACCTGCAAGACTCCATTTGGAAGAAGTGAGATGTGATCATTTCCTAAAAATAAACAGCCTAATTATACATGAGACAAGCGTATCTGGGTATTGAAAACCTCAAGGGATGCGTCCATGACGTATGTACCATGCGACCACCTAAACTTGAGATTTCCAATGCTAGCACATTTGACTCACAGATGAAGTAAATTAAAGTATATTGTAGTTAGTGTATCAAGATGACAGATATGCCACTTTAAAAAGGCAAAATTAAACGCATGGGACACTTTATTAGAACACAAAAAAAAAATCGCTATTGCCTCAGTAGTCAACCACTGAAATTATGATATTTCACAATTCCTCTCATTGGGATTGCATTGGCAGCTGCAGTTCACCGTTCATCCTTACCCGAAGTGGGGTCGCTATCACAATAGGGCGCCCATATTTGTAGGCGCCCGTGTGTCTCTATCTGGGCCTGCCTGACACCCATCTCCAGCCAGCCAACATCCCCCAGGGACCAGGGACGTGCAGAGAATGTTAAGAGAAGCAGGGGCTGAAATGTCTAAAAGGGCCTTTTGGTGAAAATATCAAAAATAGCAGACCTCCAAGCTCACAGCGCGTCGCAGCGCGGTCGGCTATTTTCGATGCTTGATACCACACTGAACTAAGCATAATCAAGTCAATACTGGAGATGTGGTGTAACGGCATGGATTTCTATATCCACTTGTTTCCGCAAGACTTTACTGTAGCATTATCTGCGGGACACTTCCAGTTAACAGCAGACATACAAACTCACGTCGCGTCGCAGATGTAAACGTTATGAGCTTGTAGATCACACTCGGCTGCGACGCCGGAAATGCCGCTCGCCTTCTGCGCAATGCACAATGGGATGTTGGAAAGTTGTGGATACAGAAAGGGCAATTCTTTCAACATAAGATGCTGCATTCAAGTTCAGGAGAGTTTGGGCCAGGCAATTCTCTTGAATGCTGCCTTCAGGTATGGCATGGAAAGAGGACATTTGCATTTCTTTCACCGTAGTATAAAAACTGCATTCATGGTCTGAGGGCACTTTTTACAGATGGATGAAAAGGCAGGGGCTCAAGCCCCCTTTGATGTCTATGTGTGCACGTGCCTGCTCCATATGCCAGGGACGAGTGACCCTGCTGTGCTGCTCTGTCGCAGCTGCAACGCTCCTCCCCTATCTTCTTCCAACAACATCTTTCCCATCTGTTGAATCTCATTAATTAATTTCATTTCAATATGTAGATATGGGAAGCCAACAGTATCCCTGCGCAGTTGCATGCCATTACGGCAAGTCATTTCCAAAGAGTCTCTCTCTCTCCAGAGAGAGAATTATGGAATGGGCCTCATTAATCAAGCAAACTGGGAACACATGTTGTACAGACTGTGGCGTTAATGTGCCTTGTCATATCGCTTTACAGTTTAGTAATGAGTTTTGTCTCATTATTTTCCAATATTGTTAAATGTTCTGAATGCCAGAAAACACTTGCTTCACACTGCATAACTCTAGTGATGAAGCTCAAAGAAATAATTGTATAAGTAGTCTAGTGACTTACTTCTGCACTACAGCTCCAAAGAGAACTGCTTTGGAAATGCTCTCGTCTCATACAGTATGCCAGCGTGGCCACATCACCCAGTTAATTTAGAACAACTGTGATTAAAACAAAGTATGCATATTGAACTTTATTCTATGGTGCACAGCCCCTGACAGTAATGCAGGAAATGCACACCTTGACTGGAAGACTACCCTTTTCACAGTGGTGGACAGTAACTAAGTACTTTTACTTCAGTACTGAAGTACGTTTTTATTGTATTGTTTTGCAAGCCCATGACTTTCACTCTGCTAGAATTCAAATAGAATTATTAATGGCACTACCAGGGGCGTCATTGGGTATGGCAGGGGTATGCAGCTGCCATACCCTGTGTCCAGGGGGGAAAATAAAAGTTACTTTTAAATATAAATCCATGAATGTATCTTTGTCTATCTGTGCTGGTTATTATGTTATTAAATCACAGTAAAATAACTACAAATGCAATATTTAAGAAAATGGTCACTTTAACAAGATATTATATATTCTCCAAACTTGTATTCTCCCCATCTTGACAGAATGGTATATTCCCAGGTTCCGCTGGTCAGCTGCACAGGTGCAATGCATTATTGTTAATTGTGGCACATTTACTAACATGCCAGTTTAGCTGCACTTGAACAACTGTTCCAGGCTGCCATATCCAGCCCAAGAAACCGTAGAAACGGGGTGAAAAAATAAAATGTACCTCTTAAAATGAATGTATCATGCCAAAGTATGGCAGTATGGCAACATGACTGGTGTCTTGCACGTGCGCGAAGGTGCGCGTGCAAGACACCAGTCATGTTGCCATACCTTAGCTTTTTCTGAACTGACGCCACTGGGCACTACATTTCGGGGAAAACAGACAGTTGGGAACCAAATTAAGTGTCACACAGCCACAAATTGATCTTGTAGATCTTTTTATATTTTTCTTATTTTCTTTCTTTTTTCTTCTTTTGTTAAAAATGTCCATAGCCTACATCAATGCATATACCGGTATATTAAAAAGTACTTCATCAAAATGTTGTACTTTTTTGAATACTTGTCCATCACTGCTTTAACAATGGTGTCTGCTGTAATGCTAGAGCGAGGCTCTCTCTTACCCACAAGGTCCCATTCTCCATTGGATATGTAGGTGGATGTGTCCACATCGAGCATCTGAAGGTCCAGCAGCCAGCCATTGTGGGTCCAGGAGCCAAACTTCAGGTCGCACTTCTGGATATCGAAGGGGAACCAGCGCACATCGATGTAGCAGGTACTCTTCAGGATGCCAGGGGGGATGTACTGACAGTAGCCCGAAGCATTCACCAACACGTTGGTGTGGAAGGTGGCATCGAAGCGCTCGTCGGCACTAGAGAGAAAGAGGGAGAGTGGGAGACAGATTAACGTATAAATAATAACAACCAGTAAGACTCCCTAATCAGGAGATAAGCGACCGGCAGGTCGCATACACAAACTCTCAGACGATACGGAGAAGATGTTTCACGCATGTGTGTGAGTGCGGCCTCAGAATCTCCATTGAAGCCAGCCGCAGTACAGCCGCAGTAATGTGTGAATTTAGATTGTCAGCTTCTTTAACCAATCAGATCTCGAGTTTGCCCTAGCTGGGCGTATTCTTTCAGATAGCAGAGCCTTCTAGTTGGCCCTGATGATGTTGCTTGCTTGCCTCATCCCATTGCCCTACAGTAGGGGTGGGCAACTTTGATGATGGCGACATTGGCGAGGGCCACTATATTCCTACCTTCACTCCAGAGGTCCACATTGCATATTGCTACGTTCTACTTTGTCATTCTAGTATCTCATACAAAAGAAGCAAAAATAGCAGATCTACAAGCTCAAAACGCATCGCGCTGCGATGCGTTTTGAGCTTGTAGATCGGCTATTTTTGCTTCTTTTGAATTGGAATCCTGAATTATTTTTTGTTATTTTTTAATTGGAATCCTGAAATGTAACATTTCTATTTAATTTCAAACGCATTTAGTTATATAATCACGTTAACTTTATGTACCTAAATACAAATACATTGGACATAAAAAAAACATAAAAATTTGAATACTACTATACTAGTCATTAAGCTACTAATATACACTGACGGAATTAAAGCAGGTCATGTTTGGAATTGTAACAGCTGAAATCAATAATATATCAGTGTTCCGGTATTAACCTGCGGGCCGCATTAAGTGAAGGTGGGGGCCGCATGTGGCCCCCGGGCCGCCAGTTACCCATGTATGCCCTACAGTCTATAGATCCCATCCCTGAAAAGTTTCCCTGGAAAAACTGTCCAATGAGAAACAGGAACCACTTCCTCCAAACCAAACCTTTGTTTTCATGTTCTTCTGTTTACTCTGAGCTGATGATGATGAGTTCAGTTTGCTAATTTAACTCACAAACAAATGCACAAATAACGAAACATGGCTGAAGGAGGAGAATAAACAGATTTGGTGTGAATTTACTGGACAATTTGGCAAACCTTTTTCAAGTACGACTTAAAGAAAAGCTTGGCATTGATGGACACATTACCAGCCATGGTGAGTTGAATCGATCTTTATATGCTATTATTTTGTACTCTCTATGATGATTGATCGTTTTATAGGCTATATTGTTGTTGCTGTCTGTGTTGCAAGTTGGCTCTGTCTGTGCACTATAGCTGCATGTGTGTGTGTGTGTGTGTGTGTGTGTGTGTGTGTGTGTGTGCGTGTGTGTGTGTGTGTGTGTGTGTGTGTGTGGCTGTGTGTGGCTGTGAGTGTGCGTGCAGTGTGTGCTCGTGCAGTGTGTAACTCAGTCAGTCTCCGATCTCATCAGCTTGGTCTGGATATCGGTGTTGTCTGTTGTTGCCTGGTTATGTCAAATGACACTATAATCATGTGAATTTGTGTGCAATTCTAACCGCTGAGCTTGTGGGAGGATTGATATCTATTGAAGGCCTGGTATAAAATGCATCGCCCGCCACTGATTAATCAGTAATACATGCTGTAAAATACATACAAGACAATAACTGAAATGAAATGTAATGTCATGGTCACGGCCTCAGCCCCTCCCTGTTTGTCCATGATTTGCCTCTGCTCCTCCCATGCCCTGCTCTTAATTCACCCTTTGTCAAGTCCCGGCTGTCCCGCCCGTTGTCCCGCTCCTCTTCACACCCATTGGTTGCTGTGTCTTGGTGGGACACTCGGAGGGACACTCCATCCACTACCATTTTAATTCAGTTGCTTCGTATTGTTATTCTGTGTGTTCAATTCTAATTTCAAACTTGGTTTCAGTAAACTGGAGCTGCTCAGTGGCAGTATAGTGACTCAACATGTTTTTAAATGTTTTTATTTCTCCAAAAGTTTCAGCAAATTCAACATAAAAAAGGCAGAACCAGGGCGGGACAAGGCAGATAGAGCCTGCTGGTTGGTTAGTCAGGAACCAACCAGAAGGCTAACAAAGGGTGAATTCCCCTCGTCCAATCCCCTCTCCCCTCTCCTCTGTGGCTAGAAGAGTCTTGATTGTCCTGAGTGCCCGTGATGTCACCTGTGAGGACCAGCTGACTGAGCTGAGCCCAGTTGGGTGATGAGCTCCAGAGACTATTTTGACGGGGCCCTTGGTTGTGTCAAGTGCTGGATAAGTTAGTGTGTTGTGTGTTCGAGTTTGGAGCGTTGTCATATTTGAGGTGGAAGTACTCTGTCTGTGTGAAACCTTTACCATTGTTATATTCTGTGTCGTTCATCAAGTTAAAGTGATCCACATCTCCAGCATTTCTTTGAGTTTTGAGTTTGGGTTCCTGCACTTCTTAGCGCCAGTTCCTGATGCGTTATTTGGAAACGCACATGAGTTCTGGGCAAAACCCGCCCATGGAAGCTTTTGATTGGCTGAACCGGAGCTAGGGAGCGCTCCTTTTTGTTCGCTTGGACTGTGCGGAGGTGCGACCACCTAAACCTAACCTTAACCCTAACCCTAACCCTAACCTCAGTAAAACTATGCCTAAACTTAACCTTAACCCTAACCCTAACATCAGTAAAACTATGCCTAAACCTAAACCTAACCTTAACCCTAACCCTAACCCTAACCTCAGTAAAACTATGCCTAAACCTAGACTTAACCCTAACCCTAACCTCAGTAAAACTAACGCTGGTGAGTAACTAACCTGCCGACGGGGATGAAAACTAACGGCTCCACCCAGAACTCATGTGCGATAACAAATTGCACGTTCCGGACACATACAACCAAGTATATTCATAAACATAAAATACTTTCAAAAATATAAAAGCAAACACAAAAGTTGAGATCTTCATTCAGAGTTGGAAATTTGGTTTCCTACTAAAGCTGTCAGGTTGATTTAACCGGTTTAGACAATAGCCTTTTCTTATTGAGATGGGGACATGGAGACAGCCCAGGGCCAAACACGATAAATCCTGTCACCAAAGAAATCAGTCCTCTCTCTAACCTGTGGGTATATATAAATTATATCATGTCCCCATCTCGACAAGAAAGGCCAATTATCTAAAAGAGTTGGAACAGCTTGTGAACTTTATGGACCAATAAATCGCAGGCAAAACAAAATATCAAGGTCTGAATGAAGATCACAGCTTTTTTGTTCGACCTTGAACATGCACAATTCAAATACAGACATTTTAACTGTAAGAGTGCCTTGATTTTTTTGTTGATTATTTTCCTCTACCAAAGAGCAGCTACAGTCAGCCTTTTTTTGTTGATATCCAATATAACTACTGTGACAACAGCTGCTTTATATATTTATTTATAATTTT
Source organism: Nannobrachium achirus (assembly GCF_963921795.1). Classification (NCBI taxonomy): domain Eukaryota; kingdom Metazoa; phylum Chordata; class Actinopteri; order Myctophiformes; family Myctophidae; genus Nannobrachium; species Nannobrachium achirus. Next base: position 56,697,522 of record NC_137824.1, on the reverse strand, counting down.
TATCCCACGATTTTGCAACCCATTTTCACCCAGTGCCAATTGCCTATGTAATCCTGGGCTCTGCTCTCCCTCTGCCGCACCTGGGGAGACAACGGACTGACCTCATGCTTCCTTCAATGCATGAGTAGTCCAAGTTGTTTCTTTTCACCTGACAGGGGGGATTTCCCTGGGATGGACGTAGCGCGTGGAAGGAACACGTTATTCCAACCAGTTCCTTTCCCCTCCATCAAGCGCCCCGGCTGGCCAGGGGGAGGCATTATTGTAACAGCTGCTTTAGTGTAAAATACTAGGTACTGTTATTGCTGCTATAGTATATACAAGTGAACCTAACATGCTTGCATTTTGCTTCTTGGACCTGTATGAGTACAAATACATCTTGATTCTTTATACGAATACAACCCCCTTTTCTCTTTACTTGTAGCGTTGGTTTAGGTAATGATATATAATCTTTGACTTGCTGAACAGCTTTGTGATGTATATGAACTCCAGGCTACCCTACACCACGCCCTGTGTGTAGCGTAAACAAACGCACAGGAACAACTATTTTGTTGTCGGGCAGAAACCTTTTAGATCCATATTTTAACTTTTTGTGTTTTTTCATAAATGGATGCCCTACTTGATCATATAACAGCGACACACAAAAATGTAAAAAGTAGAAGACTGGCAAGCTCAAAGTGTTTTGTTCGGCTGCTTTTGCTGTTTTTGAATTTGAATCCTGAAACAGTTTTGGAGATAATTATGAGGACAGAGACAATTTGAACTCAGCTATCATCCAACTAGCTTGAAAAGTATAAGTTATTGACACTGTATAGTCAATATTGTTGAGACTAAAGAGAATTTGTAGTACAAGACTAATTATGAAAAACAAGCCATAGACATAGATGTGACCATTTTAGGTCAATGGGTTATGATTAAAAAAAAAGACGTGTGCATTTAGCATTTCCAGAGTCAAAAGAGATTAGTGGGATGGAAAAGACATACAGCAGGCTTAGGTCACATTGACATTAATTCACAGCGGCCATAGTCCAGGAGAGGCTGGAGGAGGGATGGGGTAGAAATTGTAGTGGGGAGGGGATGGTAATGGCTAGTGTAATCTTTATAAGTACGGCATTAAAAAAAAGCCATCTGTCTGCCAGAGGTGGGTGTGTGTGTGTGTGTGTGTGTGTGTGTGTGTGTGTGTGTGTGTGTGTGTGTGTGTGTGTGTGTGTGTGTGTGTGTGTGTGTGTGTGTGTGTGTGTGTGTGTGTGTGTGTGTGTGTGTGTGTGTGTGTGTGTGTGTGTGTGTGTGTGTGTGTGTGTGTGTGTGGCTGTGTGTGTGTGTGTGGCTGTGTGGACACTTGTGTGTGTGCGTGTGCGCTCACACACTTTCACAAACGCACGCGCAGAGTGAGTGAGTGAGTGATCGGAGTCAGTAGAGCTTGGTTGTGGAAACCACACCATACAGATGATGCACATGCTGAAATGGTAATGACAGCACATGGAAGTACACTTGATTTATCTTGTCATACACAAAGTTTGTGGAGCTAGTATATATATAATTTAATAATCAGCGCTCACTTTCAACTATTATTAGACCTGATTCTTTTGACACGTTGGTTTAATAAAAGATGGTCGTTGTCAAGAGGTCACAAAGGTGAAAATGTCATTAAGTATTAGCAGAAAGAACGGGGTGATTGGGTGAACATTGGCAGAGAGGAAAGTGTCAGGAACAACACCATTAAAAGTAAGACAACCTGTATACTGCATGCATTCTCATCTATATGGCTGAAACTAGGTCCACATGACGTGTGTTTACTCTTATGTGTTTGCATGCACACTCATACCGTATACCAACCTCAGGCACAGTTCAGAATTTAGAGAGTAAAAACTTTAGGCCAGTCAATCTAAGCTAAAAAAGGGCCTGACCCAAAAGAAATTGCAATAGTAATGGTTCAAGGTTTTTTATGATCCTTAGGGTCATCCAAATAACATATTAAAAGTTGTGAATTATATATTTAGTGGATCAAGGTGAATTCAGGGGGTTCAAGTTTAGTTCCATTCACTTACTATACAGGAAAAAAAGACCCCCAAAAAAATCTTATTTAAGTAGCATGTGAGGGGTCTAACTAGGGGTTTTTCATGATTCTGAATCCATTGCAAGCATTTGTTTTGCACGAAAAACATTCCTTGGGCTAGAAACGGAAACTACAAAACTATGGATTAGTGATGAGTCATCACTTTTCTGGGGCCAGCTCCGTTTTGTGGTGTCCGCTTTTAACCTGACGAATGTTTTTTGTGTAAAACAAATGCTTGCAATGGATTTCCTGTATAGTAAGTGAATGGACTCAAACATGAACCCCCTGAATTTACCTTGATCCACTAAATATATAATTCACAATTTTTAATTATTATTTGGATGACCCTAAGGATCATAAAAAACCTTGAACCATTACTATTGCAATTTCTTTTGGGTCAAATCTTAGATTGACTAGCCTACATCAGTGTTGTGAAAGGTGCATCATCTGCACACCTTCATCACATCTTGTCTCTTTGCTGTTCTTTTCTGCTCTCCTCTGGTGTCTCTCTCATGTTCTATTCCTTTCTCCTCTTGTAACGGCCTGCTCCTCAGCCTATAGGTATGCTCTGTTATACTAGGTAGTGTAATTCTGTCTGTTCCCAACATGTTGTGAATCTTCCATTGTTGTTCTTGTGTTTTCCTGTCTGCCCTTGTAGCTGTCTCGTCTCACCACTCTGTCTAGTAGAGTTCACCTGTGTCTAGTCATTGTCTGTCTATCCCCTGTGTGTTCAGTTTGATGTCAGTTTGTCATCTCAGAGTAAATGGATGTTAACAACATGGTAACCTTGTTTATAAAAGGGAATCACACTGGTTCTATGGTGCATTTATATAGCGCCTTTATCCAAGGCACTTTACAGAGATTGTGCATTACATTCATCCATTCACACACACTCATACACCGATGGCTGAGGAAACCATGCAAGGCACCAAACACCACATCGGGAGCAATTAGGGGTTCGGAGTCTTGCTCAAGGACACTTCCACAGTAACTCTGGGGGAGGCCGGGATCGAACTGGGAACCTTCTGGTTTCCAAGCGGCCACTCTAGCCCTGAGCCACTGCCGTTCGAGTTGGTTGCATTCAATTCAGTGGACAGTAATAGTGTTAATTCCACAAGGAACCGTGTGGGGCATGCATTACCAACTCTTGCATCGTTCCTGACTTATTTAATATTTAGAAAATTGAATAAATTATAATGAAAACTAGACTGCACTCTGTCGAGGTGCCAACTTGCACCTTTTGTTCTCTAGTCCACATCACTGATGACATCATCAATGACATCACTGATTATGTCATATAATGACTCTTCCGAGGTGCCAACTTGCCGCAGAGGACGCGACGACAAAACAATGACAAAACTATGACAACTTGCCACAGAGGACGCGAAGACAAAACTGAAAACAGTACTCGCGCCTTGCTTCACCGGCTGGTGCAAGTAATAATGTATACATACTGTATGCACACATGAATGCTCACTCACATGCATCCCCCCCCACACACAAACACACAAGCCACTCTCTGCAGGTCCTATAGTTAGTTGTAAATGGCCATTAGGACATCTGACAGCTCTATTCAATGCATTCATTGCACATCAGCAGCCTCTTAACTGCTCTCCCATTCTCCTATAAGGCCCTTTCTATTGTACGTCTACGTGCATATGCCCATGAATACACTGGCACACAATCCCATCATCCATAGGACACCCAGAGAGATAACCTCAAGGCATCCTCGTTGAAACCCAACAAAAGGACATGGTTGGCCACAGAGGATTTGTTGATCGGCCCATTTTCTCTGTCACTCCCTTTTCTTCAGCGTGAGCAATTTACCTTTTCGCGGGGGCCTTTAGTGTTGTTGTTTATTTCCCTTAGGTGTGTTGGGATCAACGTGTGGTTGGCATGTTGCAGGGAGGAGATAAGGGTTGGTTAAGGCTGGGTCATAAATTGAATTATTCAGGGCTTGGCTTTATGCTAGCTTCTGTACGAGGGGCACTCTCCCACACTCTACCCTTGTACATGTCACAAAAGACTTATCTTGCTGTGCGTGCGTGCGTGTGTGCGTGTACTAGGGACGGGAGTCGGGACGATATAAAAATGTTATATCATGATTATTGCGACAAAAGAAAAGAAAAGATTTACGATATTATCGCGATAATCAAAATCCATTATCGCGGGGCGGAACATTTGCCAAAAAAATAGGAAAATAATTAAAATAAAATGTCGGCCTTCGTTCCATTTTGGGGGCTGGGCGGCCAACAAAGTAAATCGTCACTGTCGGTGCAGAAACCTCATATCTCCAAGTTTCAAATTTGTAATTTTTTTTTGCAAAGCAAAGCCCTGCTTCATCATACAAGGCCGTCGCACAAAAGCAGTGAAAACAGCAGATCTACAAGCACACAACACCTCGCGGTGCGAGGCGTTGTGTGCTTGTAGATCGGCTGTTTTCACTGGTTTAAATCATTTTTAAAATGATAAATACAAAACAAACGGTTTCCACCCGACAACAATGAAATATAACTCATGTAATTGGCCCACTGGCGCAATGAGGGCCTCTCCAACTCTTTTTCCTGGGCTGAATCAGAGGCCCAGCATGTCCCTGCTACAAGCTCACAGCTCTGTTTTTTTCTTTTTTTCTTTTTTGCTATTTTTTGGCAAAGACATTTGATAAAGTGTAAAAAAACGGTATCAAGTACGTATATTATAAGTACCTTTTACCAATAGAGGGTTTAAATGGTGATATGCAGCTCAGCAAATAAAAAGGTGAATTTATGCCAACATCATGACATAATATAAATGTACTGTATGTGTATACTGCTTTGATACCTACAAAAACACACACTTGCGCAGGCAATAGTACACAATACACATTCCATAGACATGCATATGACTGGACAGGTGATAGCCCTGGGAGAAGGCAAACAAAGAAGTCAAAGGGCTTGTACAACACACATGCACACGTGTGTGTGTGTGTTGACACACACACACACAGAGTGAGGAGAGGGAGCATAGCATGGTAGTCGGGAGCGTTAGGGAGATGACAGGTAATTTCGTGCTAATTACCGGTAGTCTAAAAGCGCCAAATTTTGCACAGATGTAGCCCAGGGCATGCTCTAATGATTTAGCTGGGGCGCCCGAGTCTGCGACATTCGGGGTCGCCACAGCGGCCAAATCAAATTGGGCTCAATTACAGGAGGAAAATACCCAGAAAAACACTTTTTTCTGGGTATGCCAGGCCCGATAGTCCCGAGATTATTTCAATGTCTTTCCCTGCCAGGCCCGATAGTCCCGAGAATTTCCCGTTTTTGAAAAAATAAAATAAAATCAAAAAAAAATGTAGTAGGCATGATAGCAATCGCGAAATTGCATGTTTAACCCCCATAGCAACCCCATCTTTCAAACATGGCAGCCATCTTTGTTTACATTTTAGGAAAACATAATGGCTGCTATCTCATGAATGCCTGAACGGATTTCCATTCAGATTTTTTTGTTTGAAAGCTGTGAGCAATGTGGACACACGTGGTGCATTATCTAGGCATGGGTGTGCATGATCCGTGCACTATGAATTACATGGAAGTCTATGGAGACGGGGGCATATGAGAGTACAAAGGTATTGTTAAATGGCAGGGTATGTGTTAAGTAGGATGTGAGGGGCCATTTATAGCCCAAGGAATGATTTTTTTGTGCAAAACAAATGCTTGCAATGGATTCAGCATCATGACAAACCCCTAGTTAGACCCCTCACATCCTACTTAAATACCCAGAAAAAAGAATCTGGGTATTTTCCTCCTGTATAGAAAGTCAATGGGAGCCCAACTTGATTTGGCCGCTGTGGCGACACCGAAGGTCGCCGACTCGGGCGCCCTAGCTAAATCATTAGAGCATGACCTGGGCTACATCTGTGCAAAATTTGGCACTTTTAGACTGATTAGCGCGAAATATCCCTAACGCCCCCGACTAAGGTAGATGCGGGGGGCTGTGGTGAGGGGGCACGGAGACTGGCTGGCAGAGAGGAGGCAGAGGGACAATGGAGGTAGTGACAGGTCTCTGTGCCAAGGGACGTGAGTCATGAATGCTGTCCTCTCCCCTCACTCAACACTTAGACTGTAGAACTGATGTCTTAATCCACACACACACACGCACGCAAGCACTCACGCACTCACGCACACACACACACACACCCTGCACCATCTTCGGTCAGCATAGGAGGAAGTTACAAAACACTAACAATCTAAAAGCCGGGCTGTATAGCTACTACTAAGTCTGCTTTTTGTGCCAATTCAGTCCTCTGACTCTGACCCAATGAAGCTCTGCCCATCTTCATCTCCATCCTTCAACAGCCCATCCCTCACTGAAGCTTTTGTTTTCCCTAAAGCTCTTTCTCCCGTCTTACCATTAATCAATCTTCTAACTTATCCAAAGCTAACCCAAAATACCATGCCTGACTTCCTTCTCTCCTCTCCTCTATCTTCACTATAACAGGTTCCTGGAACTGGTGTCCAACTACCTGACCTCTAGCTTCCATATTCTCATGATCTTCTAATCTAGACCGTTGGCCCCAATCTACTCCAGTTCATTACCTCCATCATCAACACGTCCAGGTGTGTCGCACCAAATTCTGGGCCCTGGGTACAAGGATTCATTTTTGTGCTTTAATTAACTATTGAAAAATAGCAAATAATATACAATATATGATTCACATGCATGGGTGAATGGTTAGAGTGCTGGACTCTGGTTCTTTAAATGAGTGAGTCTATCCACTGTTTCCAGCGTGAGATTCCCAGAACTCCATTCAGAATGGAGCGAAGTTGGAAGGCTGGCCATGGGAGACTCCCCATGCATGCCACCATCTTAAACATTATCTGTCTCCGACTATATTTATTCCGCTAATTAGTAGTCCATTTGGGTTTTATGGGCAACTCAGTGTCTGTGCCATCATGACACGTCCCCGCCCGCTGACAGAATCTGGATGTCCTTCACGTGCACTGATCGATCGCTTGTTAAATGAGACCATTGACTTTTCCGTCTAATGAGAGAGTAGGTCACTGTCTTACACAGCTATGTCACATATATACGCACACACGCACGCACGCACGCACGCACGCACGCACGCACGCACACAGTCACACACACATTCCAGACTAGCTGGAGCCAAAACAACATTTATACAAGGTTTGGTCTCCTCAGTGGAACGAGAGGGCATCATCATAAATGTCTTGTCAAAGACAAGTGCATTGGTCCAACATTATGTCAACTTCCATTTAAAGTTCATTTTTGGAGGAAACATCAGTCAGTGCGTACACACGCGCACGCGCGCGCGCACACACACACACACACACACACACACACACACACACACACACACACACACACACACATTAAAGGTGGTTTGAGCGATCTGATTTTAATCTGTCTATAATGAGTCTAATTGCGACCGTCAGGTCGCACTTACTATCAAAACCACCACAAAGTGTAAGTAACTCCGTCCGTCCGTCCGTCCGTCCCTCCGTCTGTCTGTCACACCTCACACGTCACACTCTTGCCCTGCTCATATCTCCGCAACCGTTGCCCCGATCCATGCCCAGGTACCCCCAGGTCCCTGGGGGACCCCCAGATGTAAAAAATGACCAAATGTGCAAAAATGACCAAATGACCACCCCAACGGGGCTGCTCACGGGGAATTCCCGGGGACCACCGACTCCTGGTGCTCCAGAACGGATGCAAAAGTGGTGGCGCCCCCAGTGGAGGACCCCCTCCACTGCAGCTCACATAAAATGCCGTAACTCGGGCTAGGAGCGTCCGGGAGAGCCGGGGCCGGTACCTATTCGTCCGTCAAGGCAACGCGGAGACCCCACCCCTCATTTCTCACATGCCCCTCTTCTAGCGCCACCATGAGGCCGATTCTTGCAAAACACATTTTTGGACACTGCTCCTACACATTTTGCCCTAAAATCACACAAATCGGTACACACTATGTCTACACGTCCCCCTACACTCAGGAACCAATGCCACTTACAGCCCTCTTTGTGTATACATGTCACCTGACGGTCGCTTATCTCCCGATTAGGGAGTCTTACTGGTGAGTATAATGAGTCAATGTGATTTGTACATGGTTACACAGTGATCTGATTAGGCTATACACAAGACTTATGCTAAAACAGGGTGAGTTAATCGAACAAATCTAACCATGTATATACAGTTATGCATCACTCTGATGCAGCATTGTAAATAAAAACAATGAACACTGTCATTTGTTACTATCATCTGAATGTTGTTCAAATCATTTACTCACGGGAAAGCCTTTAATCGTCTCCAAGAACTATAGGACAAAATGCTGGATAATACAAGTAGAACGACTAATCCCTCACAATTGATTTGTTTAATTGTTTTTCATTTACCGCATTCCATATTGAGATGGCCCTCTCATACGTACGCGTCTAAACATCATTAACTTCATATTAGTCACGATGGCTGCACATGAAAGAATGTACAGCGGTTTCCCTCTGCTCAGGAGCATGCTAATAAGACTGAATGCCTCTGCTATTCAACACAGCTAGGCTAGCGTGTTATTGGCTGTGCCCTACTGGCCCACTGTGTAATGGTGTGTGCTGTGCCATTAATGTGCAATACGTAAGTGTGTGTGTGTGTGTGTGTGTGCGTGTGCGTGTGCATGTAGCAGATCATGTGAGCATGTACACATTTATATGTGTTTGTCTGTGTGCAGGTATGCATCCATATCACAGTAATGTCAACACAGTATAATTGTGTGTGTGTGTGCATGTGTGTGTGTGTGTGTGTTAAGAGTTAAGATCTGTTTATTTGACAGGGACCGTGCTCATTAATGGACATGTCAGTTTTCACTTCAATGTAAATGAGCCAGAGTTAGCCCGCCGTGGGCTAATTTTCATCTGTAGTCCCTGGACCCCCATTGGTGGTGATCAACCCCCCCCAATCCAACCCTTGATGCTGAGTGCCAAGCAGGGAGGCATTGGGTCCCATTTTTATAGTCTTTGGTATGACCCGGCCGGGGAATTGAACCCCCGACCTCCCAGTCTCAGGGCGGACACTCTAACCACAAGGCCACTGAGCTGGTCGTGTGTGTGTGTGTGTCTGTGTGTGTGTGTGTGCGCGTGCGCGCACACCGTTTTCAACCTCCCCCAGGGTCCATCTAAAACCTTCTGGCTCGGCTGTAAATAGAGACACCACCCAACCCCACCCACCCCACGTTTGAGCAGCTATCAGCTGATTGCTGTAGCCTAATAGTCGCTTCTTTTGGGCTTGTTTTCATAGGACCCGGTTGCTTAACTCTCGGGCAACACTGCTGCCAAGCTCCACAAACATCAGCACAGCCTCCAGAGCATACATGGGCAACTGGCGGCCCCCGGGGGCCACATGCGGCCCCCATCTTCACTTAATGTGGCCCGCAGGAATACTGATGTATTATTGGTTTCAGCTGTTAAAATTCCGAACGTGCTAACATGACCAGCTGTAATTATTTCAGACTACTATTAGTATCTTGATGACTAGTAGCTTACTAGTCTGTTTTATGTCCAATGCATTTGTATTTAAGTTCATAAAGTAAGAATTAACATAAGTAACATAAGAACCTGCACATGCATATGGAATAAAAAATAAAATAAAAATAAAAAAACTTTTCAGGATTTGAATAAGAAAAAAGAAAAAATAGCAAATCTACAAGCTCAAAAAGCATTGCACTGCGACACTTTGAGCTTGTAGATCTGCTATTTTTGACTGTATATCTCTGCTGTCTGGCCGAAACGTCTTAACTCCAAAATGTTCATTTTCTGGAAAATGAGCTCAAGTTAGGAGGTTTTGACCGAAAGAGAGGGCCAATCGGGTGGAGTTAGCTGGTTTGGCAGAAAGTGTGGAGTTGGGAGGTTTTGTCCCAAGCACTTTTTACTACTTTCCATTGGTTCAATATTATTTTAACCAACACTCAGATGTAAAGGGTGTTCAATAGCCCTGATTTATGCAAAAAAAAAAAAAAAGAATCAAAAACCTCAAAAATAGTGTTAAGAAATTTTGGCCAGACAGTGACGAATGCATTGTGGCCCTCTGGAGTGTGTGAAAATATGACCTCTCCAGCATCAAAGCTGACCACCCCTGCTCCAGAGTGTCAGAGCAACACACTGGCACCATCCTGGATGTGCCCTCCCTTCCTTCCCCCCCATCAGCCCAACTGACGTCTAACTTCTTATTGTGTCACATCATGTCACATAGGCAGCAGTTAAAAAGAAGAGGAGGAGGAAAGAAAAAGCTCAGGGGTGTCAATTGGGTATGGCAGGGGTATGCAGCTGCCATACCCTGGGTCCAGGGGGGAGAATAAAAGTTACTTTTAAATATAAATCCATGAATGTCTCCTTGTCTATCTGTGCTAGTTATTATGTTGTTAAATTACAGTAAAATAACTAATGCAAATAAAACAAATGCAAAAATTTAACAAAATGGTCACTTTAACGAGGTATTATAATTATATTCTCCACACTTGTATTCTCCCCATCTTGACAAAATGGTATATTCCCAGGTTCCGCAGGTCAGCTTGTTAATTGTGGCACGTTTACTAACATGCCATATCCAGCCCTAGAAACGGGGGGAAAAATAGAATGTACTTCTTAAAATAAATGTATCATGCCTGTTGCTGAGGTATGGCAACATGACTGGTGTCTTGCACGCGCGCCTTCGCGCGTGCAAGACACCAGTCATGTTGCCATACCTTAGCTTTTTCCGAACTGACGCCACTGAAAAAGCTCACCATGAATAAGCTTCCTCATTCATGTGCTGGCATGATGTGAGCAGGCAACCCAGTAGACAGGAACAGGAACACAATGGAATACAACAGAGAGAGAGATTATAGCCAGACACAGACACAGCTGTGAGGCGAAGGAGGAGCGACATGTTGATCCTGGGAGCAGAACAGGAGACAGACTGACAGGTGGACGGATGATTTATAAAGAGGCATGAAGGACTGGAAGGATGAATTATATATGTCGCTGTTGTCGGGTGGAAACCTGTCAACACCGCTCGTTTTGTATTTGTCATTTTTAAAATGATTTAAACTAGTGGAAATAGCGATCTACAAGCACACACTAGTTTTGTGCAACAGTCTCAGATGGTGTAGCCGGGTTTTACTTTACGAAAAAACGTGGAGAAACTTGGAGACACGAGGTGTCTGCCCGACAGTGATGATCAATATATACCAGTAAGCGACCGGAACGCCGCATACACAAACTTTAGAAGGCAGTCGTAGCCAATCAGAAGGGAATATGGGCAATGGAACAGATCCATGTTGATGACATGACTTTAGAGATACTGTGTACCGCTTTGCGTGATTTTATGGCAGTGTCCAAAAATTTGTTTTGCAAAAATCGGCCTGATGGTGGCGCTAGTAGAGGGCCATGTGAGAAAGAGAGAAAGAAAGGGAAAGACAGAGACAGAGACAGAGAGAGAGAGAGTAAACAGGAAAACTGAGGTTTGACTGACATGATGTGAGAGGATGGAGTTGATGGGTAGAGGAGGAGATTTAGGGAGAGAGAGTTCCCTCACATTAGGGCGAGGGAACAAAGATTAAGATGGGTAATCCCTGCAAGGCTAAAAAAAGGAGCTTTTAAAATCTGAATTAATAGCCCAAAACCTTTGCTCTCCGTCTGTCCCCTTTCCTGTGTGTCTGTCCCCTTGCTCGTGTGTGTGTGTGTGTGTGTGTGTGTGTGTGTGTGTGTGTGTGTGTGTGTGTGTGTGTGTGTGTGTGTGTGTGTGTGTGTGTGTGTGTGTGTGTGTGTGTGTGTGTGTGTGTGTGTGTGTGTGTGTGTGTGTGTGTGTGTGTGTGTGTGTGTGTGTGTGTGTGCGTGCGTGCGTGCGTGCGTGCGTGCGTGCGTGCGTGCGTGCGTGCGTGCGTGCGTGCGTGCGTGCGTGCGTGCGTGCGTGCGTGCGTGCGTGCGTGCGTGCGTGCGTGCGTGCGTGCGTGCGTGCGTGCGTGCGTGCGTGCGTGCGTGCGTGCGTGCGTGCGTGCGTGCGTGCGTGCGCGCTCTCGTGCGTGCGTGCGTGTTTTGAGACACGCACGGCAAGATTCATTCAATATTCTTGCTTTACGCAGATTCATTTCAGTGAACTGTAAAACTCTCCTTTCATTATTTTTCTCTTTCTATTCTCTTCTTCCGTGAATAGCTTCCAGACGTGTCTATATGAATTGACCACCACTTTATTATGTTCTTCAAATACCACTTTCTCTTTGTGTGCAGAACATCATTCATATTCAGTCCCTTCCAATTCAAGTAGTTGTTTAGCCTGAGAAACACTGAACTATGACGAAAATAGCCGATCTACAAGTGTAGACAAAGAAAACTGGCCTAGATTTCCAGTTGACTACTATGACAGTGTCGCAGGGAGAAAATAGCCGATCTACAAGTGTAGACAAATAAAGCTGGCCTAGATTTCCAGTTGACTTGAGAAAGACTCGTGCAGAGCCGCGAAGAACGACAGGAGAGCACATGAGAACAAATCTGACCTGAATTCCAAAAAGCACTCTCACTGAGTGTAATTTAACATAATGTCTACCCGGAGTTTCATCTATGTTTAGTTTGTTGTGCTACGAAATGTGAATGAGAATGAAATATACGTTTTTGGGTAGAGGTGTTAGTAGATTTTGATAAAAGCTTATGTTTATACTCTGTTGTGCGATGATGTCGCTCATCTGTCACTCGTCGGTGGAGCAGCCGGATGGGTACCGCAAGGTTCCCTGTTTGATCCCATGTGTCCAGGGGCGTCACACCAAACACTGGGCCCTGGGTACAAGGATTCACTACGGGCCCCCCATGAATGTTAACTATTGAAAAATAGCAGATATACAAGCTCACAGCGCGGCACCGAGTGCCGCGCTGTGAGCTTGTAGATCTGCTATTTTTGAAAAAATCGTGAAAATGTGTGCAAGAAACCTATGTTTCCATGACAGAGGTGCGCAAACTTTTTTCATGTCAAGGACCCCCAAGATGATATTTGGCCACAGACCCCCATCTCAAAATATTTAGTTCCAGGGACCCCCCAGAACCAAAATTTGAGTTACAAATTTTCACTACTTTTCAAAAATAGCAGATCTACAAGCTCAGCAGCTCAGCAGCTCAGCACAGCGCGGCAGTGAGCTTGTATAGCTAAAGTTACTAGGGCCCCTCCACCTTGGGCCCTAGTAACTCAGTCCCAACAACCCCCCCCCCCCCCCCCTCCCTCCTTGTGACGCCCCTGCCCAAGTCTCCCCCAGAGTTATTGCTCAAACCAGCGTCAACATGAACTTCTCATGGTTGTGGGTGGCTGGCAACCGGTAAAAGAAATCCACAAGAAATGATTGATATGCATTGTTGTATTGCTGTTTGTTGTAACTGTACAGTATGTGCAGATTGTGGTATAAAATGTAAAAATTCGGATTGTGGTATAAAATGTAAAAATGAAGATTGTGGTATAAAATGTAAAAGTTCTGATTGTGGTATAACATGTAAAAACACATGTGTTTAGCAGCGAGGAACCTACATAACCTATGCAGATTATATTTAGAATCCTAACCTCTTCTCCCAGTGAGGTAAATGGAATGAGTTTGTCATCACACTAACAATCAGATCTATGTTCTGCAGCAGTGGATTAAATACAGTACATGTAAAAGGATTAGACTAGCATATTCAATTATTATTATTATTATTATTTTTCCTGAAGCAAGGCATGCTGGGAACATTCTGATTAGTTGTAGAGAATAAGGTGTAACAACATCAGAAAATGGACACAAAAAGGTCAGCAATACGACATTCATCACAATAAAAAAAAAACTCACTTAAAAACATTGCTGTCAGGAGAAGCCATTTGGCACGTCGGCGCCCAGAATTTATACAGTATATGTGCAACAAATCTGAGTTGTCAGTGAGTCTCTCTCTCTCTCTGTCTCTCTCTCTCTCACACACACACACACACGCGTGCGCACATGCAGAGAATGTTAGAGAGGCAGGGACTGCTATTTTTAAAAGGGCATTTTGGTGAAAATATCGAAAATAGACGAGCTCCAAGCTCACAACGCGTCGCGCTGCGACGCGTTGTGAGCTTGGAGGTCGGCTATTTTCAGTGCTTGATACCACACTAAACTAAGCATAATCAAGTGAATACTGGAGATGTGGCGTAACGGCATGGATTTCTACACAGAGAGGGCTATTCTTTCGACATAAGATGCTGCATTCAAGTTCAGGAGAGTTTGGACAAGGCAATTCTCTTCAGGTATGGCATGGGAAGAGGGCATTTGCATTTCTTTCATCATAGTAAAAACTGCATGGTCGGTCTGGAGAGGGCACTTTTTACAGACGGATAAAAGGGCAGGGACTCAAGAAGCCCCCTTTGATGTCTATGTGTGCACGTGCCTGCGCACACACGCACACAAACTCAAAGATGCAAACATATGCATGCACACACATTTTCTCTCCCCTCAAGTTTGGAGTATGGTAACATAGAATAGAAGCATCATTACTTAAAAGCACACGCACACACGCACGCACGCACGCGCACGCGCGCACACGCACACACACACACGCACGCGCACGCGCGCACACGCACACGCACACGCACACGCACGCGCACACGCACGCACGCACACACACACACACACACACACACACACACACACACACACACACACTGTTGATTTAAATTTCAGCCTGTTGAACCTGTCATTCAGGTCACACAGGCTTTGGAACCAGGGGGTTTAACATCCAATGTTTTAGGCTTTGTGTCATCTTAGCTTTTGTCTCTTCCTACAGAGCTGCTGTTCTAAAATACAGCCCTGATGGAATTTTATACGTTGGCTTCAACGTGTTGTAAATTCAACGTGTTGTAAATACTGTAAATCCATCATTGTTGACCACAGAGTCTTTGGCTAGGATATATACAGTACAGTATAATATATTCACAGATGCATCTTGTTATTTCTTCAACTTTTTATGGGGATGTGGGGCTTCGGAAACTTTTCTTTGATTAATTTGGCCTGGCTTAAGTTTTCAACGGGCTGTTGCGGTTCGACAAGCTCTTCTGGGTGGCAATGAGAAGTGTCTTCTCATTCTTCATGTTGGTTATATTTCCCACAGTGTGAGCGATTGTTGTCACCCCGCTTGCTTTTGTCCGTAACCTCACGGAAAGCCTGGTTTTCGTTCCGAATTGTCCAGTGTGACCGCTTTCTAGGGCTGTCACAATTATTACATAATCATCTAATCACAATTATTTGACATAATCACAATTATTTTGTGATAATCGTCATAATCGTTTACATGTTGAAATGTTTATACATGTTCAAACATTTAAAAAATTGTGGAAATAGATCTACAAGCTCACAACGCATCGCATTGTGACGTGTTGTGAGCTTGTAGATCGGCTATCTCCACTATCAATGTTCTTTTTAAAGTGTAAAGTTGTCAAATATGTCCTTCATTTCTTTGCATATTTAGGTTATGTGTCATATCTGCCATGTGCAAATTCAAAGCCTACAAGCCAAACAGAAACGTAATTGTCAACGACAAAAACATAATTAAATCGTTAATTGCAATTATTTGAGTGACAATTAATCATCATGTAAAATGTCATAATCGTGACAGCCCTAACGCTCTCCATAACTGGTGATTTGCACGAAGGATGTTGGAAGTATAGTGAACCACTCAGAGCGTTGCATTCTTACCTGTTGTAAAGAAGGATGTCGGGGGTCCAGATCTGGTCTGAGGGGAATCGTAGGTTCTGGACACCAGGGTAGTTGTCTGGGTTCCAGCTCAGGTAGACATCAGTCCAGTACTGAAGAAGGGGAGAATTTATTTTTATTACAAAACATGTAAAACATACATTATAACTAACAAAGGAACAACAATGATTGTCAAATTACTTCTGTTCAGCATACACATTGTAACTCCTGTGTTAAGCTGAGTCAATGGCCACTGATTGTTTTCTAACCCTGGTGGGCATGTTACTAAAATGCAAGCTGTGTTTAAATGTTTAATTCCCTCAGGAGCGCCAACAACCTTGAACACCTTGTGTCAAGCTTTATATATATATATATATATATATATATATATATATATATATATATATATATATATATATATATATAATGACAAATGACAAATTGGACGAGACAAAACAGAGACAAATTGGTCAGAAAATAAAAAAGTAAATAAATAAATAAAAAGTAAATAGATCCATAAAATATAAAATGTCAGATTTCCTGGTTATGTTTATAAGAAATTATTTCACCATTCAGCTCAGAGATATTAATCAAAGAGAAAGCAAAAGCTCTGTAACCAACTGTCTACTTACTGTAGGATGTCTCTGTACTAATACAGAAAGATAGTTAGTGCTCCTAGTGGGTTTAACATTTTAAATAGCATATACTGTAAAATAAAATAGAAGACAGGACCATAATGGACCTTTTTCAAGGAAGGCTAATCGGCAGCTGACGGTAATAACATTATGTACCAGCATGGACAAACCCATCAATCTAGCATGTCTGTACTGTTAGTGACATTCATGCTTTCACTTAATCTGAAAGACAGATGAAGAACTGAAACGTCATTAACTGAAGTACAGGTTGGTTCGGCACCAGGCAATGAATTAATCTACCTCTGACCGTTATGACATCATTCTAGATGACTGGCACGTAGACATGCCTCAAATTCCCTCTGTCTCTCTCTTCTTCTACATCTCTTGGCTGATGTATACTTATTTGCATCCTAGTGTTGCACACCACAAATTGTTCATCTATACAAGCTAAAAGCTGGTTATTTTCAGTGAGTGATGTGCCACCAAGTATGACTAAATCTGATTGCTTGGAATAGGCTCTCTACCCGTGCTCAAACGAGCATGACAGCACAAACGTGGCTTGGGCCAAGCTGGCTCTGCTCTGCCGAGACTCCCTTCACTTAATTGTATTGAGGATTAATTGGAACTGCCTTAAAGGAGCAGTTCACCCCCAAAATGACCTTTTTTCTATTCATTAGTCACACCACTGACCTTGTACCAGTGAACTGTGCCATCATGAAACTGTACCCTTTTCTAAGCAAACCCCTCCAGTTTGGCACTCGCCCTCCCCCTCAACTTCTAATAAAGTCTTTAATCAATCAATCAAACCATGGAGACTTGAGTTCAATATTCTTTTTTTTGTATTTGTCGCATTCCTAAAACAAAAAACAAAAAATGATTATAGTAAATTTACCCCCATTGAAATGCATGGGGTCAGAATCGATGGGGGTAAATTTAGGGTCAAGGGTGAAGTAAATCTACCCCCATTGATTCTCACACAAAAGCATTTGGGTCCCCATCCAGGGCCTTGTATTTGGGTCCCCATCCAGGCTAATCAATAGAAA
>NC_137824.1:56645092-56675092 GCF_963921795.1 Nannobrachium achirus | reverse complement strand
TGTTCCTATATTAAAGTTAAAAAAAAAGAACATTATGATCTGTTGAGGTTGAGGACATTAATTTTAATCGTCAATCTTAACAAAACTTAACTTAAGTTTTTAACTTAACTTAAATTATAACTTCGCTTGTAACTTGAGACAAAAATGACCCAAAAAGTATCTCAGTTACTTGACGAGTTACAGAAATGTAAGTCAGTTACCAGCAAGTTACAGCAAAATGTAACTTAGCAGATCATATCAGCTCACTTCACCAAATCAAGGTCAGTGAGAATGCAAGTTCATGAGGGCTCTATGGGGTTAAAAATATATGCACAGAATACAGAAACTCATACACACATTACGTTGTAATCTCGCTTCTTTGTACACCTAATTAGATAACACGTAACACACACAATCCCCATGAGACAAATGTCATCTTTTTGTCCTTTCCTCATCCCATCGCCTACTCAAGTAAGATGATGTTAAATTACTATGTATGAGGGGGTTGGAGAGTCACTCAAAGCTGTCAGGATCAGACATCACAGTGACATTAGCAGAATCTAATTAGCCGAATGACAATCAGGAAAACAATTGACCCATGAGATCAAATTAAATCATGCATTCAGCCATGTGCTGCTGTCTCTATTACCCAGACAATGAATATCTATCTGTTTGTCTGTCTATCCATCTACCTGTCTGTCTGATCAGTCTGTTTCCATGTGCATGTGTGTTGAAATGCCTGAACTGGCAGTGGTCAGACATTAAGTATACAACTCCCATAGGGCTGTCACAATCATTACATAATCGTCTAATCGTAATTATTAGAGGTAATCGCAATTATTTTCCATAATTGTCATAATCGTTTCCATGTTGAGAAATGTTAATATAGTTTCAAACACTTTCAAAAAGTAATGGAAATAGCCGATCTACAAGCTCACAACGTGTCGCATCGCTACGCGTTGTGAGCTTGTAGATCGGCTATTAGCAATGTTCTTTTTTTAAGTATAACATTTTCAAATATGTCATTTCTTTCTATATTTAAGTTATGTGTCATGATTGCCATGTGCAACTTCAAAGCCTAAAAGCCAAACAGAAAAGTAATTGTCAACGACAAATACACAATTAAATCGTTAATCGCAATTATTTGGGTGATAATGAATCGTCATGTAAAATGGCATAATCGTGACAGCCCTAAACTCCCAGCTAATCAACATTGTTTACTTTAGGGCTGACGTATGAATAAAGTAGGCTAAGTAACAGTGATTACTCCAGAGCAGTAAAATGTCAGCTGGTACACTAACCTGCTCGCAAACTCATGTTTAATAATACATCAGGTGTCTGAATCAATCCCTTGTGCTTTAATGAAAAGGGCCTTTGTCTGTGTCAGCTTCTGAACCATGCTCGGTTATTATGGCATTTTCTGTTCAAAGCAACATAGGCAAACATTTAAAAGAAAAGAGGAATTGGGAAGCAGGCAGATGAGACTTTGTCGGACCTAAACTTGATGATTTGATTCGATTAATCACTTTCAGCCAGGTTCATATTTTGGACATACTTTGGATATACTGTATCATATTTTCGACCATTTTAAAAAATAGCGAAGATAGCAGATCAACCAGCTCACTGTGATGTGAGCTTGTAGATCACTATTTACAATTTAGGCATACAGTACCCCCGTTGTTCCCTATTGAGTTTGCCACATTTCCTGGGGCAAGCTGCCCAGATCACACATGTCACACGTGTCTTCTTATTTTTTCACTCTCAAAAAGCGCCTGCAATGTAGTGCATTTGAAACTACATTGCAGTGTACATCGTGGGGTGATCACTGCTTGCCTCCTGCGAATTGTTTTATTTTTTATTTTTGTTTATTTTCTGTTTATTTCATTGCCGAGTGAGGTCAGCAAGTGACGTGAGTGAGATGAAAAAACCTGGGTGGAATGTGCCAATCTCAACAGGAAACATCGGTATATAGCAGACACTCTTTATCCAGAGCAAATTACACAAAGCAAGGTAAAAACCTACATCAAATGCAGAGAGGTTGTGTGCCTCAGTAACCCCAGTAATCTTACATATCGAGGGCCAAAGCGCAAAACCTCCTATCTGCAAATGTTATATGATTTTTGGATTTCACTTGAAATGGGTACTATAGGCTATGCTGCACATGGTCAGTCTGTCTGCAAGATCGTTCTGCCCCTCATTTTGCCAAAAATGTCATGTGACTAGAAATAGGTTTTAATATTAAACACACATTTTCTTTTTCATTTTCCCAATAAAGTGATTTTTGCAGATAGGAGGTTTTGCGCTTTGTATTATACTGTAGGCAGGCAGCATTTTCCAGCATGCACACAGACCACATTGGTACATCAAGTATTGATTTTCACATGTCCTCCTCACAATATGATTCACATCAAATATTGGTAAAGGTCCTTTAATTTCTCCTTCCATCTCAATACACACACACACACACACACACACACACACACACACACACACACACACACACACACACACACACACACACACACACACACACACACACACACACACACGCAAACACCATGGAATGGTGGCAGCTGTGCTCAACCCGTCAGCCAATCAGCCATGATTAAATCATCCAGCGTTGTGCCCTGGGTCTCCTAACATCTGGGCCCCACAGTGACATGGGGCCAAAACAGACAACTGGAATATTCTGGATGAAATATCTTTTGATATAACCCATTTAGGCCCAAAATTATTGAATGCTTTAACCAGTGAAAAATAGCAGATATACAAGCTCACAGGCTCAAAACACATCGCGCTGCGGTGCGTTTTGAGCTTGTAGATCGGCTATTAGTAGCTACTAGTACCTCTTTTGTATGAGATACTAGAATGACAAAGTAGGACGTAGCAATATGCAATGTGGCCCTCTGGAATGAAGGTGGAACTATAGTGGCCCTCACCATCATCAAAGTTGCCCACCCCTGGTCTCCACACTGGGGTCTGCTGCTTCAATCATCTATGAATAAGTGAGACTTATTTGCAGACAGACGGGGCCCGTCTGGTGATTAGAGGCGGTGTGGAGCATTTTCTTTATTATCAGGCAGAGCATGGGGCTAATAAGACCCTGAGTTATGTGAATAAATGTTGTCAACCATTGTGCAGCCGTATTCACCAGAGAATTGAACCTCTCTCCTTTCATTGACGATGAAGGGAGAGGAGTTCAATGAGTGTGTGTAACCTTAGTAACGTTACGCTTACGTTAGTGTCTGAACTTCTTTGAAGCCTGTAGAATGTGTAGATGCACCGCACAGTGCTCGCAATGCAAAATAAACAGTGGATAAGGCTCATATGTGTATCCTATACCTACACAGTTCAATGGATATTTAATTTTGGGGCATATAAAGTTTGGAAGACCATTCTTCACAGATCATTCTTCTCCAAAGAAAGCAAGGTATAGACCATAAAACTTTAAATACTTATTTACTGCCGGATCACGTAACTTGGTTTTATTCTTTATGGCATGCTATTAATATTTGTGAGCATTGGGCCTCATTCACCAATAAGTTATTGTTCTTCCTAAGTGAATCACAAACCACACTGCTCTAAAGATATGATACAAATATTTTGATGATTTAAATCATATTATTATACAACTGTAGAATTGAAGAAACTTAAAGAATAAATTATTTTTGCCACACTTAAGAACTAAAAGGCCACCCTAAGAATGCTCTAGTGTGCATAGATTTTTTTCTTAACATAAGAACAAATCACAGCTAAGAAAACATTGGTGTATGCCAAATCTTCTTAAAAAACTTCTTAAAAGGATCTAAGACCAAATTTCTTCGTAAGAACGTTCGTACAGATAAGTAGGTTGGTGAATCGGGCCCATTGTTTTTGATGGTATTTATGCTGGATCATGTCCCTTTCTTCATTCTCTACTGCTGTATGCCAATATGCTTTTTATGTGTCTCTGTAATGGACGGGAGAGTGATTTTACAGGTCTTTCAGTCTGAGTGTATAAAAAAGGCATCTGGGTTAAGGTGGAGACGACCTTCCGTTGGTCCGACCAAGTTAACATTCACCAGGTTAGCATTCACCAGCGTCATGTTAGCATTTCGCCAGGTTAGCATTTAGGTTAGTTTTACTGAGGTTGGGGTTAGGGTTTAGGTTAGGTTTAGGTGTATCTCCTTCCCCCCGACTTTTGTCACCTCCGCGCAGCCAATCACAAGCTTCTGCTGCCTTAAAGGACAACTTAGTTTTTTTTACAACAGGGGTTCATATTTTAGATTGTAATTAGAGAAAAGAAAAAGTGAGTGTTAAAATGTTTTCCTTTACTTCATTCTATCGTTTTAGCATGTTTAGCGTGCTAAAACGTGGGGCATGCGTACACATGAGGGCATGTGTACAAGTGGCTAAATATGTATTTTTAGAGACAATGAGCCTGCAATTTCTTTATTGCTATTTACAGTAACCCCAAAGGTCACATCTGTCCATGAAAGATTGCAGTGCATCTTGGGAATGGGCTTATTCTGTGTAAAAATACATATTTAGCCACTTGTATGCATGCCCTCAGCCACTGAAATCTAAATCATTAAAATCTCTAAAACCATAGAAAGAAGTAAATGAAAACATTTTAACTCTCATCTTTTATATTCTTTAATTACAATCTAAAATATGAACCCTTGTTGTAAAAAAACAAAGATGTCCTTTAACCCAGTTGCCTTTTTGATTCACTCGGACCGAAAGACCTGCAAAAAACACTCTCCCGTAATGGACAGTTACGCCAGCGCTCCACTGCAGCCATCGGGCGTCGCGTCATCGTCAACGCAGGGAACGTTCCCTTTTTAATCAATGAAGGATGCTCCATTGCCACTGTGGTGCTGCGTTTGGTGGCGGCGTCCAACCTCAAAATTCACCCTGGTTAATTTGTTCTCGCCGGCATGATGCACGATGGCTGCAGTGGAACCCTGGCATCAGGACTTGAATAGCCTCTTACCAGTAAGACTCACTAATCGGGAGATAAGCAACCGTCACGTCGCATACACAAACTTTAGAAGGCAATCGTAGCCAATCAGGAGGGAATATGGGAAATGGGACAGATCTATGTTGATGAGATGACTTTAGAGATACTGTGTACCGCTTTGCGTGATTTTAGTCCAAAAATGTGTTTTACAAAAATTGGCCTGGTGGTGGAGCTAGAAGTGGGCCATTACATCAGGTTATGATTTGCCATCCAAGGAGTGTGCGTGC
This sequence comes from Nannobrachium achirus, assembly GCF_963921795.1. Lineage (NCBI taxonomy): Eukaryota > Metazoa > Chordata > Actinopteri > Myctophiformes > Myctophidae > Nannobrachium > Nannobrachium achirus. The sequence continues at coordinate 56,669,884 of NC_137824.1, read as the reverse complement.
ACAGTTTGGCATTGATAGGGTCAACGGTGCCAGAGATAGCGTAGGTGAAAAGTGTGACGTGAAAGACAGACAGACGGACGGACAGACAGACAGACAGCCGGTGGAGCTTTTCGAGCATTTTTCTTGGTGTGTTATCTATCTATAAATGCGAGAAGTCTCTGCGTGTCTGTCTGCGTGTATGTAATCCGCGTATCTCGAGAACCGTTCGTCCCACCGGCTTCAGATTCGGCACGCGCGTTCTCCGCCGCGGCGCGGAGTGCAGTGCCCGGCCTCGACCCGACCCGACGCGCGTTTTTTCCGAAACGGCGCGAAACGTTCGGAATCTCCTTATGCGGAGCTGATTGTTGACATCAGGCTGTTCCGGAGGAAATCGGCGCAAGCGCTGACTCATTGTGATGCTGATTGTTGACATCAGGCTGTTCCGGAGGAAATCGGCGCAAGCGCTGACTCATTGTGACATCATTTCATAAAAGGCTCTGACATCGCGTACGCAACATGAGTCAACACAAAGTCTCTGCGTGTCTGTCTGCGTGTATGTAATCCGCGTATCTCGAGAACCGTTCGTCCCACCGGCTTCAGATTCGGCACGCACGTTCTCCGCCGCGGCGCGGAGTGCAGTGCCCGGCCTCGACCCGACCCGACGCGCGTTTTTTCCGAAACGGCGCAAAACGTTCGGAATCTCCTTATGCGGAGCTGATTGTTGACATCAGGCTGTTCCGGAGGAAATCAGCGCAAGCGCTGACTCATTGTGATGCTGATTGTTGACATCAGGCTGTTCCGGAGGAAATCGGCGCAAGCGCTGACTCATTGTGACATCATTTCATAAAAGGCTCTGACATCGCGTACGCAACATGAGTCAACACAAAATGCCATGGTTATGTATCTCCATATATGGGCATATGGGCAGATCTCCATATGGGCTACATATATGGGCATATGGGCACTGCTGACTCATATGGGCATAAAGGGGACGTATCGGCACAAGGGCTGACTCATACAGAGGCCGGGAATAGCCTATAATGTTTATTATCTATCTATAAATGCGACAAATCTCTGCGTGTATGTATCTCTGCGTGTATGTAACCCGCGTATCTCGAGAACCGTTCGTCCCACCGGCTTCAGATTCGGCACGCGCGTTCCCCTACGCGGCGCGGAGTGCAGTGCCGAGCCTCGACCCGACCCGACGCACGGTTTTCCGAAACCGGCGCAAAACGTTCGGAATCTCCTTATGCAGAGCTGATTGTTGACATCAGGCTGTTCCGGAGGAAATCGGCGCAAGCGCTGACTCATTGTGACATCACTTCATAAAAGGCTCTGACATCACGTACGCCGGCGCGAAACGTTCGGAATCACCATATGCGGAGCTGATTGTTGACATCAGGTGTTTCGGAGGAAACCGGCGCAAGCGCTGACTCATTGTGACATCACTTCATAAAAGGCTCTGACATCACGTACTCCACATGAGTCAACAAAAAATCTTTGTGAATGTGTATGTATGTATGTAATCCGCGTATCTCGAGAACCCTTCTTCCCACCGGCACGCGCGTTCTCCAGATATGGGCATAAAATGAATGCCCGTATGCGGAGCTGATGTCTGACATCAGAGTTTTCCGCAACCGGTACTGTGTGTGCAGAGATCTCCATATATGGGCATAAGGGGACAAAGGCAAACAGATGGTCAAAACGGGTCCTATGACAACAGGTATATTGGGGTTTGCATTAAAGGGTGGGGACAAAGGCAAACAGATAGATGGTCAAAACGTGTCCTATGACAACAGGTATATTGGGGTTTGCATTAATGGGGTCCGCTCCAAAAAAGATAAAGAAAATAAAAGAGACAAGACAAACATAAGACAAGCAACAAAGCGTGGGACTGGGAGGATGACTTGAATGATGCAGATTTAAGCAGGCTGCGTATTCTGCTTAAAGAAGAAACAAACAAAAAGCGACAGAGATCTCATATATGGGCATAAAATGGACGCATATAAACAGATATCTCCATATGCTTAAAGAAGAAACAAACAAAAAGCGACAGAGAACTCATATATGGGCATAAAATGGACGCAGATAAAAAGATATCTCCATATATGGCATATATGGGCATAAAATGGACGCAGAATCACAAAGATCTCCATATACGGGCATAAAGGGACACAGACAGACAGATACAGAGATCTCCATATATGGGCATAAAATGGATGCAAATAGACAGATATCTCCATATATGGCCATATATGGGCATAAAATGGACCCAGGATTATATCTGCAGTGATCTCCATATATGGACATAAAATGGACGCCGACAGACAGACAGATACAGATATCTCCATATATGGGCATAAATGGACACAGGCAAACAGATGGTCAAGACGGGTCCTATGACAACAGGTATAATGGGGTTTGCATTAAAGGGCGGGGCATTCATTCCCTATTTACATCGTTCCCGAGTTGGCCAGGTCGCCGACTAGACGCTGGGCCGCCCGAAGGGCGGCCCAGCTTCTAGTGTTTAATAAAACTACAACAAGTTCACCTCTCTATTATGGGATGTGTGTGTTCTGTCTGTGTTGCATCTATGCATTAATCAGACAGCACAAGTGAGCACCTATCAGAGAGTTGCAAGCCACGTACATCAGATAAAGTGCACATCAGAGAGAGATTAAACTGATTTGATGTGGGTTCTTAGGCAGGGCTCGGGCTATTAAATTGTAGACCCCATGTGGGTTTGGGGACGGGCCAGGGCCAGGCTGCGGATGGAGGTTTGGGCCTGTGAGTGTGAGGCTCTATTCTTGGCTCTATTCTTCAATGTGTGTGTGGAATAATAATATAATATTGTACCTGCCCCCCTCACACACATTCTGTAGGCTATTTATCCACCGCACGCACACACGCACGCACGCACACAGGGGTGTCGCACCAAATTCTGGGCCCTGGGTACAAGGATCCACTGCGGGCCCCCATGAATGTTCTTCATAGGGGGAGTCTAAATCCCATTTAGACTGGGAATGCATTATTACACATTATTTTGTGCTTTAACTATTGATAAATAGCAGATCTAAAAGGTCGTAGATCTGCTATTTTTCAATATTTTTCAAGCTTGTAGATTTGCTATTTTTGAAAAATCGTGAGTCAAGGTTTTTTGAAAAACCTTTCTCTGTCAGTAATGCTCAAACCTTTTCATGTCAAGGACCCCCAAAATGATATTGGCCATGGACCCCCATCTCAAAATATTTAGTTCCAAGGACCTTTTGAGTTTCAAAAGTTTGCTTAAAAAAATACATATATGTTGGGGTGCTTAATGTCCGATGATTTAACATATACTTTGGTTTCTCGCAATAAAACATGCATAGCCTACTGGCTGCTTTCAATCAATCAATGAGGCACAGCCCGTACTGTCTGTGACTCCACAGAACCTGCACAGCTGTCCTGTGTTAACAACTCAATCAGGCTCCGTCACTTTAAACAAGTAGAGGACAAAACTAAAGTAAGCTGCAGGATCTGGCTATGACCTACCACTCCACACCGAGCAACATGTCAGATAAAAGTAAGTTGGCTTAAGTCCATTATGTAATGTCCATACTCCCAAAAGCAACGTTTTAAGCTCTCCTTTCCTCTTTCTCCCCGACGAGTTACGGGGTCTGTTTTGTACAATCGCTGTCTCTGTCAGGCTCAGTGTCTCGTGGATGGATGCACGGATGTTACACAGATATTGGTGTCGGGCAGAGCCCATAGAAATGTGTGACCGGTGACAGTTGCATGGCTGTTACACACAGACATCGGAGTCTGGGGCTTTAAGTGAATAAACTTTACACCTGCTATAGGCCTACTTATTTTAGTATTTTGTTATTTAATTCGCCTTATATTATTTAGTTACTTTATTTATTTTAGAGATATTATTTCGTTGTTGTTATTGCTGTATGTATTACTATTCTTATAAGGCCATGATAATAAACCTTGGCTTAAATAATGAATGAGTTATCTATTAAAACAAAAGTCAAGAAGACATGTTATTTAAATGAGTGTTTCACCTCTGTTGTTTATACGCCATTGTAAAAGAAAGGGGTAAAAACAAAAAAAAGAAAGAAAAAAAAAAAAGAAAAAAAACGGAAAAAATTATAATAATAATAATAATAAAAAAACGGGCCATAGTCGACTAATATTCGACTATCAACACAATGACTAAAATCATAGTCGACTATACAAATCCTTAGTCGGGGACAGCCCTAGCGCACACACACACACACGCGCGCACGCGGACGCGCACACGCACACGCACGCACGCACGCACGCACGCACGCACGCACACACACACACACACACACACACACACACACACACACACACACACACACACACACACACACACTCCCTCACCACGTCTATGATCTGCAGCAGCGTGAGGCCCAGTTCCACCAGGATGGCTGCTGAGTCATTGACCACAGGTCTCTCCAGACGGTTGTAGTTGGCCAGAAGGTCCTTGTAAAGCCTCCTCTGGTGTTCCCCCTGCAAGGACCCTGCATGGGAGAGACAGTTGAACAAAGACAATGGGTTTCTTGTCAGATGGGGAAAAAAGGTCTTATGCACTTTGTAGAGACTTTGGCCAAGTTTCCCAAAGCAATTTTAGCCCATCGTAGCTCACGCATGGTCGTAGAGACCAAGCTCTGACCATCATGTTCACGTGTTTACATGGGTTCGGGCAGAGCAACTTATTTAGCTCCCTACAACTACACCAACATTCAGATTTCACAAAGTGCTTAATAAAGTCTCACTCCTGTCTAAATACAGTACGGCATTCTATAATTACCCGTATCCTCCGTGTTCTTTAATAAGAAGCCTTTTTATCCGATTGCGTTCTGTTTTCCCATGTATTTCCTGGCGTTCCCCATGCGCACCAACCCCATTGAGATAAACAGACAGTGATCGGATAAAAAGGCTTCTTATTAAAAGAAAACAGAGGATACGGGTAATTATAGTTATAGAAAGCCGTACCGTATTTAGACAGGTGTGAGACATTATTAAGCACTTTGTTTGTGAAATCTGAATGATGGTGTAGTTGTAGGGGGCTAAATAAGTCGCTCTGCTCATATGAACACGGGAACATGGCGATCGGGGCTTGGTCTCTACGACCATGCGTGAGCTATACGATGGGCTTATGATGGGCTAAAATCGCTTTGGGAAACCTGGCCTTTTTTCTTTCTTTTTTTCCCTTTCTTTTTGAAAATAAAGATCTTACACGTATCATCCCATTGCCTGGAAGGACAATTGCTCAGCGATTACAAATGAATCAAATTGCATAGTTCTCTTTGACAATTGCACTCAAGTGCATGCACGAGAACCATGACCCTAATCAGCCCTACAGTTTCGAGATTAGCTGCCCACAGACACACAGAGACATACTGTACACACACAGATGTTGCCTGCTGGAGATTTTCAATAGATGTCTCACGATTTACTGTGTTTGAGTATGACTATGAACCAAAGCAGGCACGTGCACACATAGACATCAAAGGGGGCTTGAGCCCCTGCCCTTTTATCCATCTGTAAAACGTGCCCTCTCCATGAATGCAGGTTTCACTATGGTGAAAGAAATGCAAATGCTCTCTTTCCATGCCATACCTGAATGCAACATTCAAGAGAATTGTCTTCTCCAAACTCTCCTGAACTTATACAGCACCTATGCAAAAATAATTGTCCTCTCTGTGTAGAAATCCATGCCGTTACGCCACATCTCCAGTATTGCCTTTTTTATGCTTAGTTTAGTGTGGTATCAAGTACTGAAAATAGCCGACCTCCAAGCTCACAACACGACGCGTTGTGAGCTTGGAAGTCTGCTATTTTCAAAATTTCACCAAAAGGCCCCTTTAGAACAGGGGTTTTCAAAGTGGGTGCCGCGAGATCATTTTATAATATTTGGAATTTATTTGGACACTTAAAAATATATTTAGTATCATTTTAAACTTTTTTTTTTTTTTTGTTATCAATTATTTTTATTTTCCATAACATAAAATTAGAGACATACATATGAATAGAACAAGAAAAAGTAAAACATTAATCAAAAGAAAAATGCAATTAACAGACAAACACAAACAATAGCAAAACAAGAAAAGGAAAAGAAAACCCACCCACCCCCTTTCCCCGGACCAACACGGAATGTACAATAGTGCATGCCTGTGCTAGGCTGTTACCACTATATAGTGATTTCTTGAATCATAGCCTTAAGCTTATCTGCAATGTCCGACCACATATTAATGTTTTCTTCTTTTGCTCCGTGTAACCTTGCTATCGACTGCTCTAAATATACTATATCTAGAAAGGTTAAGGCCCACTGGCGAAACGTTAACGTATGAGGAGGTTTCCACCGCGTAGCTACCATCTTCTTCGCCGCCGTTAATCCAGCAAAGAAGATGCGCTTGCGTATATTGTTTAGTTGCAACTGTGAGACGTCATTTAATAAAAATAAAGAAGGAGAAGATATGATATTAATACTAAAAATAGTTGAAAGTTTTGAGGCAACCATATTCCAGAATGACGACACATTTGGGCATTCCCAAACCATGTGAAGGAAGGTACCAATACTATTTGAGGCGCAGAGAGTGCAGTTGGGATTATTCAAAATCCTCATAGCACATAGTCTGCGGGGAGTTAAATAAGTCCGATGAACAAAATTTAAATGAATTTGTTGATGGTCTGGATTTCTAGAAGATAGCCTAATGTTAGACCACACTGTGTCCCAACAAAAGTCAGGGTCCAAATTTGGTACATCATTCCTCCAAACAGTATCAACAGATAGGGGCCCATAACTACAGTCTAATAAAAAACCATAGAGGGTGGAAACCAAACCTCTTGTTCTGTTACCATCACAGATAAACTCATGGAAGGGGTGCAATCTAAGGGGAGCTTGCCATGGGACCCCATAGGTCCTCATGGACAATCTCAGTTGGAAGTAGAAAAAAAGGGTATTTCCAGGCAGATTGAAGATGTCACACAAATCTCGAAAAGGTCGTAAACCATTTCTATCAAATAAGTCCCCTAATGTACGAATCCCCTTAGCCCTCCACCTTGGAAAGCGAATGGGGCGATCCTCGATTAAAAGTCTTTGATTATTGAACACTGGGGAAAATAAGTTCCATTTACAATCAATCTTACACATCTTTTCAGCTGCTCTCCATACTGCCACTAAATGAGAAATGATAGGTCCAAAGCGAACTTTGCATTGATGTGTAGTTATGTTTGAATAGATAAGATCTCTCAATTCAACAGGCTGCACTAAACTCTCCTCAAGCTCTCTCCAAGAAACCTTATTTGCTGGGTTAAACCAATTTAAAAGGGGGCGGAGCGTGAAGGCCCAATAATAAAATTTAAAGTTGGGCAATGAAAGGCCGCCATCATCTCTAGCACGCTGTAATAGAGAAAGTTTAAGACGAGGGCGTTTCCCTTTCCACACAAACTTAGATATCGAAGAGTGAAGCTTATTCCAGTATTGCGGCGGTGGTGGCAAAGGGAGCATAGAGCTTACAAAGTTAACCCTAGGAAGAACATTCATCTTTATGATTGAAACTCGAGCTTGGAGAGAGTTGGGCAAAGATGACCATCTATCTAAATCAAGACAAATCTTAAACTTGAAGAACAAAGTTATTTTCAGTCAGTTCTAACCAAAATGGCTATTATCTCCACATTTTCCTCGCAACATAATCACAAAAATATGCCATAAATATGTAGGTGATGGGAGTGAAAATTATGAATATAATGTAGGGGTGCCTCGGATGAAAAAAATATTTATAGGGGTGCCCTGTGCCAAAGAAGTTTGTGAACCCCTGCTTTAGAAAGTTCAGCCACTGCATGCCTCTCAAACATTCTCTGCACGGCCCAGAACCAAAGCACTTCTAATACAAGTTTTTCATGGTAGCCAAATAGCTTTTACCATCGAAAATACTACAGGAGACTTGTTCAAACTGTTCACAGACTGCAAAGAACTGCAAAGAACTGCAAAAAACTAAGCCCATTGAATTTTCATATCGGCTCGTTACAAGCGACTTTGATCCTGTTTTCCTATAATGTTGCTAGTTGTGGGTTACTTTTGTTTGGGCATGTTTCTGAATTGTAGTTGCTTATTTGGCCTTGCTTTCAACATTCTTTTAGAAAATAGCTAATGTAATAGAGCTAAATAGGTGAAACTGGACGCTTCTTTAGGCTTTGTTTTCATAGACCTGGTCGCTTGTTTAACTCACAGAATCTGGCAACCGGGGAGCAGAAGCGGAGATTCTTCCTGTCCGGTGTTTTCTTCTCCTCACACCAAAACAACACACATCACTATTACTAGCGTTGCCTTGGAGTTGATTAGTAAAGGAAATTGAGAGTTGAGATTGTGAATATGCTATTTAGTTAAAATGTGCAACGGGAAAATGTCTCTGGCTTATTTAGGCTTGGTTTTGCTGCAGCAGTAGCAAACTAATGGTCCATTACAACTCGCTACAATTCACCGACGTCCATGGGCGACTCAACAAAACTGAGCAAGTCCAGTCTTCCAGTTTTCCGTCGATACTGGTCGATAGCGTTCCCGACCCGCTGCCGAAAACCTACCGATGAGCTCCCGTTCGGCAACAGACGCTTTCCGCCGCTATCCGCCGCCGATTCGGCCACGAATCTGTTTGGTTAAAAGTGGCCTTTACATACATCTGTATAACTCAAATCAAGTCCTTAAATATTGATGGTGTGCAGAGGAGTGCTTAGAATAAAGACAGTTTGCAAATACTGTCTGTGTTTTAGCTTATCCTTTTGTCTGCAAAGTGTATGCTAGGGACATATTCACCTTGACAATTCAATAACTAGGCATATCGACTTCTTTCTGACCTTTCACACCTCCTTTGCTGGCAGTACACTGCAGGCAGTTTCTAATGTGCACTTAAAGGAGTAGTTCACCCCCAAAATGACTTTTTTTTTTTCAAGTTCAATAATATTTCGTGTTTTTTGTCGCATTCCTAAGACAAAAATTGTCATTAAAATAAATGTACCACATTGATTCCGTGAGGGGACCCCAATGCATTTGCGTCCCCTTACGGAATCAATGGGGCTAAAATTACTTTAACCGAATTGTTGTCGGAATGCGACAAATCCTTTTTTTTTTTTCTCAAGTCTCCATGGCGTGACTAATCAAAAGAAAAAAAGTCATTTTGGGGATGAACTACTCTTTTAAGATTCAGACACATTGCCAGAGACACATTTAGGTGTTTCCAGTCTCTTCCATTTCTGCCAAGTTGGCACAGACGCTCCAATTCTTTTATCCCAAGATACAGAAGAACAGGGGCAGCCAGGGAGCCATTTTTAGATGCAAGACTATGAAGGAATGTTTATGTACAGTACGTGCTGCACACGCACGCACGCACGCACGCACGCACGCACGCACGCACGCACACACACACACACACACACACACACACACACACACACACTGTGACGCACACACACTCACACACACACACACACACACACACACACACACACACACACACACACACACACACACACACACACACACACACACACACACACACACACACGCACTGTGACGCACACACACACACACACACACACACACACACACACACACACACACACACACACACACACACACACACTGGGATGTGAGTTGGCACCGCCTCTTGTTCTCCAGGGTGCTTGATGATTAAGATGATGTGTTTTTTGGCCCTGTCTCTCTTCGCCACTATTGATCTCTTCACCTCACAAGCCTCTACTTAGCAATATCCATCCATCTGTACCCAAAGAGAAGGTGCCTTTCCCTGAACACACACATGCGCACACCCACGCATGCATGCACGCGCACGCACGCACGCACGCACGCACGCACACAGTCACTAGCTTTGTCTAGACTCATGTCATCAAGATGGATCTGTCCCATTTAGTGCCACCATCAGGCTGATTTTTTCAAACACATTTTTGGCACCTGATACACGTGTTATCATATCCTTGGGATGGGACTGTTATCAATATTGCCTTAGCCAAGGCTCAGTAGTCAGACTACCAACTACCAGGAGCTGGGTAGTCCCAATATCAGCCTTAATATCAGCCTTGGTCTTGTCATTGCAATGCGCATGCGCCAACAAACGAGGAGGAAAAAATAAGTCACGCTGGGATTCGAGACTACAGGGTTGGGAATTCTAGCCATGCTTTCTTACTGAGGACGCTACTGAGATGGATGCGCCGCTCCGAATTTTTTTTTTAGGATTAGGTTTAGCCATAGTTTTACTGAGGTTAAGGTTAGGGTTAGGGTTAGGGTTAGAGTTAGGGTTAGGGTTAGGGTTAGGGTTGGGGTTAGGTTTAGGGTTAGGCATAGTATTTTTCACCGCCGCGTCGCGTTCCGTTACCGAGTCATGTGTAAAACCAAGCAAAAAAAAGAAAGTCCGCCAGCTGCCTGGTTAGCTCAGTCGGTAGCGACGGGGACTGGTAATCCGACGGCCCGGGTTCAATTCTCACTGAGGGAGCGACCAGTACATTGTTCCTGTGAACGTGCGTTGGCGCATGCGCATTGCAATGACAAGTCTATGGGCGATAACGGATCTACCAGCTCCTGGTAGTTGGTAGTCCGACTACTGAGCCTTGGCCAAGGCATGACAGGGGTGATAACAGACCCATCCCCAAGGGAGGATAACACGGAAATCGGCTGTTTTTGGACACTGCTCCTACAGATTTTGGCCTAAAATCAAGAGAAACTGTGCCAACTTAGCACAAACTTTAGAAGGCAATCGTAGCTAATCAGGAGGGGATATAATTTAACAAGTTCTGTATAAAGTATATGAAAAGTAACCTTATGAAGACAAATATCTCACCAAAGTCAAACAAAGTCAAACAATTATCTTGTCCACCTGGCATTTGGTACATTACACAAGCCCTGGTGTAGAAACCATCCCTGTAAACAGAAATCATCTTACAAAATGGTTGTGTGATTCCTCAAACATTTTGCATCTTGCCATTTATTCACAGCGTAAGAATGTTGTTCATAATGTGCGGCAAAATGTGTTCTAATTATTGAGGCCTCGCCCCTATACCACATGGAGATTCATAATACATATTGGTAGAAAACTTCTCCAACCTTGAAATTGAAACTCTAATGCAGCGTTCAGCGAAGAAAGCAACAGGCTAATCTTCAGTGGAAGGCACCGACACAAAGCTACAAACTGATGCCTGACACTTGACGCTAAGGATGAACTGGTTTCAAAATGTTCAGTTCTACAATGAAAACTGTGAACTGTCAATCAATCATATCGTCACTGTCGTGCAGAAACCTCGTATCTCCAAGTTTCAAAGTTGTAATTTCTTTCATAAAGTAAAGCCCTGCTTCATCATAGAAGACTGTAGCACAAAACTAGTGAAAATAGCAGATCTACAAGCACACAACGTCTCGCATCGCGAGGCGTTTTATCGCGAGGCGTTTTGTGCTTGTAGATCGGCTGTTTTCACTAGTTTAGATCATTTTTATAAATACAAAACGAACGGTTTTGGACATACCGGTACAAGGTTTTCACCAGACAACGACGATATTCTGGCTTTATGTTGAGCAAGACTCCAGATGAACAGGCTGGTTCCTTGCCTAGTTGCCTCTGCCCTCTGCGTGTGAATTTGTTTATGAATGGGTGAATTGAAGAGCTTTGGATAAAAAGGCGCTATAGAAATATGAACCATTATATGTACTCGTGTACACCATGACCTTTACATACAGTATCCACCTGTTTCCGCGAGAATTCACTGTAGCATTATCTGTGGGACACTTCCAGAGAACAGCTGACATACAAGCTCACGCCACGTCGCAGATGCAACCGTTGTGAGCTTGTAGATCACACTCGGCTGCGGCGCTGGAAGCTGCCGCACACCTTCTGCGCAATGCATGATGGGACGTTGGAAAGTTGTGGATAAACATCACACATACATACACACATGCATCACACGCAGACACATAATTAGAAAATATAAAAACTCACTTGTACTCATGGCATGGTCTCTTTCACTGGAACCAACAGGACAGACATGCTCATGCACAGCAGTTTTCACTTGTCTCATGCCTCTGACAGCTCAGATTATCATCACGCACACGCACACACGCACGTCCACACACGCACACACGCACGCCTTCACACGCACGCACGCATGCACGCACACACACGCACGCATACACACGCAAACACGCACACACACACAGACAAACCAGAGGTAACCCTCTAGGACATGGACATGAGGTGAACGGAAATGGGGCTCAGTATATATAGTCCACACAGAGATCAAGAGACAGAGGAATCCGCAGTGACAGGCAGCCACCGATGACAACGACGAAATAACGTGAGCTCCGGAAGTTTGATGGGCAGACATTGATATGGAAGGATGAGAAATGAAGGGCAAAATAATATACGGTATGCGGGAACCACAGATGCCGTGAGGAAAGGAGAGGAGAGCAAAGGGCCTTATGGTGAAAATATTGAAAATAGCAGACCTCCAAGCTCACAACGCGTCGCGCTGCGGCGCGTTGTGAGCTTGGAGGTCGGCTATTTTCAGCACTTGATACCACACTAAACTACGCAAAGATCAAGTGAATACTGGAGATGCAGACCTCCAAGCTCACAATGCGTCATGCTGCAATGCGTTGTGAGCTTAGAGGTCGGCTATTTTCAGTACTTGATACCACACTAAACTAAGTATAATCAAGTGAATACTGGAGATGTGGTGTAACGGCATGGATTTCTACACAGAGAGGGCAATTCTTTCAACAAGATGCCGCATCCAAGTTCAGGAGAGTTTGGACGAGGCAATTCTCTTGAATGCCGCCTTCAGTTATGGCATGGAAAGGGGGGCATTTGCATTTCTTTCACCATAGTGAAAACTGCATTCATGGTCTGGAGAGGTCACTTTTTTACAGACAGATAAAAGGGCAGGGGCTCATGCCCCCTTTGATGTCTATGTGTGCATGTGCCTGGAGGAGAGGAGAGGAGCACATCTTTGGCCTCTCCACGATGCTGATGGGCTCCATTAGGGCTGTAATGAGGAGAGTTATGGCAGGGCTGTTGCCTGGGGTTTGGAGACAGAGGAGAAGAGACGCCCTGAGCTGCTCAGTGCAGCAGAAATGCTCACAGAGTGCCTAGAGAAGTGAGACGTGCCGCGCATCGCTCCAAGCACAGGGGGAGAATACAATACACAGAGGTTTATATTGTTGCCCCCCTCGACTGCAGCTATTCTCAGACGTTTTCATTCCAGGGACCCCGGTTTGATATGCATTAGGCCAGCCTGGCCAGGGGTTCCCAAACTTCTTTAGCTCAGGGCACCCCTGTAAAAAAAAATTCATCCGAGGCACCCCTACATTATATTCATCATTTTCACTACCAGCATCTTATATATGGCATATTTTAGGGATTATGGTGCGAGGAAAACGTTTGCCATTTTGGTTAGAACTGACTGAAAATAACTTCAAGTTTAAAATGTCATTGGACAAGTGTCCAAATGAATTCCAAATATTATCAAATTATCTCGCGGCACCCCTGGACTGCCGTCAGGCACCCCAGGGTGCCCCGGTCATCCACTTTGAAAACCCCTGCATTAGGCCACGGTTGGACACCCATTTGATACCCATTGGACCCGTGATGGTCCAATTGGTTCCATTTGTACACCCTGCCTGAGTTACAGACCTCTAATTGTCAGTTTGTCAATTTGTTTCGTAACTATCAATCGTTTAGCTGGGAACCCCCCTGGGGGTACCCAGACTCCACATTGAGAACCACTGCTCTCCTGCATGTATTCATGGGTTGCATTTGTAGTCCTAAACGGCCATGTTGAGGACCAACACTGTACACAGGTGTTTCAATGTGTCTGATTGGCATAGAACTGTTCTATGTTCTATACGCCAATCAGGACACCTCAAAATGGCCGGTGTAGGACTACAAATGCAACCCATGAATACACACTAATCATGCTGAATATAGGAGGGTGAATACAGGTATGTGAGAGGAACGTGAGGAAAGTTCATGCACTCACTCATTCACTCACTCTCTCGCTCTCTCGCTCACTCACTCACTCGCTCGCTCGCTCACTCACTCACTCACTCACTCACTCACTCACTCACTCACTCGCCGGGGTGTTGCACCAAATTCTGGGCCCTGGCTATAAAGGATTCACTGCGGGCCCCCCATGAATGTTCTTCATAGGGGGAGGGGGTTTACCCCATTTAGACTGGGAACGCATTATTACACATTATTTTGTGCTTTAATTATTGAAAAATAGCAGATATACAAGCTTGTAGATCTGCATTTTTTTTTATCTTGAAATATTTGAATATCTCAAATCCTTCTAAGGTTTTTTGAAAAACCTATGTTTCTATGTCAGTCAAACTTTTTTTTAATGTAGTAGTAGTAGTTTATTTTGGTCTTTTGTGATAGATTAAAAACAATACAGTTCTTTGTTTCCCTTTCATAGGGGGAAAAAACAAAGCAAATCAGACCAACAAGGTATAAGCTGAAGCCTGAGCTTATTATGCTTACCCTTTAAACGTGTAAATAAACTTCAACATTTTTTCATGTGATGGAACCCCAAAATTATCCTATTTGGCCACGGGACCCCCCAGAGGCAAAATTTGAGTTACAAATAAAAAATACATATTCAAAGATTTGCACACATTTTCACGACTTTTAGCAGATCTACAAGCTCGCAGTGCGGCACTCGGTGCTGCACTGTGAGCTTGTAGATCTGCTAAAGTATAGCTAAAGTATACAATAATTAAGGCCCCTCCACCTTGGGCCCTAGTAACTCAGTCCCACTTTTCCCCCTCTTGTGACGCCGCTCACTCACTCACTCACTCACTCACTCACTCACTCACTCACTCACTCACTCACTCACTCACTCACAGATTGTAGAATCTCAACAATCTTCAGCACCATTCAGTCCGAAATCTATACACAGAAATATTTACACACAGGATATTGCATACGTTGAACACACAATATTCCCACCCAGCCTACTCGTCTCTGTTGCTCCAACCTCTCCCTCACGTCTCTCTTATGTTATTATTGTTGTGGACTTACTTTGGCTACACTTTGTGTGGTGTTGGAGGCGAGTGGGTAATACTGCCACAACAAGGATCATTCCAGTCAGGACGTTTACTTGGCAGAACGGCTCTGTTAGTCTACTGACTGTAATATAAAGTCTCTGGTGGTAGGTGTTAGGTATTTTGTTGTGGTTTATATCATCTTTTTATCATTTCATATTGATGACCGACTGACCACCTGACCCTAAGGCACAGTGACTGTTTCCTGCCATAATGCCATGTGCAGCATTTACAAGGCCAGGCTTCTGTCTGGTAAACTGAGGCCTTATCTACTGCTAAAATCTACTATCTAAAAACAATGAGAATTGTTTTGGTTTATAGGGCTCAGCCTGGAAGGACATCCCTTCAGAAACCTATGAACTCTTTGCCACGTATATGGAACCCACTTGTGGACAAGAAACATCCTGTGAACTGTTGAAACGTCATCCATTGACTGACCAAATGACCATACATAAACTCATGTCAAAACATCATTTGTCAGAGAGAGCACAAACCATTGAACCTTTATTTCTGTACTGTACCTGTCTTGAATTCTCTCTCTCCAGTAAACATTCCATTCTCACTCTGAATCACTCTCCTGTCTTATCTCTTTGTGATGGATTAATGTATCTCATAGGGGAATAAGAAGGTGTTGTTGTTTACAAATAATATATTTATCAGTTGGACCGTGGTTCCCGGGTAGAGGCGGAGGAGAATCACTCGACCTCTATACTCATTGGAAACCAGAACACGACTGACTAAACAGGCGGGCTGCGCAAATACACCTGGGAACTCACAGTGTCTGTGAGCCAATAAGAAAACACTACATCTAGTAAACACACACACAACACTCTGATAGTAATACTGTGGCTGGATATAGGCTGGCATTTGTTCCCGCGTTACAATATGTTATTAGGTGCAAACTGCAAACAATAAGTTAATAAAGTCCAAAGTCAATCATGGTGAATTGAAACCTGGCTCTCCAGCTGTGTAGGCTTGTCTCTTAAAGACGTGCTTGGAGAGAGTGAAATAATCCAATCAAAATACACTGTTGTGCCAAGTTTACACTCAAACATCCATGTGGAGCGTACAGTATGTCAGGGACAGGCAAGGGATCCATTTATTTTTGAAAGAATTTGACTAATGAAGCTGGTGATGTTGATCTCATGGGGGGAGGGTCTTTGTCATTCTGTATAGATTTTTAAAATGAACATTCCTTACCACCAGCACTCCTCAGTACTAACATAGCATGACTTCATGACTAACATAGCAAGCTTCTCGCACTTTACAGTAAATATTGGGCTAATTGCGACCGAAGGCCGCAGTTTACCATGAGAAATGTCACTAGCTTGTCCGCGTGTAGACGTGTGCGTACACATCTTTACAGTCTATAGGTTGGTTCCCTTGACACATCACTGTGACATCATTCACAGGTGATATCACAGGTGACATCACCTATGTAAAAGTCCATATATGGGTATTCCCCAGAATCCTTTTTATGCCCCTATATGAAGATCCCTGATGTCATCGATATATATCACTGGCCAGATGGCCAAGGCATGGCCCATATCTGTGTGGCTGGTTCATCTCCATGTATGGGCATACAATATATTGTATGTTGTGATGTCATGGGAACCACTCTAACAGAATCCCTTTTATGCCCATATATGGAGATCCATGATGTCATCAATATTAAGCCCATATCTAACAGGACTTCATATGGGAATGCCCATAGATGGAGGAAGACAGCCCATATATGTGCGGCTGGTTCAGACAGGGATCTCCAAGTATGGGCATAAAAGGGATGTACTATATACAGTACATGGATCTCCATATATGGGTAACTGGTCCGATATACAGTACATCACTGGCCAGATGGCCAAGAATTGGTGCGACCTCGCCCTTTAGGGCAAGGTCACATGTCGCCCTTAGGCGTCTTTTTTTTCTTCTTTTTTTTATCCCACGTTTTTGCAACCCATTTTTCTCACCCGGTGACTACCTAACCTGTAGTCCTGGTTTCCGCTCTCCCCCTGCCGCGCCAGGGGACATTGGGGAGCACCCGGCTGGCTAGGGGGAGGTATAGTATAGAAACCAGGACTACTGTACAGTATGTTTTTGTGTGAGGGCCTATGCCCAAGGAGACACGGGGAGAACATGCAAACTCACCACAGAAAGGCCCTATCGCCAACCCCACCTAGGGTGTGGGTGCTGATGACGCGGGTGGAGGAACACGCCCCCAGCGCCCACAGCTTCCCCCGGCGGGAATCGAACCCAGGACCTTCTAGCTGTGAGGCGAAGTGCTAACCACTGCACCACCGTGCCCCTTAAGCGTCTTACTAGTAATGTAAAGACCACCAAACTTCTCAGGGAACATGTTTAATTGTAACCTATTGTAACCATTCTCACAGAGGAGTGTGTCCATGCTAAGACATGCTAGTGATAAACCAGTAGTGGATCAATATCTCATCACTTTAACACCAGGACATAAAATGAAAGGTCGAAGGTCATTGTAAAAGTCTGGCACTCGTCAATAAGAAGGTCTGATTGTCCAAATCATCATTATTCATGCCATTAGCGATACAGTATGCAAGTCATCATGCTGATTGTTTACAGATATGTCAATACCCACATGTCAAGTTTTAGTGTCCGACTCGTAAGCTAACAGTGTCTGTGTGACGTTGGTGTGGAGTTGGGTGCTGAGGAAGCAAACCAACTTGCTGAGTCAACTTAAAAAGTTGAAGTTTTTTTTCTTTTATAATACACATATCGTCAACCATTTGAATATTGAGAAAAGACGGCTTTGCCTGTAGGGCATATGAGGTTTCCTGAAGCCTATGCGTTTGATTGCTACCGAAAAATGCTCTCTTGGCACTTACTCAATGACTTTGATGGCAGCAGCATTCTAAAGTAAGTCAGAAACAGAGAGGATTGGGGATAAAAGGAGCCAGGACTCTAAATGGAAAATGAAACGATAAGTGGTGCATTTATATGGCGCCTTTATCCAAAGCCATTTAGAATGTGCAGAACATGCACCCATTCATTCAAACACCGAGGGCGGAGGCAACCATGAAAGGCACGTGGCACGGTTACGTGTCTTACTGCAGTGGTTCTCAACCTGTGGGTCGGGATCCACATGCAGGGGGGGTCCCACATTAGAGGGAAGGGGGTCCCCAGAGATCAGTAAAGTGACAATTTAAAGGAGCTATAGTCAACTTTTTCTTGAAAAACGGACGCTAAAATAAAAATAATGTTTCGAAAATATTTTATAAAAAAGATGAAGCTTCATAATTTCTATTAAAAAATGAATAGAAGAGGGATATGAACAAAGTCAGCCTGACAGGCCAAAATGATTATTTTATCATTATTTTACGCTTTTTGTGGTCATTTTTGAATTGAAACACATATATGTGTTTCTTTTTTAATCTTTTTTATAAAATATTTTCGACATTATTTTTATTTTAGTGTCCGTTTTTCAAGAAAAAGTTGACTATAGCTCCTTTAAGGACTTTAAGACAACAACAACAAAATAAAGAAAAAAGACCATTACTGCATCAAAAGTAATCAACAAACTATACTAGAAAATGGCCAAATTGTCAAATAATACCAGTAAGACTCACTAAGCAGGAGATAAGCGACCGTCACGTCGCATACAAAAACTTTAGAAGGCAATCGTAGCGAATCAGGAGGGAATATGGGAAATGGGACAGATCCATGTTGATGACATGACTTTAGAGATACCGTGTACCGCTTTGCGTGATTTGCAGGAGCAGTGTCCAAAAATGTGTTTTGCAAATATCGGCCTGATGGTGGCGCTAAATGGGACAGATGCATGTACAAGGAAGAGGCAAACATTGCGAAGCGTTATGTTATCAGCTATTTTCACAATATGTACAGTATCTGTGGAACCGAGTCACACTAAATGTGACTATTTTGAGGGGTCAGAAAGAGACTTAACCATGGGACATGCTGGATGATCAAATGCTCCTCATCTATGCTCTGCTCCTCTTGTTGTAAAGTTCATCCCATTAATAATTTGATGTATTATTACCTTGTTCTGTCCTTGCTTATTTATTGTAAGTCGCTCTGGATTAAGAGCATCTGCTAAATGCCTAGATTGTAAATCATAAAAAGTACTCCTATTCCTGCCTTTGACTGTGTGAAACCATATACTGTACCTGACAACTCACACAATGACATTTGAAGCACGGGTCCAGTCTGAACTGGGAAAGAAAGTGCTTTGTGATTGTGTAGCATGAGAGTGCGTGTGTGTGTATGTGTGTGTGTGTGTGTGTGTGTGTGTGTGTGTGTGTGTGTGTGTGTGTGTGTGTGTGTGTGTGTGTGCGCGTGTGCGTGTGCGTGCGCGTGCGCGTGCGTGTGCGTGTGTGAGTGAGTGCCTGTGAATGCATGCATGCGTGCGTGCAAAAAACATGTGTGCGTGTGTGTTTGTGTGTGTGATTGCATGAGCACATTTTAGATTATGCTGTTGTCCCAGCAGACTCCTTGTGAGACATTACCCACAGGCCAACATTAACACACATGCCCAGACTCTCTGGGGACACCCTTTGGCCTGAACACTCACGGGATCCCTGGTTCAACTATACTCTACCTAAGGCCTCGTTTACACTGCGTTTTTGCAACGAGAATTCCGCAAAATGAAGTCAGATATGCCTTCCGTTAACAACAGCATTTTCAGAGGTTAAAAACGGAACGAAGTGAGACCGGAAATTTTGGGTGGAAAAGCTGACTCCCCTCTCCCCTCGCATCACCGTGTGAACAACAGAAACGCAAGAAACGACAACACATGTGATGTCATGGCTCGCATACAGCCTACTTTAGCCACGTTACCATGGTGAATGGTAAACAAGGAAGTAGAATCGTCTATCCGTACGTCACCGCCACCTAGCGAAATGACATGGACACTACATTGTTTCAAGCCCTGATGCGGCTTCATATGAACGCTGGATGAAAAGCAAAATGCAATGGCGATGTCCCGCGACCTCGTCGTTTTCTCTACAGAGTGTTGCTGTCTAAACGAGACCTCAATGTGTTGGTATAAACCCAACATCCAGCCTTGGAGACCAAGCCCAAAACCCTAATGGAGATTATGTGTGTTAATGTGCGTATGACGTTGCTTACTGTAGGTATGCATCCGTCATTCCATGCTGTTTTATTATTCACATATTTATTTTTATTGACATAATTACACAGACGTGTCAATGTGGAATCCACAGCATTCATTTACCTCTGAGGGTAGATACCCTTCAGGGATGTCAAACTCAAATACACAGTGGGCCAAAATAAAAAAAATGGTACAAGTCGAGGGCCGGAATGGCAAAGTTTATTTTGACGCGGGCTTGCAGTCACAGGCCCTCGATATGCGCCAATGCACTAGCAGTGCATTGTGTGGACTGGGAGTATTATGGTGGTGCGTGTGTAGCAGAGTGACTCACTGCTTCAGCCTGATGGAATCAAAAGTCTAATATCTCCCCCAGTCCATAGGGATATCCCTTTGGTCTGATGGTTAACTCATTTGCTGCCATTTTAACATTGCACTGTATGGCTTTTCTGCCATTTTGTATAATGAATATTTTTTTTTATATTTAGATTTTTCCTAAATTCTGTGTTTGCACGACCATGTCATACATTACTGGAAATGGAAGAGGACAAGCTGTAGTTTCACGAAAAAAATATAATCTTGCATTTACGATGTACCATTCTATAGTTATAGCCATTTCAAAAACCTTGTTTTTTGATTTTCCGAGCTTGAAAATCAAATGAAAAGGAGTTATTTAAGTTTTTGTGAATGTTCTCTTTTCAAGGAAATAACTCACTTGATATCTGTCTTTATGGCTTCAGGCACTTATCAGATGAGTGTACTAGTGTAATAAGTGTAATTGTGTATAACTGGAATTGTGTAATAGTGCTGTAATAGGCCACATCTTGCCCTTAGGGCGTCTTACTTCACACAAAGAGAAATACGCTTTTTATATTGGACTGGCCCACGATGGTCTGCAGTACCTCCTCACACACACATGCACACACACGCACACGCACACGCACACGCACACACACACACACACACACACACACACACACACACACACACACACACACACTCACACTAACTATACTGTAGGCTATACACATACATGTACATAATAGCAGATCTATATATATATATATAAATATATATTGCTAAGCAGGTGGGAATGGTACCCCCTCCAACTGTATTATGTTACCCATTTTCAAATGTTTTTATTTTATTTGTGACACTTGCTTTGGCGAGTACAAACCACTTGCGTTTTCTCATGTCAATAAAGCTCCACCGAATTGAATCTGTTGGGATCCGTTAGTGTGCAGTTGCAGTGGCGTCAGTTCAGAAAAAGGTAAGGTATGGCAACATGACATGTTGCCATACCTTAGCAACAGGCACAATGAAAAGTACATTTTATTATTTCCCCCTGTAGCCAAGGCATGGCAGCTGCATACCCCTGCCATACCCAATTGACGCCCCTGTACAGTTGCCATATGTAGTTGCTGATCAGGTCCGTTTCTATACCGGATGCGGAAACGTTTATGTATGTGATTGTGTAAATAACCGGATATTAGAACGGATCACAAGCATAGAGTTATTGATCACATCAAGAAGAACGCATTACAACATTACAATGCTGTGTGCGATACACATGCTGCAGCTGATCACACTCAGGGGGAGATGCAGGAGCGCCACGATGGATCGATATTCACTTTCTTTTCAGTCTGCACGTTGCGTGCAGGGAACGGGACACCGACACGGGAAGCACAGAAACTTTGGATGAAAACAAAGCAACTTACTTTCAATGAATCGTCGCGATTGCTTACTCCACTGTTCCCGGTGGGATCCATCTGTTAGCGTGCAGACACGGAGAAGACAAGGCTAACGCTCGACGAGGATGTCTTATAAGTTTTACCGACGCGAATAGAGATGTTGTTTGTGGTCAAATCAGCCTCCGGACACGACATGGTTGCTTGACCAGGAGTCCAGGACACGGGGGGACATATACTCTGCCGCGAGCAGTGCCTTGTGATCGGGATGTAGTCGAGGGGACCCCCGCTGACGTGAGGTGAGGTGCAGATGTGTTATCTATTTGTTGTGATGGTTTATTTTGGTTCAGGCAGTCATGAGGCAGAGATGCTTCCAACTCTCTCTAGTTGGCTGCAAATCTGGACAATAGTGTGGTGTGTGGGGTTATGAAGCTGTGGGTTGTGGAGGCCCATAGCAGATTATGGCTTTTGATGTGAAAATGTCACGGGATTTTGTTTGATTTATGAAGAACGGTCTCATCGAGCTGAACTGTTTAGTTGTTGCTATAGGCTAGGCTGGCTAGCCTCCGCTTGGGGGGCTTCCTACATGGTGCCATTCAGATTGACTTCTGGCAACACTTCCATTGTAGGGCAAGGGCATTGGTGTTGGAATGGGGGTGTGTGTGAATGGCATGCATGTTGGAGTGAGGAGAAAAAAAAGAAAAAAAAAGAAAAAGAGCCTCCGCTTGGGGGGCTTCCTACATGGTGCCATTCAGATTGACTTCTGGCAACACTTTCATGGTAGGGCAAGGGCATTGGTGTTGGAATGGGGGTGTGTGTGAATGGATGCATGTTGGAGTGAGGAGAAAAAAAAAAAAAAGAAAAAAAAAAGAGCCTGGAAAAAAAAAGACGCATTCTGTGTGCTGGAGGCTGCAGCGGTTGCCAGCACTGTTCCTTCTCTGTTGATTATGGGGAGAATTATACACTTTTATTGAGATTTATACATTTATTACACTCTTGTTTTCAAACACACTCACTTTGATGTGTGATATTTTGGTTTCCTTATAAGATAGAAGGCTAAAACTTTTTGAGGAGCTGTGGGAGAGTCTAATTTAGCATTACATAATTTAAAAGCACATTGGCGGGATTCACGGGCGTGGCAGGGACGTACAGCGGGATTTTTACGGGATTCACGGCCATCGCAGCAAATGAGTTAAGATGTTGGACTTCATTGTGGGAGACCTTGGTTCGAATCCCAGGCGTTGCATGTGCAATATACCAGTGGGCCAGTTCTAATAGTTATTAAATATCATCCCGCGGGCCGAAGATAATTCATTCACAGGCCTGATTTGGCCCCCGGGCCTTGAGTTTGACATATGTGCCTAGGGATTGAGCTGAGTTACACTCGGAGTTTATACACTGGTTTGGCTGTGTATACTGAATGAGTTGATATCTCACCTAGGGATTGGACTATGAAAATGTCATATCACGATGATTGTGACAAAAGAAATTGCGATTTACGATATTATCGCGATAATCAAAATCCATTATCCTGGGGTGCCCAAAAAATTGCAGATCTACAAGCTCACAACGTGTCGCGAGCTTGTAGATCGGCTATCTTTTGGCAAAGACATTTGATAGAAAAAAGTCTGTATCAAGTACCGTATTTTCCGGACTATATAATAAGGCGCACCGGACTATAAGGCGCACTGTCAATGAATGGTCTATTTTCGAACTGTTTTCATATATAAGGCGCACCGGACTATAAGGCGCACATAATAGACGCTACCGTTGCGTTATGCATCCAACAGATGGAGCTGTGCTAAAGGGAATGTCAATGTCAATGAATGATCCATATATAAGGCGCACTGGACTATAAGGCGCACTGTAGTTTTTGGAGAAAATTAAAGGCTTTTAAGTGCGTCTTATAGTCCGGAAAATACGGTATATATATTTTAAGTACCTTTTACCAATTATAGAGGGTTTAAATAGTACCGGATATGCAGCTCGGCAAATAAAAGGTGAATTGATCCCAGTGCATGACAGAGGACGATTTCATGATAAATGTAATCTCCACAATACGATTATCGTGAGTGTTTTTTATCACGATAATATCGCGTATCGCCCCATCCCTAATCTCACCTAGCCGAGGAGGTATGCATGCAGGTTCAAGATTAAAATACAAACAGCAAAATGCTTGCGTGGCATGCTCCGCAGAGTAACACCTGCAAACAGGAGATAGAAGTACATAAACACACAGTTGGCAAATCAACCTCTACCGACATATTCCAAAGTGCACGCACTCGCGCACGCACACAAACTTGCATCATGCACTCAATCCTCTTCCCTCTGTGACTCTGCCCCATCTGAATGTGTTTACTGGGTCAGCGCGCCCAGATGGGCTCCCAAAAACACACTCCTCACTCCTCTGACACAAGCTATCCATATCCAGACAGCCAGAAGGGCCATCTATCTTCCATTCACACGCACACACACACACATACCCGCTTCTGGGCCAGGTGGCCTGGGGACGCTTCCTAACGTAACGTCACTCCCTGTGGGTGGGAGAAAGCAAGCGGACTGACGATGCAGAAGCATGAAGCACTAAGCGGGAAATGTGGAAAGATGAGAGCGCGTTGGTGTCCCATGTAAAAAAAAAGTCTCAAGTCTTTGTCTCGAGGCAATCCCTCATTGTTTTAAGTTTTGTTTTTTTGATTAGTGTTCGATGTATTTCATGGCCTTTTCAGCCAGTGTTGATTTCGTCGACTAAAGCTTCATATATCATCATCATATATGGGCATTACCAAATGTGGGCATTCCCAGATATTGGCTCAATATTGAGGACATCGGGACAGGGATCTCCATATACAGGGATCTCCGTTTATGGGCATAAAACAGACAAGGACGCAATTAATTTTACAAGTGTGACTCGTGAT
>NC_137824.1:56563753-56644892 GCF_963921795.1 Nannobrachium achirus | reverse complement strand
CTTGAAATTAAAGAACCACTGTACAATAAATCAAACAGACCCTTCATTAGTATCATCAGTAACACCTGTGAAGGAAGTCGAAAGACACCCGGAAGAAGAACAAAATGGCGTATATGCATTAATGCATAGAGCCTATTATGCTCATTGTGATGAGGATGGGACAAAGCAAGCAGACTAATGATGGAGTAAGTGTGAAGTAGGGCATTCACCAAATATTCGAATATTCGAATATCAAAATCGCTATTCGACGTTGTTCACCGAAGTCGAATATTCTCTATTCTTTTTTTCTTTTTTTTTTCTCTTTAAAAAATATATAGTTTATAAAGCTTGGATAGATAGGAAGTCATAAGAATGAGTTGTCAATGCCCCTGGTGGATGAATTTGTTAATGCTCTATACCAGGGGTTCTCAAAACGTTTTAGGCTGTGACCCCCAAAATAAACATATTTGAACTGGGGACCCCCCACCCTGACAAGCACTTGGAATTGTAGGTATTGCATTTAATGTGACTCGGATCCGCAGATAAATATTGTGAAAATAGCAGATCTACATGCTCACAACGCCTCGCAACGCGAGGTGTGTAATATATTTGACAGTTTTTAATAATATTTGACAGTTTTGACAGTCCTGTCGAATATTCGACTATTCGAATACTTTGAGGTCGAATAATTTGAATACTAAAAATCACTATTCGTGAATGCCCTAGCGTGAAGCACTGAATCTTGATTTATTTTATACACCGTCGTACGATGGAGTATACTGTATCGGCCTACAATTATGCATGAGGGGGGAATGCTCATCATGATGTGGATAAGAATAGATGTCAAAAGCATGGGGAGTGGATACAGCAGCATGTGTGACAGACATGGTACAGACTGAGCCTATATTGCCAGGGCATGGAACAATGGTAATCAGAATGCTCCGGAGAATAGAGAGAGTGCCAGGCATGTTGTTCTACATGGACGGGGTGAAACTAAATGGACCACATCAATTAATTGTATGCAGTGGTGTGTTCTAGACTTTTTTTGAGGGCATACGATCCGCGGCTATTCGTGTGGCCAGGGCAGACGCTAGTGCATAATCCCTATCAAATACACTACTTTGAAAGGTTCACGAGGGCAGACACTATTCATATTTTCTTTTACGACAGCAGACGCCATATACGTGTGTTACAGGTAGAACACAGCACTGATTGTATGGAAACCACACAGGCTACAGTGCCAATGCATACAAAGAAATACAGAAATTAAATGTATGTTAATATTATTCACTCATTCAAACATTGCAAAGCGGGTGAGAGTAATATGGTAAAAAACGAAAATAATGAAAGAGAAATATGTAAAAAATGTTTGATCCACCAGTTCCCCTGCCTCATTTAACTTCGTGCACAGCAAAATCCGGAGTGGTAATTAAAAAAAAATACACCTTGGATTGCGTCACTGTCGGGCAGAAACCTTGTATCTCCAAGTTTCAAAATGTGTATGTTTTTTCGCAAAGTAAAGCCCTGCTTCGTCATACAAGGCCGTCGCACAAAGGTAGTGAAAACAGCAGATCTACAAGCAGGCGTTGTGTGCTTGTAGATCGGCTGTTTTCACTAGTTTAAATCATTTTTAAAATGATAAAAGCAAAGCTAACGGTTTTGGACATGCAAGGCTTCCACCCGACAACGACGATTTGACAGCGTTGTAATCATTATTAATGCTGATGAAGTCGGTAATCACCTGTCGGCTATGATTGAATTATATCACATCAGCAAATGAGTTTTCTCATCATGGAAATAAAACGTGGCTTGGGGTGACTTTGGAATGCCAATAGTCTATCGTGCACGGCACGCTACAAGACAATGGGGCTGTGATCCAATGACCTCCAGGGACCAGAGAACCAACGTTATGAAGCTGGAAGGACTGAACAAAGACTGTAACGACAGACCAATGACAACAGGAGAGACAACAGGACTGCTACAGTATGAGTATAGACAACCATGCCATGGCAAGTGACGTGTGTGCGTGCCTGTTTAAGTGTCATTAGAAAGAGATGATGTAGGATATACAACAAGGGTCTTCAACAGGGGGTCCGGGACCCCTAGGGGGTCCTCAGAGTTACTACAGGGGGTCCTCCAAATCTTTGTGTGACAGAAACCTTTTTCTCCTTTTTTATATTAACCACTTGAATCCTAGCGTCCATAGGGGAAAGGTGGAAAAAGAGCAGACTAAGTACAGAGTGAAATGTCAAGTTATGTATTGACGGTTCAAGTGATTAAATATCTGAAAACACAAATTGACATGAATACAAAATACACTGATGATTGTGATGTCAAACGATGAAACTATATGGAATCATTAGTGGCGTTTCCATAAAGCCACTTTTTGCGCATTAACGGCTTATTCGCAAAATGTTTTTATGGAAACACTTCAAAATGCGAATAAACTTTCATTATCCGCAAAAAAAGTTATCCGCTTGGAGGAGGAGGATTTTGAGCCTTTATCGAATAAACTAAATGCGCATAAGTGAATGGAAACGGGTCAGACAATAAATGCGAATAGATTATGACGTTCTAGGTCCATTTCCCCACCTGACCTTCCAGAGGACGCTGAAACTGGATGAGCACTGTGCAGCGACGCGACCACGGTTTTCCCGGTGAACCGGTAGCTTTATGTATTGAGAGGAAACTCTTGCCAATTTCGTAAGAGACTCGTCGCCAATTGTTATATATTTAAAAGTTATTTGGGGCCATGATGATTGATAACCCCTTCTTCCCACTACTAGACAGCGACCGAGTCACAGCAGTCAGATGTGCAGACGGTGCAGTGCTCAGGTTCGGTCTGAAAAAAATCAGCCCGATCAACTCTTGCGACCGTCGCTAATTCGAATGACACCCGCAAATGGAAACATGCTAAATTCGCTTTGTCTTAATGCGTATTTCTGATAATTCGCTTCCCTAATTTGAATACGTTTATGGAAACATGGCTTATGAAAAGGTTGTGAGGTCCCTGACTCCCTGCTTCATCTCTCTCTCAACTAAGGGGTCCTCGGCCTGAAAACGTTGAAGACACAACATTCTGTTGCCATCATACTATACATGTATTGACTTTTTTGAAGGTCTTTCCTCTAGTGACCAAATTTCCACTTGTTGTGGGAGCTCTGCCTCACTGTTGGCTAGCGATAGTGATTGGCAGAGTGGTGCAAGCCAGTTGTTACACCTGAGTTTATGGTGTTTGGAGTAAATACATAAATAAATTACGAATATTTTGAAATATGGACTTATGGACTAATATGGATATTCATGAGCTGTAGGCCTATGCCATAAAAGAAATTAACAAAAAAGGTTTGGAATAATTCACTGCATGTGCAATGTATCTAGAATATATGAAAGTTTCAAGAAATATATGAAAGTTTACATATTTTTTAAGATGGATCTGTATACTTCCCCAAACCCATAAACTCAGGTCCTTATAAAAGGACCTCTCCTTGAAACCTCTCACTCTCTCTTCTTCCTTTCCTGAGTCCTGTTTGGACTCCTACCTGGCCTGATTGAGGCCTAATCCTTGTGTCTAGCTGGAATTGCACCTTTTTGTCACACAGCACATTCCACACACTGCAGACATGACTGACTACGGACTTATTCAACCTCATACCAGTTTATATTTTTGTTTATATCCTTATTTATTTAGTTTTAATTGAATAAATATGAGTTAAAATGTTTGACTCATGTCTACTCTGGACTCCCTTATTATGCCATGTGTTCCACTACATGACACTTGGGAATAGCAAATCTCAGTCTAGGTAGATTACCTTGGAACGTTCCTTAACGGAACGCCACCCTCAAGACAAAATATCAACCTTTATTTTCCTTTTTAGTCATGGATTAGGACTTTCTGCATCTCCTACTGCATCTCCTACAAAGATAAACTAGTCTGTACACTGGTAAATAATGTTTCGATCTTCATCAGGACTTTTTTGGCATACAAGGTTTCCAACGGACAACGACGATATGTATATTAGAGTACATATCGTATCGTATCGAGTAGAGTATGATTTTAAAAACTGACCCATGGCTAAGTGTGTCTGCCAGTGCAGCCAGAGACTTAATGTAGCCTACTAACATTGAAACGAAGGTCAGAACTACTTCAGTAATGGTCCAATGTACTTCTTTTAATATGAATCCCTTGGCTGAGGCACGAGTCAGTCAGATGAGGTCAGAAATGAAAGACCAGTGCGAAATCCAAGCCTAGCTGGGGTCCAGGTGACTTAATAGCCTGTCACCTAACCCCTAAGAGAGAGAGAGAGAGAGAGAGAGAGAGAGAGAGAGAGAGAGAGAGAGAGAGAGAGAGAGAGAGAGAGAGAGAGAGAGAGAGACTGGGGGAGGTGAGAAGAAGGACAACATTTCAAAGACGAAACAGCGGATGAAGCAGGATGGAGGAGACAGGAGTCAGGGGTGTCACACCAAATTTGGGGCCCTGGGTACAAGGATTCACTGAGGGCCCCCCACGCATTATTACGCATTATTTTGTGCTTTAACTATTGAGAAATAGCAGATACACAAGCTCACAGATCTGCTATTTTTGAAAAATCTTGAAAAAGTGCGCAAGTCTTTGAATATTTCAAATCCTTCTAAGGTTTTTTTCTTTTTTAAACCTCTGTTTCTATGTCAGTGGTGCTCAAACCTTTTCATGTGAAGGAACCCCAAAATGATTTGGCCCCCCATCTCAAAATATTTAGTTCCAGTATTTGTTCGCTCAAAAATTACACATATTCAAAGATTTGCACGCATTTTCACAATATTCATGGAAGTTAGGTTTCAGTGTTACTCTGTACAAAGACTTGCTACATTATGCAGACTAGTGCTTGCTCTGCCATCATATAGTTAATATTACTGTATCATGATTTTTGCATATTAATCAGAAACAATCTAACAACAGATAGTTAATATGATAGTGGAGCAAGCACTGCACAGATAGCAAGTCTTTGTACACAGAAAGGCTGCAACCTAACTACCATGAATATTGTGGATGTACCCTTCTATTTAATCCTTTTGGGGATGTTGATGTTGTCATCTGCCCATTTGTCAATTTGGTAAAAAGAAATTGGTTGAATAGAACTCATATTTTGGGACCATCGCTCCATTTTTCACAATGGTTTGTAATGCAGGCTGCTATCCAGGAAGTCATGTGATCCAAGATGGCCGCGGTGTGAATATGGTCTATGTAAACAGAACTCACGTGTGGACCAGTGTGGATTACAAGCTTTTGACTAAACTAAAGTTCATATTATGATATGAAAACAATGCTCCTTTGACTTACAAACAACGTACACCAATTTGAAAGTTTGTTAAACTTTGCACGTCCGCAGCAGATTAGGTAAGGAGCTGGTTAATTACCTTCTGCTGGTTGGCTGTTGTTGTGCTGCCGTGATGAGAGCATAGATTGTAGAAAATATGTTGAGAGGCATAGAGCTGTTGCTTTGGTGTCTCGACCGTCTCTTTCTCTTTATAGTTGTTTATTTTGTCTTGCGCGGTGCGCCAGCGACTAGGCTATACTCGATCCTCATCTCTCTGTGATACAGTAGTAGTTGTGCTCCGTGTGTACAATCATAGACAGGAGTGTTATCAATTAAAATAAGCATGCATGTCGTCACTCGTCATGCCGTCATGTAATTAACGGTTCATTGCTTTTAAATGTTCGAACGATATTTTGTGGCTCTTTGTATGGCTCTGTTGCACTGCACTGTTAGGCTATGTGCTCTAAATCAGTGCTGAAAGTCTCTCCTCCATTCTGTTTTTGCACATGTGAAATTGGCTTTCTTAAAAATCCACATTCAAAGACGTATTTGACATGTATTTAATGGCTTGGCTGGCTGGGCTGGGCTGTGAAAATTGATGCTGTGTTGGGGTAGGTTGAGCTGGGCCAGAAAATTTAAATGTGCGGGGGCCCGTGGTCCATAAAACCCTGACCCGCGCATCACTAGTGTATGTGTGTAGTGTGCACATAATGTACATGCTGCGCACCAGAACCGACCTGGAAATGCACACAGAAACCCAGACCAAACTGAATTTTCGAACCACATTTAGGCCGTTGTGAGCTGGGCCGGTCCAAATAGGACCCCCCCACCTGGGAACCTAACCGTACGCCAATGACGCCCCTGACAGGAGTAACAGAGCAAGGGACAGCATAGGGGACAAGAGAGATGCAACAACAATGCTGAGAGTTCGCATCAATTTTATATGAGGCATCTGAAAACAAGCAGCCACCTTCTACACTTTCTATAGCTGACTGGTCATGCTTGTCACATGCTTGTGTTTGTGTGTGTGTGTGTGTGTGTGTGTGTGTGTGTGTGTGTGTGTGTGTGTGTGTGTGTGTGTGTGTGTGTGTGTGTGTGTGTGTGTGTGTGTGTGTGTGTGTGTGTGTGTGTGTGTGTGTGTGTGTGTGTGTGTGTGGGGGGGGGGGGGGGGGGGGGGAGGAGGATGTCTATGTGCATATTGTCGTTGTCAGGTGGAAACCTTGTATGTGCAAGACCGTTCGTTTTGTATTTATCATTTTAAAAATTAACTTAACTAGTGAAAATCGCAAATCTGCAAGCACACAACGCCTCGCGGTGCGAGGCGTTGTGTGCTTGTAGATCGGCTGTTTTCACTACTTTTGTGCAACATCCTTGTATGATGAAGCAGGGCTTTACTTGGTGAAAAAAACATACACATTTGAAACTTGGAGATACAAGGTTTCCACCTGACAACAACAATAAGATGCTGCATTCAAGTTCAGGAGAGTTTGGACAATGCAATTCTCTTGAATGCTGCCTTCAGGTATGGCATGGAAAGAGGGCATTTGCATTTCTTTCACCATAGTAAAACAACTACGTTCATGGTCTGGAGAGGGCACTTTTTTAACAGACGGATAAAAGGGCAGGTTCTCAAGCCCCCTGTGCACGTGCCTGGAGCCATTAACGCAGTATGGTGAGCAGTATTGGTGAGCAACGATCAGATCAGGATCCCCGCTGTTGTGTGTGTGTGTGTGTGTGTGTGTGGGGGGGGGGGGGGGGGGGTTAATGGCGTATAGATGGCTGAATTCATAAGAGTGATTTATAATCTATGGCCGAGGAGCTCAAGGCCATAAGACTAGTGGAGATTTAATCCTAATCCCGCGGGTAAAACCGGCCACGCATTTCACTGCTCTGAATTCAGGGCTACAGTGCTGGAAGCATGTGGCGAAACTGCGTGCAGAGAAGTCATAAAATAAAATGTCAGCCGTAATTCATAATTCAATAAGTTGTGGGCATACTTCTGGTGGGGCCCCCCCGTGCATGACGGGAGTAGGAACAATGTTTTAATGAGGCAGAGTCTGACGGTTGGGAGTAAATATTGCCAACAAGGAAAGAGAAAAAGTTCAAGCACCCATGTCTATAAATACAGTTTTGTTTGAAAAAGGGAAGCACTTGGGCTTACTTCAGACAAGGCTATAGTGAAAATGCCTTTATTGTTTGTAATGCCCTAAACATTAAAGGGATTTTAACTTTTTTCCTTGGCTCAATGCAAGTGTGTCTTCAAGCCAGAAGCAGCCGGCTATCTTTTGTTCTGAATGATTTTGTGTTGCTTTGCATGATTCACCATTTTGATAACTTGGAATGTTGCTTCAACATAGAAGCTCGTTATTTTTTGACTGTCTTGATATTATACGGAATGAGAGGCAACACATTGTTAATATTCTGGACATTTTAAAGATTTTCTTTTTATGAATACAATGCAGAGAAACGCTCTGTTGACTGTGACAAAATTACAGAGCGAGCACTAGAAAGGAGCACTCCTTGGAGCACATATTTCAGTCAGGCTGGGTAGCCTACCTAGAGTACCAATGGCTGTGTACTGTAAGTAGTGGGTTGCAGCCAGGACCCCGAGGAAGCTGCCCCCTATGGCAGGGGTTTTCAAAGTGGGTGACGGGGCACCCTGGGGTGCCGCGACGGCAGTCCAGGGGTGCCGCGAGATAATTTGATAATATTTGGAATTTATTTGGACACTTGACATTTTCAGTCAGTTCTAACCAAAATTGCTATTATCTCAACGTTTTCCTCGCAACATAATCACTATCTAAGATATCGTCACTGTCGGGCAGAAACCTCGTACCTCCAAGTTTCAAATGTGTACGTCTTTTGCCCTGCTTCATCATACAAGACTGTCGAACAGCCGATCTACAAGCACACAACGCCTCGCAATGCGAGACATTGTGTGCTTGTAGATCTGCTGTTTTCACTAGTTTAGTACATTTTATAGATGATAAATACAAAACGAATGGTTCTGGACATACAAGGTTTCCACCCGACAACGACGATATGCTATAAATATAAGGTGCTGGGAGTGAAAATTATATTGTAGGGGTGCCTCGGATTAAAAAAATATTAATGGGGTGCCCTGAGACAAAAAGGTTTGGCAACCCCTGCCCTATGGGCAGATGTGAAAGAGCTTTTGGAGGTGCGCTCCATATCACATAATATAACGTGATTCCAATTTGGGGTTGATCGGATCATGTCATAAGGCCTTTGTGTTAAAAGAAAAAGCCCCTACCACTAATTCACACTCACAAGACCACAAGACTGCATTCGGTGAAAATAGCAGATCTACAACCTCACTGAGGTGCTAGGAGTGGACCCAGTGTCCCTGGGGACTCCGGTCAATAACATATAGCCTAGGAGGGTTTAAGCCACAATAACACAATGGGCCTCTATCTTTCATGCTCAGGTCAATGAGGTTATAGCATGTGAGCCTGTGTCTTTACGTTTAACAGTACTGTAGTCCAAAAATCAAGTTTCTATTTAAACAATCCCAAATTGGGGTCAGGCATGTGCACACATAGACATCCCTTTTACCCTGCCTGTAAAGTGCCCTCTCCAGACCATGGATGCAGTTTTTACTATGGTGAAAGAAGTGCAAATGCCCTCTTTCCATGCCGTACCTGAAGGCAGCATTCAAGAAAATTGCCTTGTCCAAACTCTCCTGAACTTAAATGCATCATCTTATGTTGAAAGAATTGCCCTCTCTGTGTAGAAATCCATGCTGTTACGCCACATCTCCAGTATTCACTTGATTACGCGATATTCTCACCAAAAGGCCCTTTTAAAAATGTCAGCCCCTGCTCTCTAACATTCTCTGCACGTCCCTGATTAGGGTGCATACATCATGAGCGCAATGCCCTGATCATCGAGGTCCCGTTTGATCCGCAATCGGCCCGACCATTTGCCAAATGTCAGTCCCGTCCCGTCTTGTTACTGTCCTATAAAGGCTTCAAAAATACCCCATTTCACCCCCAAATTATCCTCACTTGAACCTTCCTACCACTGGCTAGACTCTACTGCGTCTTTTGGCAGACTAGAGGCAGTGCAGATGTGCACAGAAAGCTTCGCTGGTTGTTAGAGCTATAAACCTCCATGTTCAAAGCCCCATCAGCAAACCTGTTTTCCTTGCCTCAATTAGACCTGACTCTAAGATAACCCTAGAAGACAGCCTTGGACACTTTGGATATTGTTGCGACCGTCAGGTCACAGTTACTATCACAACCTCCACTGGCTTTCAGTCAGTCAGTCAGTCAGTCAGACAGACAGACAGACAGACAGACACGTCACGTCACACTTTTCCCTTATACTCATATCTTCGCTACCATGCCAAATTTTGCACACACGCTCATTGGCTGCCAAACCACAACCTCCAACCTCATTTCTCACATGGCCCTCTTCTAGCGCCACTATGAGGCCGATTCTTGCAAAACACATTTTTGGACACTGCTCCTACTGATTTTGCCCTAAAATCACACAAAGCGTACACAGTACACATGTGAGTCCTGTCATCAACATGGATCTGTCCCATTTAGCGCCACCATCGGGCCAATTTTTTCAAACACATTTTTGGACACTGCTGACCTGACGGTCGCTTATCTCCCGATTAGGGAGTCTTACTGGTATTTTGTCACAGAAGTTATTTTGGTGTCATAGAATAATTATCAAAATGTATGCCAGACCTTCAATCAGTCACGACGACTGGCTATTGTTCCTCAACATTCTAAAGTAAAATGGGATAAATATAACATCAACATGAAAGCATCCACCACACAGAGGCCTCTTTTGGCTTGAAAACTAGGAGGAAAAGTCATCGTTTAAGACAGTGGTTCTCAACCTGTGGGTCGGGACCCCCAAGGGGTCCCCAAATTATTTTGAGGGGTCCCCAGATGATTAACTTAATGTGCAACATTGTTTTCTCACTCAACAGTAAAAAAAAAAAAAAGTGTATAGAGGGTATATGCACATGACAATTTAAGGATTTTTTAATACCTCTAAAATTACAAATTAAACACTGGCCAAATTGTCAAATATTAGAGGCAGAAATTGTGAAAATAGCCAATCTACATGCTCACAACACCTCGCATGTCGATCGGCTATTTTCACAATTTCTGCAATTTACATGCCAATGTTTAATTTGTCAACTTGTACCTCACTGATCTCGGGTGCATATTAACAGTAACAACAGCTGCGTTCCCATAGCAACATTTTGAGGGACCTCAGTTTCCCCCACACAACATGTCACTCATCTCTTTCTCTTTGTCTCACTTTGGTCCTGCCATTCCTGCACTCCCATCGATAAATTGTCCTTCACTTCTTGTTCTTACGAGATGAATGCTGGTGATTCAAGCTAGGAAAATGAGTGGTCGCACTTGAGCCCTAAACCCTAGTAAAGCCTCTACGCCAGAGGTCTTCAACAGGGGGTCCGGGACCCCTAGGGGGTCCTCAGAGTTACTACAGGGGGTCCTCCAAATCTTTTTTTCCCTTCCTTTTTAACCACTTGAACTTTAGTGTCCATATTCTGAGAACATTAGCCAAAATAGCAGATCTACAAGCTCTGCTATACAAGAGGGGGAAAAAGAGCAAACTAAGAACATAGTGAAAGGTCAAGTTTATTAAGTATTGACGGTTCAAGTGGTTAAATATCTGAAAACACAAATTGACATGAATCCAAAATACACTGATGATTGTGCCGTCAAACAATATGGAATAGGTTGTGGGGGTCCCTGCTTCTTCTCTCTCTCAACTAAGGGGTCCTTGGCCTGAAAACGTTGAAGACCCCTGCTCTACGCTGTATCACATATTATTACTAGCCCATCATCATCATCCCAAAAGATGGAGATGTTGATAATGGGCTGGGAAGTAACAATTTGTTGTTGAACAATAATGGACATCAATGGAACAAACACTGTGAACATCATACATATGCGTGTGCACTGTGCACACATGCATGAACACATGCAAGTAGGCTATACATTCCTGTATACAGTAGTTGCAAAATGTAGTTGCAAATGTTGCTTAATAATAGACAGACAGAGACATCTAGTTTTGGGATATCCAGCCTAAGTCCCCATGGGACCTTTTTATGTTTGTTATCCAAGTGTTACTTTTTACTTCCATGCTGTTACATCTTTTACTCATAAAGTAGGCTATATTCAATCAATCAATCAATCAATCAATCGAAAATTTTAAATAAGCAAGAATTAATTTTGTTTTATAGTCAGACAACTTTAACATACCATAAACATGTGTAGGCCTTGCTATTTCCTTTTCCATAATTTGTGCACGATATTTTCTGTAGATATTAACTATCTAAATTCGAATTAAATGCGTTAAATATCTAATCATATTCAACACGTAGCCAAGCAGACCTTTTTTTTCTTTCTTTTTTTTTCTTTCCTTTTTTTTAACATGATATCGTATATGCATTGATTTAATAGTCAAATGTGTAGGCCTACCTCTGAAGAGCAGGGTCATCCAAATATAGAATCCAAGTGGACCGAGTCCCCAAAACTTCGGACACCGCATCCTGGCAGCGTTCAGCCGGACTGGGCAGCGCTGAGCTCTCGGTGTGGGACGGAGAGGAGGAGGCTGCGCTGGCTTGGCTCTGATGTGATGTGAACATTTGGCTGTAAAGAGGAGGAGGAGGGGAGGGAGAGAGGAGAGAGAGGCGGGTGATGATACGGACAGAATGAGTGAGTAGTTAAGATTGGCGCGCGTTCACGCTTTAACAGTAGCCTAAAGCGAATACCGGTGGGCGTGCACAACAGGCGGCCCTTGGCTTGAATAAACAGATAGACTGTATTGAAAGTCGCGATTTAATTTTGAAGTGGGATGGGATTCCAGACCATAGTTGTCATGAGTTTTCTTCTGACTTGCGCGCACCTGCACCAGAGAGAGAGAGAGAGAGAGAGAGAGAGAGAGAGAGAGAGAGAGAGAGAGAGAGAGAGAGCGATAGGCTCCTTGAATGGACATGTGCGCGCACGGACTTTGCGCACCAAATAGACAATCTACTGATCAATTAATACTGCATTGTAGAAATACTCTGTTACAAGTCCGGAATTCCAAATGTAGGCTACTTGAGTAAAAGTACAAAAGTATTGGTATCAAATCTACTTAAAGTAGGCCTATCCAAAGTAGAAAGTAGCCTATAGCCAGGCCTACTCATTATGCTGCAAAATCCCATTTCAAGTATTGAAATGTATGAAAATAGCAGATCTACAAGCTCACAATGCATTGCATCGCTAGCATTGTGACCTTGTAGATCGGCTATTTTCAACTCAAGTAGGTCTATATGTTTTCTATAATAATCAATCAACAAAGTAACTAGTAACTAAAGTTTTAAAATAAATGTATTGTGACGTAAAAGTATGATATGGATCTGAGATGTAGTAGCCTGACACTCAGCCGGAATTGACATTTCGTTTCACTCCCTGAATCGCCAAAATAAAAATGTAAAGGGGTGTGGCTAGCGATTCAGGGTCTGGAACTAGGCTAGAGATGTAGTGGAGTAAAAGTAAAATATTGTAAACTGGAAATAGCCTAAATAGGCCTACCTCAGAACTGTAGGCCTATACTTTTCTGAGCCCGCTGACACGCCCCAAAAATTATAATAGTATGATACAGTAGGCTACGTGGTCTCTCTGAAAACGGTCTGAAATAGTCTGAAACTCATGTCACAGTGTAATCTGCCCCTCGCACCCAACAACAGCTGACCAGTACAGTAAGTAGTCGTCAATTCATTTGATTGGCTTATGCGCATTCTCACAATGACATCATAAACATATTAACTAATATTTTAAGATTACTTTTTAAAGTGACAGTACCCCTTTAGATGACAGTCCTACTTTAAGTAGCCTACAGTAGGCCTACACGTAATTGTATAGGCCGGCCTAATTACTTTCCACCACTGGTATCTACCATTCAGAAGGAGGGCGGAATAGTAGAAATGAGAACTTAGGCATGTTTCTAAAAACAACTAGGCCTATGCACAAAATAGCATCCCCACGTTGCGTACATGCAGTCACACTCATCATCATCATGAACAAACATCTTGCCTGCACCAGCGGAAATGAACACATCCTGCACCAACCCTGCACCTGCACTACGGCCACCAAACTTTCTTAGTTGGACTCATCAAAAACCTTGTCTTTATATGTGCTGTCAAATGGCTGCTTAAGTGCAAAAATACATTGATAAAGTAGATGTCAAAAGCAGCGAACGTTTCATTCGTCATAATCTTTCACTTGATGAGCACCGTTTGACAAAGCATGCAGACATCTTAGAACAGTGTTTCTCAAACTTTCTAATTTCAAGGTCTCCCCTTAACTCTGACGGGTCCATTTGGTTCCATTTGTACACTGTCAGAGTTACAGACTTGCGTAGGAACCCACAGAGTCCCTGGAATCCACTTTGAGAACTACTGTCTTAGAATATAAACGTTTTTTTTTTGGGCTGACTTAATCTCTGCACATTGCAGGTCCTGCTACCCGACTCCACAGGTCATGAAACATGTGCCTGGGTGCAAGACACCGAATTAATTAACATGCATTGGTAAATTGTACACTAGTGAATTTGATGTTACAAAACTTTTGTCGGTCTGCCTGGTGGAGTTTATCGATCATTTATTTTCACGTGCTTCTTATTTCTGTGCAGGCGGCACCCGACTCCTCAAATGACCTATTTATTCCATCACATAAATACTGAGGTCCATCCAGCAAGCGATGAAAAGGAAACTACTACTCTGTAAATTCACGATCACTGTATTCAATATATCTGTCTAGCAGTGTTCAACAGATGCTCTTAGACCAGAGAGACTTACAATAAGCAAGTTGATATCAATACATCAACATCAATAGCCAAGGCCTACACTGTACATTAAATGCATAGAAATAGTAATCTAAGAAAAACTTAGGTAGACCAAGCTGGACCTGTTTCAGTGGAAACTCTATAAAAACATTAAAATAAAAAATACATCTATAATTATGTACAGTATGGTAATTGAGAGGGTAGGCAAGTGCTATGGTAAGTGCTATGGGCTAAGGTGGAGTCTGAAGAGGTGAGTCTTTAGACCATGGCGGAATCTAAAGGCCTCTCCATACTTTGACCGAAACCGCCGTTTTCGGTCAAAAGGTCCTTTTCTACCATAAAATGATATCCCTCGGGACTTCTGAAAAGCATTGAACCGAACGAGAGTTCGAAAATTTGCACGTCAGAAAACACAACTCACCGAACATTTCGGTCGAAGTATGGAGAGGCCATCAGGCCGGGAACACATTTTGCTGTTTGGGAGGGGCTTACAGTACATGTACAGTATGTAGCAACATATTTGTTTTGTAGGCTAATTTCTGATTTAGCCCTATTCTATAGGTTAGGCCTAAATGGGTTAAGGAGTGAGTCTGCAGTTCTAAGAGCAACTCCAGCCACCAGCACTAGGTCTACAGTGATGTGGACCTGCAAACATTTCTTTTTTTTTCTTTTTTTTTTTACAATAGGCTCTTCCCTGAAATTGGCCTACAGTAGGTTACACTGGCAT
The DNA here is from genome assembly GCF_963921795.1 of Nannobrachium achirus. Taxonomy (NCBI): domain Eukaryota; kingdom Metazoa; phylum Chordata; class Actinopteri; order Myctophiformes; family Myctophidae; genus Nannobrachium; species Nannobrachium achirus. The sequence continues at coordinate 56,630,042 of NC_137824.1, read as the reverse complement.
GCAGAGATGTTGAACACCAACATGACTATAAACCTCAGAATGCCCACTCACTGTAAATAGGCCATAATTGGAAGATTTGTTTAGAACTGTCCATGGTGCTGAACTGATTTGATTTATACTGCCCTACAAAGGCAGAGTGCAGTAACTACGTTCAAGAATTTCACTAAAAATGGGTTTAAAAATGTTACACTTACAACTGATCAGCCAAATGAGATTGAGGGCATAAAAGTGATATTACATTGATCGTATATCTGTTCTTGAGCTAATTGTTCATCCCCCAATATCATGAAGGCTAATTTGACCTTTGGGCGACACAAATAAGTTGGTGTGTCCGAAAACGTAGTTACTGCACTCTGCCTTTGTAGGGCAGTAGCACAATGGTGTTTTGCCTTTAAAAAGTGTAAAGTGTAGAAGGTTGCTGAGTGATAGCTGATTAGGGGCCTCTAACTATTCAACACCCTTGTTCTCATTATCATTTTGTGTGGCAACAATAGTGTTTAGAAGAGACAACACCTTGTGACAAACATTGCATATCTTATCCACCTGCTTCCGCGAGAATTTACGGTAGAATTATGTGTGGGACACATCCTGAGAACAGCAGACATACAAGCTCACGTCGCGTCGCAGATGCAACCGGTGTGAGCTTGTAGATCACTCTCGGCTGCGACGCCGGAACTGCCGCACGCCTTCTGCGCAATGCACGCTGGGACGTTGGAAACCTGTGGATACAAAAACTATGAAAACAATGTACAGTAGCCTATACACTGCTTTAAATACGTAACAGTCGGAGCTCTGAGGTGCTGCTGTCAGCCTCTGGAGTTGGATGTTGTTTTTTTGCATCCGACAACATAAGCATTAGCATTAACAAAATGTACTCTGGCGCATTACCACTGGGGTGCCGTTGATTTGTGCGAGCGCGTGCGAGCGTGCGTATGTGTTAGTGCCAGACAGTGCGCCACTGTTGCCCCAAAACAACACATTTTCTCTCCATGTGTTGTCTGCTCTCACACACACTCTATCTTACTTCTCCTCCTGGGGGAGTCTCTCTCAACAGAGACGGAGCTGTAAACACTTATTAATACGCCATCATCTCACACACTGGGGAGGAATCACAGTGTGTAATGATTGCATGAACTCACAGACGGCACACCATACGCACACCACACGGCCATTATGAAAGTCAGGAAAAAGTCTCTCTCTCTCTCTCTCTCTCTCTCTCTCTCATGCCCACCCAGCGCTTGTGGCCAGCTCCATACATGTACAGTAGTATACATATATTGTAGGACTATATGTGAAGACAGACAAGGTTTCATTGACACAGCATAACGTAGTGTGGGGATAGATCTTGCATTGTGACTAAGACTACACAAAGGTTGATGATGTCCACTGGCTGAAATGTCTGTAAATTAAATCAACCCCACAAAAAAGATTTAAATGTCCTTTTTGACTTTGCTGTGCTAGTCTTCACAGCAAACACAGCAAATTACTCAACACCAATATTCTTTAACTCTGATAACATGTCCTGCCTACATGTCCTTTTATATTCAAGCATTGGCTCTAATTTGTCAGGCACAACTTGACTTGTGGCCACATTAAGGCTCCTGGAAGCCTTTATGTTGGTGGTACATTCTACATCATGTCATGGAATTTGCTGCAAATGTCCCCCAGACAATGTCCCTGGTGACCCATTGGCCTTTCCCCTATCGCCACCATCAGGCCACAATTTCAACTTGACCACAAGATATCTCTAAATCACATGTCTTCAACAGGGGGTCCGGGACCCCTAGGGGGTCCTCAGAGTTACTACAGGGGGGCCACCAAATCTTTGTGTGATAGGATCATGTTTTTTATATTAACCATTTGAACCCTGTCATCCCTATTCTGAGTGGAACATTAGCCAAAAATAGCAGATCTACAAGCTTACAACGCCTCGCGCTGCGAGGCGTTGTAAGCTTGTAGATCTGCTATTTTTGGCAAAGAGGTTTGTAGAGGGAAAAGAAGAACAGACTACGTATTTGACAGTTTGAGTGGTTAAATGTCTGAAAATACTCATTACTCCAACAGGGTGACAGTGCTGTCAAACAAGTCTAAGCTGTCTAAGAAATCTATGAACATTCTTAATCTGCAACACAATGTTATACAATATGTAATGGGGGTCCCTGCTTCATCTCTCTTTCAGCTAAGGGGTCCTTGGCCTGAAAACGTTGAAGACCCCTGCTCTAAATCTAAAAGGTGGATTGCCATGTAACTTGCTCAGCAAGTTCATGCTCCCGAATGGTCCCTAATGATGTTGGTGTCCCAGTGACCATTGCAGTGCCACCCTTAAGCCAAAGATATTTAGTTCACACAAATTATCTCAGATTCCAGATCCCATGAAACCTAATTGCGGCTCAGTAAGGATGAACTCTGCATGCTGATTTTGACAATCCCATGGCATTTCTCTTGCACCCTTAGGCCAATGGGGAAATCTCGCTCTTTTGAACAACCATCATTTAGACAACGAAGCGTCGGGAGGTTAGGGTTAGGTTTGGGTGTCGAAAAGATGACACGTAGAAACAGCGAAACGCTCCCAAGGCCAATACAGTTACACACAACAAGTTATCTCAAAACCTAATGAGCATAATGCCATGAACGTTTCTGAGAGCATTCATGCTCCCTGCCTGGAAGATGGACATTTCCTTGGCCTCATGCTAAAATGTCAAATTGTAAACAAGATATCTCATAATCTAATAGGCGCAGAACAGCCTCTAAGGGCATACAGTAGGGGCTGTTTAGTCTTGTACCTACATGCACAGTAATGGTCTGAGACGTCACAACACACACTCACAATCACTTTGCTGGGCACTGCATATTTCAAACATTTAATTTAGGAAGAGAGAGAGAGAGAGAGAGAGAGAGAGAGAGAGAGAGAGAGAGAGAGAGAGAGAGAGAGAGAGTGAGAGGTTGTAAAATGAACTTGATGGCTGTGGAAAGGGTGACTTAACTGAGTAGTAAAGGAGTGTGGGTTGATATACTGTAAGAGCATTGCTTTCAACTTTAGCTTGTCCTCAACCCCAAAACAAAAGTGCATGCCCATACAGGTGCACACAATTGGCTGCACAATAAGTCACTCAGCCTGACTAATGTATGCTAACGCGTGTGTGTGTGTGTGTGTGTGTGTGTGTGTGTGTGTGTGTGTGTGTGTGTGTGTGTGTGTGTGTGTGTGTGTGTGTGTGTGTGTGTGTGTGTGTGTGTGTGTGTGTGTGTGTGTGTGTGTGTGTGTGTGTGTGTGTGTGTGTGTGTGTGTGTGTGTGTGTGAGATAGAATGAGGTCAGGATTTTGTGCACCTTCATCTGTGACAGAAACAGCAGGGGTTGCAAACTCAGGGGTTGACACTAAGGTCTCAGAGGCACTTGCCCGTCGGGCAAGTACAGGTCATGTTCTACTTGCCCAAAGGTCATGCCCACTTGCCCGAAGTCGTCCATTAAAAAATATAAAAATCACTCTTCAATTTAACACATGTCTTTTTTTTACTTTCTGGGGCTGTGCGATAAAAAATGGCTATGGGTTCACACTTGTTATTTTACATTTTTAATTTTAACAACAGTAAACAGCACATTATAGGTAAACAGGGCTCTTATTTTACATTCCACAGACCAGAAGGCAGAGCACTCTGGCCAGGTTCAGGTGTTAAGTAAGACTTTAGACAGATATCAGGTGTTGTGTTTATAGACGGTTGTTGCGTTCCCTCTCAAACGAGCCCGAGAGTTTTATTTACCTGGCGGGGGCAGGTGGGCAAGCCTTAGTGTCAATGCACCGTAGGAGTGTGTGCGTGTGTGCATACCTGTGGAAGCTTTTCTTTGTGTGTGTGCGTGTGTGTGCGTGTGTGTGTGTGTGTGTGTGTGTGTGTGTGTGTGTGTGTGTGTGTTAGGGCATTAACGAAAAAGTCGACAAGTCGACTCAGTCGACTTCATTACACAAGTCGACTCCCACCAGAGAAAGTCGAAAGTTGAAGTTGAAAAAAAAACTTTCTATTGTGAAAATAGCTGATCTACATGCTCACAACGCCTCGCGATGCGAGGCGTTGTGAGCATGTAGATGGGCTATTTATTTTCACAATTTCTGCCTATACACTTAAACTCTATGTTGGTTTGTTTACAGTTGAGTGAGAAAACACTGTTTCACATTAAGTTAATCATCTGGGGGTCGTGTGTGATGTGATGACGTCATCAAACGATAAAGTCGACTTCAACTCAACTTTTTACTGAGTCGAGTCGACTTCAAATCACAAGTCGTTAATGTGTGTCTGTCTCTGTGTGTGTGTGTGTGTGTGTGTGTGTGTGCGTGTGTCTGTGTGCGTGCGTGTGTGTGCGCTGCAATTGGAACTTCACTCTTATACTCTTATTGTACCAAAGTGACATATTACCATAGAATCCGGAGCCCATGATCACATTATCTATATTGTCGCGGTTAGTCAGAAACCATGTATTTCCATATTTATTCTGTTTGTTGTCTGTATGTTTTTTCACAAGGAAAAGGGCCATGCAGTTACTCAATATAGTTTATTAAAAACGATCAAGAGCAAAGTTATGTTTTCTATCAGAATTTCTAGTTTTGGGGTTACCGGGTTCCTGCCCACCATGATTTCCTGTAAGAAAGTAAGAGCAGTAACGTCATTGGCATCACGGCTTCACAAGCTGACAGTCAGTTGTACTTGAACCTGAAAAGGAATGGCACATAGGAAGAGATGTACACCAGGGGCGGAAAGTGGGACTGAGTTACTAGGGCCCAAGGTGGAGGGGCCTTAAAATACTTTAGCTATTGAAAAATAGCAGACATACAAGCCCACTGCGAGCTTGTAGATCTGCTATTTTTGAAAAGTCATGAAAATGTGTGCAAATCTTTGAATAAATGTATTTTTGAACATTTGTAATTCAAATTTAGCTTCTGGGGGGTCCCTGGAACTAAATATTTGGAGATGGGAGTCCGTGGCCAAATACATATCATTTTGGGGGTCCTTCACATGAAAAAGTTTGAGCACCACTGACATTGAAACATAGGTTTTTCCCCCCAAAAAAAAGAACCTTAGAAGGATTTAGAAGAAAAATTTAGAAGATTTAAAAAATAATGGCGTTCCCAGTCTAAATGGGTGAAGAACATTCATGGGGGGCCCGCAGTGAATAATTGTAGGCTACCCAGGGCCCAGAATTTGGTGGGACACTCCTGATATACACTGTTATATCTGAAAGATGGCAGACCGTGCCAGCTTAGTCTCAGGAACGAGACCTCAGACATGATGTGCGTGCACGTGTGATAATGGGCATGAGATGAAAAATATTCATGCATTGCCCGTTGGCAGCGTGCACAAGAAATATGACGCTGAGCGGCCGAGCACTTTGCAAGATTAGATTCCCGCCTGGCGGAGATAATAATAACTATGGCTGACAACACGAAGGTTTGTTCAAAGACTTCCACAAAAACAAACTTCCAAGTACACTCACACAGACACACACATGTGCACGTACGCTCGCACAAACACACACACACACACACACACGCACGCACTTGTACACTCGCACACACATACACACCCACACACAGCACTTAGAAACATGGTGCATCTCACACACACACACACACACACACACACACACACACACACACACACACACACACACACACACACACACACACACACACACACACACACAGTACTTAGAAACTCGGTGCATAAATAGGAGATGCACTCTATAATTGATGACTTCCCGCTGGACTTTTATTCATTGTCTCCATGAATTATGTCTTGTTGTTCTGTGGTCACCGTTGTCCTGCCCACAGACTTTAACAAGAACAAATAAAACATAAGAATTAGGAATTGACACAACCAAGTGCAATGTGACAGTTTGATGACTGTGGATCTAATGCCTTACGTCTTTAAGGATGATCATATCTAACGTTTGAAAGTGGAACCTTTTACTCCATGAATTCCATTTTGAAACTAGATAAAGGCGCTCATTGGAGCACAGGTCTTCGTCAGGCTGGGTAGCCTATCCCAGGAGTTTTCAAAGTGGGTGACGGGGCACCCTGGGGTGTAGTGATGCGAGTCCAGGGGTGCCGCAAGATAATTTGATAATATTTTAAATTCATAAATATATCACTACATCAATATCACTTCACTATGCTTAGTAAAACAGACCTGATTTGCACTGTACTTGATGAGTTCTTTCTTTCATCTTTCATCATTGTGACGCGTTGTGAGCTTGTAAATCTGCTATTTTTGGTGAACCTTTCCCTCAGAATAGGCATGCTGGCATTCAAACGTCAAGTATAACGTTATTTTCAGTCAGTTCTGATGGAAACGGATATTTCTCCAATAGGATATAAGATTCTAAAAATTAACAGTGTAATTCAGGGTGATGAAAAAGTTATTTACAGGGGTGCCCTGAGTCAAAAAAGTTTGAAAACCCCTGGCCTATCCAATGCTGTGTCATTCATGTACAGCCAGTAAAGCCCTTTGCACACAGGCGCATTTATCCGCACGGATAAAACGGACAATTTCATTTTTTTTAAAGAAAACAATGATTCTCTACGACCTCATGCACACCGGATCCGAATTAGCTGTGCGACGAGTGGCTGCGGCGGCGTGCGGCCGTGCGTTTTTTTTCTCGATCGAACCCAGTTCGATTCGTGCGTCTTGTCGCATGCGGTAAAAAAACTCATCACTCCTTTTATGACCAAATCCAATGCGTTTTATTCATGCAGCAAACGAAAAAAGTGGCTTAAGACACGAGGAAGCTGTGGAGGGAACTGGATGTTGATTGTATGACCTACAGATCAAGAGTGGTCCATGAGGTCTGAGGCCAATTTGAAAAATGTGGGATGGAGTGTCTTTCTTGGCCTACTAAAAGTGTATATATCTCTGCTGTCGGGCCGAAACCTCCTAACTCCAAAATGTAAATTTTCAGGAAAATGAGCTCAAGTGGAGTTAGGAGGTTTTGACCGAAGGGCTTTTTACTACTTCTCATTGGTTCAATATTATTTTAACCAACACACAGACGTAAAGGGTGTTCAATAGCACATATTTATGAGAAAAAGAGAGGGCCAATCGGGTGGAGTTAGCTGGTTTGCCAGAAAGTGTGGAGTTAGGAGGTTTTGTCCCAAGCACTTTTTACTACTTTCCATTGGTTCAATATTATTTTAACCAACTCTCAGATGTAAAGGGTGTTCAATAGCCCTGATTGGACAAACTGCACAAAGACACATTGGTTGTATTCCTCCAGTGTGTTTATTCCAAATCAATTTCTATTCTTTCTTGACTTGGCATGATACCGGCCATGATATTTACCATGATATTGAACACAATGCTGGCCATGATACTACATATGATACTGATCATGATACTGACCATGATACTGACCATGATACTACTGACCATGATACTGATCATGATACTGACATGATACTGACATGATACTGACCATGATACTGATCATGATACTGACATGATACTGACATGATACTGATCATGATACTGATCATGATACTGACATGATACTGACATGATACTGACATGATACTGATCATGATACTGATCATGATACTGACATGATACTGACATGATACTGATCATGATACTGATCATGATACTGACATGATACTGACCATGATACTGATCATGATACTGACATGATACTAACATGATACTGACCATGATACTGACATGATACTGATCATGATACTGACATGATACTAACATGATACTGACCATGATACTGACATGATACTGATCATGATACTGACCATGATACTGATCATGATACTGACCATGATACTGACATGATACTGATCATGATACTGACATGATACTGACCATGATACTGATCATGATACTGACATGATACTGACCATGATACTGATCATGATACTGACATGATACTGACCATGATACTGATCATGATACTGAGATGATACTGATGATGTCTTGAGAAACATTGCTCTACAGGTTCCCCTCTTTTCTTTTCCTGCTACCAAGTGATTTCTATTAGGATATTTTCCTTGCCCAACTGACAGTCCAAGGACAGGTGTTGTAATTTATTGTGTTTATCTCCTTTATTAAATCTAAATGTAGGCATGTGAAGCCTAAGATGACCCACATGCTACCATTTATTTTAGACACTGAGAAAGTGTCTAAAACAATAGAGAACAGCACATTATGTCAAGCAATACCTGTGATGAGTATACCACCCAGTGGTGGGAGCATGCATGCACACACAACTACTTTCATTTCCACATCTTAACAGTGCAGAGAGAGAAGGAACTCAGTGATTCCAAGTTCACAACATCCTCTGTGTTCATTTAAACCTTTTGGGTAATTTTACCAGTGGCGTCAGTTCAGAAAAAGCTAAGGTATGGCAACATGACTGGTGTCTTGCACGCGCGCCTTCGTGCGCGTGCAAGACACCAGTCATGTTGCCATACCTTAGCAACAGGCATGATACATTTATTATGTATCAGGGTTAGGGTTAGGGTGGGACCTGTGATTTTCTGCCGTACTTTTTATTTCTGTTTTATCTATTAGTTTGGTCATTAAGGTCCACAGAATGAGAGGCCTGCTCTGCCGGAAACATCGCGAAAAAAACATTCCTTGGGTTAACTTTCGGCAGCCCAAAACTGTGAAAAGTGGAGAAAAAGTGATGACTCATCACTTTTCACTGGTTTGGGGGGCCGAAATCTAGCCCAAGGAATGTTTTTCATGCAAAACAAACGCTTGCAATGGATTCGGAATCATGCAGAACCCCTAGTTTGACCCCTCACATGCTAATTAAAGCAGACATTTTTCTTTTTTTTAATATTTCTAGTGGAGTCAATGGGACAGTGAATGTTTCCAGCAGAGCAGGCCTCTCATTCTGTGGACCTTAATGACCAAACTAATAGATAAAACAGAAATAAAAAGTACGGCAGAAAATCACAGGTCCCCTCCCATTTTGGTGACTGGGTCCCCGGCTATTGTTAACAAACCTACAATCACTTTTGTAATGAAACCTAATATGTGCTTCCATGTTATGCTATGGCTGCGTTTGTGAATGCACATTACATATTGCTATTTAATCATAGCCAGCAAGACAATAATTGTCAGTCAAGAGAAAGGCTTTCCTTTAACAGGGTGCTCTTTACTGTTTCCCTGAAAGGCTAATGAGTATTGGACAGCCCTGCGAACAGATGCCCAGTACTATATGGACATAGGTGCCATGATGTTTGACCGCTCTGTGGCTACGTGAGTGAGCTGTTTTTTTCCCTTCCTTCCTTCCTTCCTGGTGAATAAGCCAGGTAAAGTCAGTCAGGGGTGTCGCACCAAATTCTGGGCCCTGGGTACTTTAACTATTGAAAAATAGCAGATATACAAGCTCACAGCGCGGCACCGAGTGCCGCACGGCAAGCTTGTAGATCTGCTATTTTTTTTAAATCGTGAAATTCGGAATATTTCAAATCCTTCTGAGTTTGTTTTTTAAAAACTATGTTTTTATGTGAGTGGTGCTCAAACATTTCATGTGAAGGACCCCCAAAATTATATGTATTTGGCCACGGACCCCCATCTCAATATTTTGTTCCAGGGACCCCCCAGATGCCAAATTTTAGTTTGAGACAAATGTTCGCTTAAAAAAATACATATATTCAAAGATTTGCACACATTCTCCAGCATTTTCACGACTTTTAAAAAATAGCAGATCTACAAGCTTGCAAAGTGGCACTCGGTGCTGCGCTGTGAGCTTGTAGATCTGCTATTTCTCAATAGCTTTTGTATAAAATAATTAAGGCCCCTCCACCTTGGGCCCTAGTAACTCAGTTCCACTCCGCTGACAGAATATTAGACAGAAAACTGCACAGTACAGTGGTTGATATGACTGAAACATCCAGTTTATAATCTGCTTTACAATGAGAAACCAATGGTTTGGGAATATTTAAGCTACAGTACATTATATCAAATATATTCTTATTCTAACATCAACGTATTATTCAGAAGTATTAAGTAAGAGCAAAATCCCCACTGTGTGAATATGATCAACATCATAAACAAATGGTAAAGATGACGAATACAATATAAAGTATTTTGCAAAGACATTTATTTGTGTGAGTGATTCATTCTGGAGTAACAAAACAATTGGTTGTGGGGTTTCACTACACTCTGACATCAAATGGTTGAAACATTTCTTTTTTAAATACCCTGTTTGAATTCATTTTGTATTTAAGGTTGGTAAGGTACTGAAAGAGACAAGAACAGTTTTCAACAATGAAAAAAAAAAAAGAAAATAAGAAAAAAACAGACGAGTCAACAAGGACAACAGCTCAGTGTAATGAGATCCCCTGACACAACTCCACAAATAGAACTCCCATCGACCAGTCAGTGACCTTAAATGCTGCCATCCCACTAACTCAGGCTATAATAATAGTAAGACTTCAGACTGAGCTGTGTCATGATGCATACGTCTGTTATTGTGACATCATATAATCAATGTTTAAGGTAGTTTAGCTGTTGCTGGTCCCGTTTCACCTGCCATAAACACTCCTCATAATGTCTTAGATCAGTCAGGGGTGTCGCACCAAATTCTGAGCTTGTAGATCTGCTATTTTTGTAAAAACCATGAAAATATTTGAATATTTAAATCCTTCTAAGGTTTCTTTTAAAAACCTTTATTTCGATGTCAGTGGAGCTCAAACCTTTTCATGTGGAGGACCCCCAAAATGATATTTATTTGGCCACGGACCCCCATCTCAAAATATTTAGTTCCAGGGACCCCACAGAAGCAAAATTTGAGTTACAAATGTTCGCTTAAAAAATACATATATTCAAAGATTTGCACACATTTTCACGACTTTTCAAAAATAGCAGATCTACAAGCTCGCAGCGCGGCACTCGGTGCCGCGCTGTGAGCTTGTATATCTGCTATTTTTCAATAGCTAAAGTTACTAGGGCCCCTCCACCTTGGGCCCTGGTAACTCAGTCCCACTTTCCTACCCCTTGTGACGCCCCTGAGATCAGTGCTTCTACACCCTTTCTGGAATCAGGGCCCACATGATAATCTCAAAAGCTCCCAGCACGTGCATTTTAACCCTCAAAGACCTGGAATGTGCCCGCGAGTCGCGTTAGATTTTAACGACTTTAACCATTATTTTATGCTTTAACTATTGAGAAATAGCAGATATACAAGCTCACGAGTGCCGCGCGGTGAGCTTGTAGATCTGCTATTTTTTGAAAAAATCGTGAAAATGTGTGCAAGTCTTTGACCCGACTTCTAAATCCTTCCTCTAAATCAGTGGTTCTCAAACTTTTTCATGTCAAGCCAACCCCCAAAATTACATGTATTTGGCCGCGGACCCCCATCTCAAAATATGTTGTTCCAGGGACCCCCCCAGAAGCTTTGAAAAATATATATTGAAAACTTTGCGCACATTTTCACGATTTTTCAAAAATAGCAGATCTGCGCTCGCAGATCTAAGCAGATCTAAGCTCGCAGCGCGGCACGGAGCTTGTATATCTGCAATTTTTCAATAGTTAAAGCATTAAATAATTCTACGCCGAAATGGATTTTAATGATCAATCAATTGATTGTGTTCCAGCTATCAATGGAAAAAGGTCCTATTTAGCAGTATCACAATGAAAACGGTCTTTTCACGTTTTTAAAGAAAAATATACCATTACTTTTTACATTGATGTTATATTATTATCAGTCTTAGTGCTTTGCTAATTTTGAGGGGGCCCACATGCAATATCCTCAAAGCCCACCAGTGGGCGCTGGCCCACAGGTTGAGAATGGCTGTCTTAGATTGTGCTTTTAGGGTGTGATAACTAGTGAGTAATGTACTGTATGTCTGTCTGATGAGCAATATCAAACAACTCCTCCTTACTCTTTGCATTGTGACATCATATTTTCTTATTTATGCAGTTATATTTGAAGTGGTGAAAGAATACTTTAATGATGTGAATTTTGAGGGCTATTTCTATTCACACTATCCAAAGAAAATGGCTAGTAGTTAACAGTGTATATTCTTCACTGAAAGCAAGAGACTCCATTAACGACAAGCTAGCTTTGCTCAATTGTAGGATTTGAAAGGTAGCACCGATTATAATTAAGCAATATTACACAAGAGGCTGTGCATATAACACGGTTATCCTACACGACAGCCTTACCGCAGGAACGAGCCGACAGGCGAGTTCCGTAGGTAGGGCTGGAGTGCAGGATAACCGTGTTACATGCAGACCCTCGAGTGTAATATTGCGATTATACAACTGTTGCCCTTAAAAAAAAACATGTCAACTTTATTTCATTGTAATTAAGATATTCGATAGGAATTTGTAATTTTTTAATGCCACATTTAGCTACTATGTCACATGAAAACCGCTAGCCTAGCCGCCTAGCATAGTGTGGGGAGAGAGGCACGCTTGCTGTCTTTCGTGACCAACGCAGCTGATTTCTTTACTTGATGAGAGACAGTGCATCTGTGCTCGTTATATGCACGGTTGGAGCGCCTGTTTTCCATTGAGAGCCCGACTACCTGTTGTATAATTCAAAAGTTCACCATATAAAAAAAAACGTCTGCACGTGTAGGTTCCTGAGTGGCTGAAGGGGCTACTGTATCCATCTGCACGTGGAGGCGGTGGGCTGCTACAGTATGTGGTTATCTTGGTGGGTCTCCCTCATAAAATAGATTCTTAATCCCAAGTGCAGACCCTGGTTTCCTGTTCAAATAAAGGTTAAAGGAGAATTCCGGACTAGCGCTTTTGTTGCCTTGGTCTGATGTTGTCATATCTCAGAGCGAGTGGTAGAGTTTTGTTATTTTTGAGCGGTGGTAGACCGCTCCATAGCATGGCCGTGTGTGTATCCGTGTATGTATCCGTGTATGTGTGTATGTAGCCTGAATACCACTGGTGGCCAGAGAGGGTGCTGCTGAGTCTAGCGTGAGCATCAACTGCAATAGGCCTCCACACACTCTCTCTCTCTCTCTCTCTCGCTCGCACGCACGCACGCACGCACGCACGCACGCACGCACGCACGCACGCACGCACGCACGCACGCACGCACACACACACACACACGCACACACACACACAGTAGGGCTGTTGCGTAGCCTCCACGACCACCGCTCAGTTCACACGGGTGTGGTTTTTTCTTTCATCACTCTGGTCGCACACGGTGGGGGACAATGCTAGATGGCTTATTTGTATCACTCAAAAGGTGTTGTTGTTGTTGTTGTGGATACGTGTTGTTCACAGTGACATAATACAGTCCACAGTGTTTGTACTTCCTGAAGTCTTGCCAAAGAAGTTTTCTCCTTTGATGTCATCCAAAGTCCCCTTTGAGCCACCCCTTTGTGGGGTGACTTATTTGGGACACAAGCACTGTGCACAGTATTATGGCATTGTGAACGACAAATACAGTATCTAGTTTTCTTTTTTCATAGTTTTTATCCCACGATTTTTGTAACCTATTTTTTGTAACCCAGTGCCAATTGCCTAAGCTATGTAATCCTGGGCTTCGTGCGTGTGCACGTGAGTGTCCACTGACGATTGAGGAAGATAATGCATTTGTTTACCATCGCGGTAAAGTGTCGCCGTGAAAACAATCAGATCTCTGCTTCCCTGGCGTTCTTTGCACCTTATTCATAGATAAAGCCCTTTTTATGTTGCAGCCTAGACGCGCCATTTTGTCTCTCTGCGAGCTACGTTATGACGTATGGACCAGGGTCTTTCACTGACAACACAGGATGCATGCAGCTACATGTAACCAAGTTAACCCTTTGTCTCGTTCCTGAACGAGACAACTCCTTTTGGCAGAGCGACCTCTAGTGGCCGTATCTCGTTACTGAACGAGTTTGGCGTACAAATTGTTAAGGTAATAAAAACGCTAGTCGGGAATTCCCCTTTAAATAAATACATGTGACCACTAGTGAGAAGGTGGCTCTTCTTCAGCAGTGCTGGTAGGAGGGACTTTGAGGAACATGTGTAGAGCTGGGGTAAAGATGAGGATGGTGCCAAGTACCGACACGGTGAGGAAAGCCCACAGGAAGATCCTGTCCAACACCTGGGCCACAAACTTCCAGTCTTGCACCACCTGGAAGAGATGTTAGGGAAAATACTTTATACATCGTCGTTGTCGGGTGGAAACCTTGTATGTCCAAAACCGTTTGTTTTGTATTTATCATTTTGAAAATGATTTAAACTAGTGAAAACAGCCGATCTACAAGCACACAACGCCTCGCGGTGCGAGGCGTTGTGTGCTTGTAGATCTGCTGTTTTCACTACTTTTGTGCGACGGCCTTGTGCGATGAAGCAGGGCTTTACTTTGCGAAAAAAAATTACAAATTTGAAACTTGGGAGATACGAGGTTTCTGCCCGACAGCGACGATATACTGTATGTGATATGGTATGAGAGCTAAAATCACAAGCTAATGAACTTACAGTATACGGTACATACAGGATGTCATTCTGCTTTTATATTACATCCTTGCAAGGGGATGTTTGTCCATAGATGTAGCGACATGAATGCATGTCACTATTTCATTTATTTCAATAGATACTAGACCATTATTTAATCCCACAATGCAAATTCAGTATGTCCACTCCCCTCATATGAAGGGGATATTAAATCCCCTTCATATCAAAGAACATAAACTGCCATCCTGTTTATCCTTTTTCCATTTTTCTTCGCTGTAAATATAGCACGGTTTGATGTATTCATATTTTATGCTCTGTTGATGAATTGACTTTTCTGTGTTATCCTTTTAGCCAGTGGTGAAAGTGGTTTGAAATTCTTGCCGGAACTGTCCCAAAATTGGCCGCGCGGTGAAGCTGCGCGGCCGGAAAAAAATTGGGAGGCTCTAACCCCCCAAAACCCCTGAAATGCATAGAAAACTGCTGTTTGGCACAGTTATACACACAATAAAAACACTACAGGTCATACACCTGAATTAGGCAACGGCATACACTTACTGTAACATGAAACATGATTGAAATCCTAAAGGAAATATCTATAATAAGCCTCCTCATATTGTTCATTGTTCCATACAGAAGGGTAAGCAGTAGGGCTAGCAGAATCACCTAAGATAAGATAAGATGTTTATGGTCACTGTACAACAACATTTTGTTTAGTATATCCACATTAACACATACAGTATCAGCATCAACAAAGAAAGAAATGCTGATAGAGCAACATTATTCTATCCTAGTCAAGTCACCATATCTTGCTCTCTTATTTGTTGTCTCCCCAGGCCCCCACACACATGTAAAGCATGTTTGAAAGCTTTATATAAATTCCAGATAATATAATATATTATTATTAATATTATTATAACCAGTTATCTAAAGTAACTAAGTACATTTACTAAAGTACTGTATTTAAGTACAGGTTTTAAGTATAGCCTAGCCTACTTTACTGGAGTATTTCCAATACTTAAGCTAGATGCAGAATATAATCATTTTGGTCTATTCTGCCTTTGGTCTAGGCTGCATCGCATGCAGGCACCATGGCAGGCACAGTGCCACAGACACGACGAGTCTCTCCTAGAGATGGGATTTATGGCTCTTTGAAGTGAGCCGGATCTCTGGGATCCGTTCCTTTCAAAGAGCCGTTCAAAAGACTGGCTCATTCGAAGGAACGGCTCCCTGAACCGAATCCTATCGTTCATTTCAAAGAGCCGTTCAAACGACTCGATTCGTTCACGAACGTCCCACCTCTACTCTACCCGCTCCGTGTCAAACACTGAAACAGAATCGATTACACTGACCTACACAAACCCACGGGAATAATTTAGAAGCACTTTATCTGAAAATATAGTCTAACTAGTAACACTTGTGTAGCCTACTGTATGTTAACTCATTAAAAGCCTCAGACATTAACGGATTATAATATCCAGAGTGCCTCCCACCCCCCCCCATTCACGGCCGTTCTCTTATTTTGTCTTATTTTGAAGGCCACCGGAAGTACTTCCGGTCTGACGTCATCGGATCCTTCGACTGAACCGATCATTGTTTATGTGGAGCCATGCTGGATTGGCTCGTAGCGTTTATACATGTGTTTTATAAGCGAGCATCTGCCTCCATCTTCGCTTCTAAAGTGTAGTTTTGAGATAATGGACATTAAAGATGAGGCGGCCCGTCCACCTCAATGTTATGGGATGACTATTGTGTGCTCGTGGAGCCGTGATGATGACAAATCAGCGCGGATTTCGTCTCCGGAGCGTCGGCCATTGTACTAGGTATTTTTACTCGCCGTTACAGTAATATATTACTTTTCCCGCGACATCGCGTGGATGGCACTATAGATACTCTATTACTTTTCCCGCGACATCGCGGGGTTGGCTTTTAATGAGTTAATCTGACTTTAGTATAGGCTATTGTTTTATTCCTGGACGTGCGTTTGTGGCAGGTTATTTAACATGGGATTTTGACAGCTGGCTTCTCCTTTTCTTAACGGAACGCCGTTCCGGCCCCAAATGTTTTAACGGAACAGGGGTTCCGGCCGTTCCGGCTCACTTTCACCACTGCTTTTAGCCCAAGTGCTGCTGTAGTTCTGTGCCGTTTACATCTTTGACTAATAAAGTATTCAATCAATAAAACAATAAAATAGTTGATTTGCATCATGTCTGCTCTCACATTCTAACATTGCACAACATTCCATCGATCTGTGATTGGGTTACATGTCTCCATTCCGACATGTCTCCTTACCGACATGTTTCCATTCCGACACTAACCCTATCCCTAACGTTAACCCTAACCCTAACCCTAACCTCTATGGAAGTGCTGCCACTCCGACAATAAGAAGTCACTGTCAGAGTGGAGACATGTCGGAATGGAGAGCAGTCACCCTGTGGGTTAACAACAAACCTCTCGAATGAAGTGTTCTTTGCGAATGTGTCTGCTGATGTAGCGAACGGAATAGGTGGCTTTCTCCATCATGGTAACCCAGGTGTCATCGTCCTTCCCCTCGGATGTGGCCTGTCCGTGGGCCCCACTGCCGCCTCTCTGGCTTCCTCGGTGACCCCAGGAGGACCGGGGCTTTGCCTCGGGGCTCTCCGGCGCCAGCTCGGGGTAGTGGTAGCGATCGATGTGGCCTCGCATGCAGAGCATCTTCGGGAGCTTCTGGAGGAAGAGGTTTCGGACCCAGGGGGACATGGGGTGGTAGGTGGCCGAGGAGCGGTGGTGCACGTTGATGACGAAGACGGTGACGATGATGGAGAGCGTGACGAAGATCATGATGAAGAGCAGGTACTCTCCGATCAGGGGGATGACCTTGGAGGACGAAGGGATGATCTCCTCGATGACGAGGAGGAACACGGTGAGCGACACCAGGACGGAGGTGGAGAGCGACAGCTTCTCCCCCTCGTCCGAGGGGAGGTAGAACACCAGGACGGTGAGGAACGACAGGCCCAAGCAGGGGATGATGAGGAAGAGCGTGTAGAACAAGGGCAGCCTCTTCAGGATGAACGAGTAGGTGAGGAACGGGTAGGAGTACAAGCCGTCCCTCCGGTTCCCCTTGGCTCCGGTCGCGTTGAGGATCTCCCACTCCCCGTTGTCGAAGAAGTCCTTCCGGTCAACCTGCATGTACGGATTTACGATATTATCGCGATAATCAAAATCCATTATCCTGGGGCATTTTCCAAAAAATAGCAGATCTACAAGCTCACAACGTGCCGCGTTGCGACGCGTTGTGAGCTTGTAGATCGGCTATTTTTTGGCAAAGACGTTTGATCGAGAGTGAAAAAAGGACTGTATCGAACACGTATATTATAAGTACCTTTTACCAACTATATATGGGCACAAAGATCTACCCTTTGGCTGCACCTCATTTTCAAATTACGTCATTTTGAGAAGAACTTGACTGATAAATTACGTCATTTTGAGGAGAACTTGATAGATAAATAATGAAGATAACACACGTTTATAGAGGGTTTAAGTGGTACCCTCTATAATTATGCAGCTCGGCAAATAAAAGGTGAATTGATCCCAGTGCATGACGGAGGACGATTTCACGATAAATTAAATCTCCGCGACACGATTATCGTGAGTGTTTTTTATCACGATAAACGATAATATCGTTTATCGTTAATATCGATTATCGTTAGTGTTTTTTTATCACGATAAAGGATAATATGGTTTATGGTCCCATCCCTACCTGCATGTCCATCAGAACCAGGTCCACCATGTTGCCGTCGTAGGTCCAGGAGCCAAACTTCATGGAGCAGTTCTGGCGGTCGAAGGGGAAGAAGGTGACGTCCATGGTGCAGGCAGACTTGTAGCTCGCGGGGGGCGTCCAGGTGACCGCCCCGTTGTACTTCACAAAGGCTTTGGTCATCAGGGAGCCCTCGAAACGACCATCAGCGCTTAAGAAGAGGGGCATCAAAAGTCACAGTAATGTCATTCATCATCGATCAGTTGATCGTTAGCATCAATCAAATCATTTAAGCCAGGGGTCTTCAACGTTTTCAGGCCAAGGACCTCTTAGTTTAGAGAGAGATGAAGCAGGGACCCCCACAACCTGTTCGTAGATTCCATAAGGTTTCATCGTTTGACAGCATGATCATCAGTGTATTTTGGTCTGGATTCATGTCAATGTGTGTTTTCAGATATTTAACCACTTTAACCGTCAATAATTAATAAACTTGACCTATCACTCTGTACTTAGTCTGCTCTTTTCCCCCTCTACATCGAACCCCTTTTCCGAAAATTTCCGATTTTTTTTTTGTCTACAGTTCTCAGAATATGGACACTAGGGTTGTTAATATAAAAGTTGGAGGACCCCCCTGTATTAATTCTGAGGACCCCCTAGGGATCCCGGACCCCCTGTTGAAGACCCCTGATTTAAGCGAAATCCGAAACTTGAGACAGTTATTAATTACAGGAGGATTCTTACTTCTCATAGAGGACTATGTCTGGAAGCCAGATGGTTTCAGAGGGAACTCTGATGGAGGTTATTCCACCATAGTCCTCCGGGTTCCATTGCAGCTTATTATCAAACCATTCCTGGTGAAGGCAAACATAGGATCAATTTGATTAGGATTTGATTTTATGAAACAATACCTAACATGTAAAGTTTAATTTGGCTCAGTGTTGAAGTGACCCTGAGCATCATGTCATCGATATTAAGCCCATATCTAACAGCACTTAATATGGGAATGCCCATATATGGAGGCCACATCGGCCACATACAGTACCACACTAACAGAATCCATATTATGGCCAAGACAGATGGCCAAAACAGCCCATATCTGTGTGGCTGGTTCTACAGACAAGGATCTCCATATATGGGCATAAAAGGGTATGATGTCAGATGTCACAGACATCATAGGACTTTCACATAACGAATAACTGAGTAAGCATGTGTGGGCTCTCACAGCGTATCTCCATCCACCTACATGGATCTCCATATATGGGTACCAGGGGTCTCCATGTATGGGTAACTGATCCGATATACATCACTGGCCAGATGGCCAAGACATGGCGCCCTGAGGCGTCTTACTAGTGACATTGCCCTGTATTTAAATACAATTGTCTATCCCTGCCCTATAGCAAAATGCATACCTGCCACAGCCACACATTGGTAGTCATCAGCTGATTCTTCTCATCCTAAAGAGAAAGGGAAGAAGAGACACAAGGGGAACACAAGGTACAGTTAAGTTACAGACAATTATGGAGATTTACTGTAGCTTGCATCGGTTGAGATTGGATGGAGACTGTGGTAGGACATCATTTCCTCTTCAGTGGTATTGGGTTCACTCTCATTTGATTTTCTGCAATATCTCTTCCTGTTGAATTGCAATACCAAGGCAGATGCTTTGTTTACAATACATGGATATAATAGAGCATAACGTCACCGTCGGGCAAAAACCTTGTATCTCCAAGTTTCAAATGTGTCCGTTTTCCCGTAAATTAAAGCCCTTCTTCATACAAGACTGTCGCACAAAACTAGTGAAAATAGCAGATCTACAAGCACACAACAAATCATTTTTAAAATGATACAAAACGAACGTTTTTGGACATACAAGGTTTCCACCCGACAACAACGATGAGCAATGATGGGTTCAAGTTGGCCGTCTATAATTATAGAATGCTGGGAGCATTGTTATTGTGAAGGAAAACAGAGGTTTATTTTCACCAGAGACAGGGTAAGGGTTACTGTAGGTCAGACAGAGACAAGACACATAGAGATAGATAGATAGATAGATAGATAGATAGATAGATAGTAGGGGTGCAACGATACACAACATTCACGGTTCGGTTTTGTTCGATATTTTGGTGTCATGGTTCGATACATGGTTCAATCATCAGTGTATTTTGGATTCATGTCAATTTGTGTTTATAAACTTGACCTTCTATGAAGAACATTCATGGGGGGCCCGCGGTGAATCCTTGTACCCAGGGCCCAGAATTTGGTGCCACACCCCTGGATAGCCAGACAAACATGGTGAAATAAGGGCTGCTCGATATGCTGTAGCCCACTGGCAGAAAACAACATGACACAGATGAACACAGACGTACAGCATGGGATGGATGGAGACATATTGATATTGTGAAGGGAACGAAGGGACAACAGTGAGTGGCTTGTGAGTGTTATTATTATGGCCTCTGCCAAGCCCATCGCCTCAGCTGTCGGCCCGAGTTGGAAGTCGTGGCGATCACACAAAGCAGAGGTGAACCATAATCTAATAGCCAGCCGCACAGCAGCCTATAAGGAGACCCGGGGGGGATGGATACTGCTTCCCCCCCTCTCTCTCTGTCTGTCTCTCTCTCTCTCTCTCTGTCTCTCTCTGTCTCTCTGTCTCTCTCTCTCTCTCTCTGTCTCTCTCTCTCTCTCTCTCTCTCTCTCTCTCTCTCTCATATATATATATATATATATATATATATATATATATATATAATATCAATATTATATATATATAATATCAATATTATATATATACAATATCAATATGGAGACATATTGATATTGTGAAGGGAACGAAGGGACAACAGTGAGTGGCTTGTGAGTGTTATTATTATGGCCTCTGCCAAGCCCATCGCCTCAGCTGTCGGCCCGAGTTGGAAGTCGTGGCGATCACACAGTGATCGCCACACAGTGATCGTCTCTCTGTCTCTCTCTCTCTCTCTCTGTCTCTCTCTCTCTCTCTCTCTCTCTCTCTCTCTCTCTCTCTCTCTCTCTATATATATATATATATATATATATATATATATATATATATATAATATCAATATTATATATATATAATATCAATATTATATATATACAATATCAATATGGAGACATATTGATATTGTGAAGGGAACGAAGGGACAACAGTGAGTGGCTTGTGAGTGTTATTATTATGGCCTCTGCCAAGCCCATCGCCTCAGCTGTCGGCCCGAGTTGGAAGTCGTGGCGATCACACAAAGCAGAGGTGAACCATAATCTAATAGCCAGCCGCACAGCAGCCTATAAGGAGACCCGGGGGGGATGGATACTGCTTCCCCCCCTCTCTCTCTGTCTGTCTCTCTCTCTCTCTCTCTCTCTGTCTCTCTCTGTCTCTCTGTCTCTCTCTCTCTCTCTCTGTCTCTCTCTCTCTCTCTCTCTCTCTCTCTCTCTCTCTATATATATATATATATATATATATATATATATATATACAGTATGTATGCTGTATTTATGCTGTACTGTATATATGCTGTCGGGCCAAAACCTCCTAACTCCAAAATGTTCATTTTCGGGAAAATGAGCTCAAGTGGAGTTGGGAGGTTTTGACCGAAGGGCTTTTTACTACTTTTCATTGGTTCAATATTATTTCAACCAAAACACAGACGTAAAGGGTGTTCAATAGCACATATTTATGAAAAAAAAGAGAGGGCCAATCGGGTGGAGTTAGCTGGTTTGGCAGAAAGTGCAGAGTTAGGAGGTTTTGTCCCAAGCACTTTTTACTACTTTCCATTGGTTCAGTATTATTTTAACCAACCCTCAGATGTAGCCTAAAGGGTGTTCAATAGCCCTGATTTATGCAAAAAAAATAAAAAAATAAAAAACCTCAAAAATGGAGAAGAGGTTTTGGCCAGACAGTGACTGTATATGAGACGACATCAATGGTATACGTATAAATAAATAAGGCAAGTAAATGGTTCCCGAGGACACTTTAGGATAAAATCACAGTTCCATAAAATTATGTCATATTTGGATTCAAGCAACCAAGATCATCAATCTGGTTCAACTAATTCAGTCCATTAAAAACACACACCACCACCCAACTAAGTGAACCAGATCTGTCTAACTCTGCAGAGCCATAAAGACACTATACACCCTTGTTCTTCCTACTGTACATCCTAATGCAGCACAGTGTGCATGCAGGGGTGTCACAAGGGGGGGAAAGTGGGACTGAGTTACCAGGGCCCAAGGTGGAGGGGCCTTCATTATTTTATACTTTAGCTATTGAAAAATAGCAGATCTACAAGCTCACAGCGCGGCACCGAGTGCCGCGCTGCGAGCTTGTAGATCTGCTATTTTTGAAAAGTCAAAAAGTCGTGAAAATCTTTGAATATATGTATTTTTTAAGCGAACATCTGTAAATCAGATTTTGTTTCTGGGGGGGGTCCCTTGAACTAAACATTTTGAGATGGGGGTCCGTGGCCAAATACATATCATTTTGGGGGGTCTTTCACATGGATAAAAATCTAGCACCACTGACATAGAAACATAGGTTTTTCAAAAACTATTCATATACATTTTCACGATTTTTCAAAAATAGCAGATCTACAAGCACAAACGCATAATAATGCGTCCCCAGTCTAAATGGGTTAAACCCCCTCCCCTTATGGAGAACATTCATGGGGGGCCCGCAGTGAGTCCTTGTACCCAGGGCCCAGGATTTGGTGCGACACCCCTGCGTGCATGCATTAAACTTAGGAGACCAAAGACTTGAATTTCAACTTCCGTGAGCTGCATGGCTCGTAATCAATATTTCAGGCACGGAGAGCGACTTTTTCCATTAGCATTCTGTGCTTTCTCTTCTCAAACACCTAAACCATCTTAACCTACTGTATCAGAGAGACACTTTGAAATATTAAAGACATGCCCCTGTGAGAAGGTGATAAAGAGGGATCTATTTCAGAGCCCCGCATAACTGCAAAAACACACTTTCTGTGGGTTTGGAGAATTGGTTGTCAACGTGGGGTCCAGGGAACCCCAGGGGTCTGTGAGGGGGGGTTCCAGGGGGTCCCAGCTAAATGATCGCTAGTTAGGAAGGAACCAAATCCTTGTGGGTTTGTAACACTGACAAGTGTACAAATGAAACCAAATGGAACCTTATATGGGTCCATTTGGTTCTATTTGTACACTTGCAGATTTGAATTAAGACTGAGAATTTTACACTGTAGATTAGGGTCCCAGAGATAAAAAGGCATATCATTATTTTATTTTATATATATTTCGTTTTTTTTACTTTTTGAGAATCACTGTTTTGGAGAGTAGGCCCTACTGCTAGTCTGTAGTTCAGGGGTCTTCAACGTTTTCAGGCCAAGGACCCCTTAGTTGAGAGAGAGAGATGAAGCAGGGACTCCCACAACCTTTTCATGATTCCGTATAGTTTAATTGTTTGACAGTACAATCATCAGTGTATTTTGGATTCATGTCAATTTGTGTTTTCAGATATTTAACCACTTGAACCGTCAATACTTAATAAAGTTGACCTTTCACTATGTACTTTGTCTGCTCTTTTTCCCCTCTACACCAAACCTCTTTGCCAAAAATAGACGATCTACAAGCTCACAAGGCCTCGCGCTGCGAGGATCAGCTATTTTTGGCTAAAGTTCTCAGAATAAGGACACTAGGGTAAAAAAGGAGAAAAACGTTTCTATCACACAAAAAATTGGAGGACCCCTATAGTAACTCTGAGGACCCCCTAGGGGTCCCGGACCCCCTGTTGAAGACCCCTGTAGTTGTTTGGTACATTAGGATTTCAGCACCATGGACAGTGACTGCAAAATAGAGCAATGTTTCTCAAAGTGGAGTCTGGGGACCCTCAGGGGTCTTTGAGGGGGTTCCAGGGAAGCTGATTTCCGTGTTATCCTCCCTTGGGATGGGTCTGTTATCACCCCTGTCATGCCTTGGCCAAGGCTCAGTAGTCGGACTACCAACTACCAGGAGCTGGTAGATCCGTTATCGCCCATAGACTTGTCATTGCAATGCGCATGCGCCAACGCACGTTCACAGGAACAATGTACTGGTCGCTCCCTCAGTGAGAATTGAACCCGGGCCGTCGGATTACCAGTCCCCGACGCTACCGACTGAGCTAACCAGGCAGCTGGCCGACTTACTTTTTTTTGCTTGGTTTTACACATGACTCGGTAACGGAACGCGACACGGCGGTGGAAAATACTAAACCTAACCCTAACCCTAACCCTAACCCTAACCCTAACTCTAACCCTAACCCTAACCTTAACCTCAGTAAAACTATGGCTAAACCTAATGCAAAAAAAAAATATTGGAGCGGCGCATCCATCTCCGTAGCGTCCTCAGTAAGAACGCATGGCTAGAATTCCCAACCCTGTAGTCTCGAATCCCAGCGTGACTTCTTGTTTTCCCCTCGTGTGTTGGCGCATGCGCATTGCAATGACAGGACCAAGGCTGATATTAAGGCTTATTGGGACTACCCAGCTCCTGGTAGTTGGTAGTCTGACTACTGAGCCTTGGCTAAGGTATGACAATATTGATAACAGTCCCATCCCAAGGATATGATAACACGTGTATCAGGTGTCCAGGGAGGTCCCCAGCAATGCGATGCGTTGGGAGCAGGGGTTACCAATATGTCCGTCCGTACATGGATGAATGTGTCCGTGACAAGACTTGGTCTTGTTTGTGGAAAGTTTTAGAGCATGTAGATCTGCTATTTTCACAATAGAACTGTGTTGTACAAAATGTAATGCCTCAACTCTTAGTGCTCGTCAGGGTGGGGGTGGGGGGGGGGTTAAAATATGATTATTTTGGGGGTCGCGGCCTGAAAAGGTTGAGGACCACTGCTATAGAGTGCTATGGCAAATATGAATTCATGCCATGTGTGTCTGTGGGTACAGGACAGGTGTGTCTGCGTCCTCACCACGTCCACCAGCTGTGAGATCTTGAGTCCAAAGCGCACTCTGATGGTGTCGTTGGCGCGCTGGATGGGTCGGACCCAGCGCTGGTAACCCTGGAACAGGTTCTTCAGCAGGGCGTCCTCCATCTCCGCCAGAGACACAAACTCACCTGGAGCTGCAAGGACAGAGGAAGCAGGGAGGAAGGGAGGGAGGGAGGGAAGGAGGGAAGGAGAGAGAGAGAGAGAAAGAGATCAGGACGCAAAACAAAAAGCAATTTCCAAACAGCGATCCCTGCAGAACTCGAGATAGCTTTTAAATTCCTAATGACACTTTTTTTTGTGTGCCGTTTAGGCCAAGAATTATTGAATGCTTTAACCAGTGAAAAATAGCAGATATATAATGCGAGCTTGTAGATCTGCTATTTTTGAAAAAGTCGTGAAAATGTGTGCAAATCTTTGAACATATGTATTTTCAAAGCAAATGTTTGTGCCTCAAATTTTGCTTCTGGGTGGTCCCTGGAACTAAATATTTTGAGATGGGGGTCCGTGGTCAAATACATATAATTTTGGGGGTCCTTCACATGAAAAAGTTTGAGAACCACTGACATAGTAGTCTCTCAAGAACAGACTAACCGAGCTCCAGTTAAGTGAAAAGGACCTTTTCTTTGACGATGGCTGGCCAGATTGCTGACATAACATAGGGTTTTTCAAAAGATCTTAGGAGGATTCAAAAGACACTTTTACGATTTTTCAAAAATAGCAGATGTACAAGCTCGCAGCGCGGCAAAGCATAAAATAATGATACACTATAATGTGTACCCATTCTGAATGGGTTATATTCTTAACTCTTAGAGTGTGCAGATGAAACCAAGTGGACCCCCAAGAGTCCATTTGGTGTCATTTGTACAAACTTGTGTTCAGAGACACCACTGTGTGTAGAGGCAAAATGGCGTTTATATAAACTAGCCCTTACCCGTTCAAAGATATGAGCTCCAAAATGATGTGCAGTGTGTGGGTTATGGGATGTGCACTGTGAGGGATGGAAAGTAACTTTAACTGGTGCTTGCATGATAATATGTAGGAGCATCAATGTAAGAAATACCTGTTTCGTTTAATGGCTACCCCCCCCCCCCCCCCCCCCGCCCGCCCACGCACACACCCGCCTGCCTGCACACACACACACACACACA
The DNA here is from genome assembly GCF_963921795.1 of Nannobrachium achirus. Lineage (NCBI taxonomy): Eukaryota > Metazoa > Chordata > Actinopteri > Myctophiformes > Myctophidae > Nannobrachium > Nannobrachium achirus. The sequence goes on along the minus strand of NC_137824.1, from coordinate 56,603,793 downwards.
CACACACACACACACACACACACACACACACACACACACACACACACACACACACACACACACACACACACACACACAGAGAGCTGGTTAAACATGTTGCCTCATGCTAGATGCAGAATAGATGAGCCTCAAGCTAGATGCAGAATAGATAGTAGATACACCATAAAAATGCTAATATACAGCATACGATTTGTGAAAGTGACAAACGGGCTTCACAGTTATGTTAGGTGTGTTCATATGCTAATTGTGATGCGATTTCAGATCAATTGCTCCAGCCACTGAGGAGAAACGCTGTTTCAGACAGACACTCACTCACTCAGACAGACATTCGCAAAATTATAGTATATAGATGCGTTTTTTATATTCCACTTGTATTCAATGACTGCTCATTCAGAATACAAATGCTCATGTAAACACCTCAAAATGGAATAGAATATTCCATCCCGAACATTTTCTGTTATGTTTAATGATGACACTTGGAGACGCTTGTTGTGAGCTTGATAGTTGCTAATCCAAATTCGGTACCAGACAACTGGGATGTGTTTGAATGTTGTTTGAATGTAAGTTATCGATATGAAAACTGGACTGAAATGTTATGGCCACAGTGTTGAAAATAAATCTGCCGTTTGAAACTATCACTCCCTTTCTTATTCTTTGGGATGTTATATTCTTGAACATGGGGGTTATCATAGCATGATATACCACTCGTTATGGTCTTAATTGCAGTTTTACCGTATAAGGAGATTTTTGTTGTCGGGTAAAGGGGGTACTTGGATTCAGAAATCAGGAAAAGGGGCTACTCAAGCCAAAAAAGATTGAGGAAACACTGGAATATGCTGTTCAGAATGAGTTCATTCTGAATGAATACATATTGTCCATGTAACCACAGCCAATGATGATGGACAATGGACGAATGACCAGAGTGGCATGCCATAGCTCTAGTCTAGACACTTTGGATTCGTTCAGCCTCAGGTGGCCTGTCTGAAAAGACAGACTCTGTGACTGTGACTTACCAGACATGGCTCATGTCAGACATGGGGGAAGTCAAATGCATATGGTTGCCGTCGGGCAGAAACCTTCATAACTCCATATTCTAACCTTTTCTGTTTATTTGTAAATGAATGCCCTATTACTTGACTTGATCATACTACAGCAAAAGTGTGTGTGTGTGTGTGTGTGTGTGTGTGTGTGTGTGTGTGTGTGTGTGTGTGTGTGTGTGTGTGTGTGTGTGTGTGTGTGTGTGTGTGTGTGTGTGTGTGTGTGTGTGTGTGTGTGTGTGTGTGTGTGTGTGTGTGTGTGTAGTGTAGTGTAGTGTAGTTGCGACCGAAGGTCACAGTTTACCATGAGAAATGTCACAGCCTGTCCGCGTCCGTGTTGTAGACGTACACACTTTTATGGGGCGGCATAGCTCAGGGGTAGAGAAACAGTTATTAGAGCACAAAGGGTTCCCGAAGGGTTCCCAGTTCGAATCCGGGCTCCCCCTGAGTTAATGTCGAAGGGTCCTTGGGCAAGACTCTGAACCCCACATTGCTCCCGGTGAGCTGGTTGGTGCCTTGCATGGTTTCCTCCGCCACCGGTGTATGAATGTGTGCGTGAATGGGTGAATGTAATGCACAATCTCTGTAAAGCGCTTTGGATAAAAGCGCTATATAAATGCACCATTTACCATTTACCATTTTATGGATTTCTAGTATGGGTTTGCCGCTCTGACATCATGCTCTGATGTCACTGTGATGTCCGGGGAACCACTCTACCAGAATGGGTTTGCCGCTCTGACATCACGCTCTGGCTTCATTGTGATGTCACACTAACATAATACCTTTTATGCCCATATATGGAGTTCCCTGATGTCATCAATATTAATGATGCCCTGTTAGAGAGATCCCTGTGATGCCCATATATGGAGATATGGAGATCCCTGTGATGACAGGGGAACAAATCCCTTTCATGCCCATATATGGAGATCCCTGATGTGTCCACAGCCCTGATGTCCACATCACTATGGCGCCCTTGTCGCCCTGAGGCGTCTTACTAGTTTAGTGTAGTGTAGTGTGTCAGAGAGGGAGGGGGGGGGGGGGGTGTCCATGTCCGAACCATATCCATACCTACTGTAACTGGCCCAAGACATTGTTAACATTGTTATTAATGAGCGGTTTATTATCGCAGTGCAAATTGCTGAGTTGGCAAGCTGTCACTCATGGTGAGCATGAACTTGGGTCAAGCTGTCACTCATGGTGAGCATGAACTTGGGTCAAGCTGTCACTCATGGTGAGCATGAACTTGGGTCCGAGCAGCGAGAGGAAAGGATGGGATGCTGACAGCTGGAGGCTGACATCTGACACCTGCTCCCCTTTGTTCCCTGTCAGAACCATGCATGCTCAGCAGAAACGGAGCGCGCCGCACGTCTCTGGATACTTTATCTCTCCAGACTGATTGCGCTTTGCAGATTTAAAGGAGTAGTTCACCACCAAAATGACTTTTTTTTTAAGCTGTGAAAGCCGCTTCCAAGGAGTGGCTTTGTTTGTCCCGTACACGTTTTTTTTGAGGATTCCCATAGATTCTCAAGGAGTGGGAATGTCTGTCCCGTACATGTCCCGTACACGTTCTTTTGAGGATTCCCATAGATTCTCAAGGAGTGGGAATGTCTGTCCCGTACATGTCCCGTGCATGCAGAATTGAGGATTGGTCAAGCTTCACATGACAATTTGGCCCTCCAGACAAAATCATTCAATCATTCAGAATTCATAAAAATATAGAACTAAAGCACATAGAAAGTATAGATCTAGAACACAGAATGTATAGATCTAGAACACAGATGTCATAGCTCTAGAACACATAGAATAAAAATTCACCGCTTCACTTCGAACCGAGGTTTGATCTATTTGTTTACTCATGCCATAGAGACTTGAGTTCAATAATATGTTTTTCTATTTGTCGCATTCCTAAGGCAAAAATGTGATTCTAGTAAATTTACCACCGTTGATTCCGGATGGGGACCCAAATGCATGGCCCTGGATGGGGAAACCATCAGGGTACTTTGATTATAGGGTTACTATAATCAAAATAATGTGTGTCTTAGGAATGTGACAAAAAAACAACAAATATTATTGAACTCAAGTCTCCATGGCATGAGTAATCAATAGAAAGGAGAAAAAAAAGTCATTTTGGGGGTGAACTACTCCTTTAATGTGCACCTTGTTTGTCATACAGGGGTCTTTAACAGGGGGTCCGGGACCCCTAGGGGGTCCCCAGAGTTAGGTACTACAGGGGGTCCTCCAAATCTTTGTGTGATAGAAACTTTTTCTCCTTTTTTATATCAACCACTTGAACCCTATAGTGTCCATATTTTTAGAACGTTAACCAAAAATATCCAATCTACATGCTCATAACGAGCTTGTAGATCGGATATTTTTTTTTGCAAAGAGGATTGGTGTAGAGGGGGAAAAGAGCAGACCAAGTACAGAGTGAAAGGTCAAGTTTATTAAGTAGGCTATTGATGGTTTAAGTGGTTAAATATCTGAAAACACAAATTGACATGAATCCAAAATACACTGATGATTGTGCTGTCAAACGAATGCAACTATATGGAATCTATGAACAGGTTGTGGGGGTCCCTGCTTCATCTCTCTCTCAGCTAAGGGGTCCTTGGCCAGAACACGCTGAAGACCCCTGGTGTAACAGATGGATGTTGACCGCAGGCAGACAGTTTTCTTACCTGGGATGATAGCGAGGCAGAGCGGGGAGAGCAGCGACAGGAGGACGAGGCAGGCGATCCGCAACTTCATCATGTTGTTGGCTTTCATCGGTTATAGAGCCGTTAGACACCCCTATTCTATTCACGCAAGAAACGGGCGCTCATTCTCACTACACTACGGTACCCCTGTACACACATAGAGGTTACAACAAGTATAAACTGAACTGAACCAAATGGACCGTAACACACCTCTACCTACCGTAACACACAGACCATGCGTAAACGCGCGTTCCCAATCTTCCCCACTGGCACAACGCGACGCGCCACGGCCGCTGTCCGCATCGCTCCTCCAGCGCGCAGCGGAACAGAGGAGGAGGAGGATGAAGATGAAGAAGAAGAGGAGGGATGGATGAGGATGAGATGAAACATTATGCCCGGGGTGGGGCCGGGGCGGGAGCATCAGTGGCGTCAGTTCAGAACAAGCTAAGGTATGGCAACATGACTGGTGTCTTGCACGCGCGCGAGACACCAGCAACAGGCACGATTATTACAGTACATTTTATTATTTCCCCCTGTAGCCAAGGTATGGCAGCTGCCATAGCTTGCCATACCCAATTGACGCCTCTGGGATCGAGCATCACGTTCACGTGAAGCAGTGGACGTAAAGTAACTCTAAGTACATTTACTTTAGTAGCCTATAGTGTGTGTAGGCCTAATTAGGCTACAGCTTTGAGGTATAAGTACTTTACTTGAGTATTTCCAATTCCACTACATATCCCAGAGGCAAGTGTTGAATAGCTTGTTTTTACTCCACTATATTTATTTGAAAACTTTAGTTAGCCTACTATTTAGTCTATAGGATACTTTGTAGGCCTATATTGATTATTACAAAATAGGCTATAGCCTAGCCCTACAAATAACAACTTCAAATCTATACATTTCGGCCATTTGAAAATAGCCAATCTACAAGCTCATACTCGCATCTTTTAGAGCTGCTATTTTCTTTCTTTCTTTCTTTTTTTTTTTTTTTTTTTTTTACATTTGAAAACTTGTTAAATGGGACATTCTGCATAATGAGTAGGCCCTGGCCTACATTTACTTTTGGTAGTTAGTAGCCTACATTTTGATGCCAATATTTTTGTACTTTTACTCAAGTAGGCTAGGCTGCATTTTGAATTCCGGACTTTTATGTATTTCTATATTGCAGTATTAATGCTTTTACTTAAAGGAGTAGTTCACCACTTTTCAACCTGTCTTCATATAATAGGTCCTCACTAATGTTCATGATAAAATATCACAATTTTTTTCTACTCAGTCCAAGTCTCCTAGGAGAGCTGTGGGAAGTTCAGAATCCATCGTCTTGTGACATCATAATTTTCCCAAAAAAAAAATGTATCAATATTTTTGAAAAAAACATTTAGATTTTTATTATCGCGAGAACAATGGCTTCCACTTTAAAATTGCAACTTTTCAGGAATAGAAAGCCTGCAGTTTCTTTTTTTTTGTTGAAAGCCTGCAGTTTCTATAAGATGGATTGGCAATCGATGATGTCACAAGACGATGGGTTTCTGACCTGCCCACAGCCCTCCTCTGAGAAAAAAAAATGAAAAAAGCTATTTTTGAGTGAGGACCAATTATATGAACATATGTTGAAAAGTGGTGGAGTGCCCCTTTAAGAGTTTAAGCAGCTATGTATTGTAATCTTTTAAAACGAGATAAGCCTACACAAGGGGCGATTTAATAGGAATGTGAGGGGAAACGACAGCTACAAAACGTTATCCATCTGTACATCACTAATTTGTTGTTATCAACGCCAGCTGAGTCTAATATTATTTCGAAATTGCTGTGGTGGATGTTGAGTTCAATTGCACAATGTGTCCACTGGAGGGCGCAAATAGCAGTAAAAGTCACGACCAGGTGAGCACAGCTGCTACATGTTCACTTCTGAAAGGTGTGTGGAAAGTGAAATAATGTAGCCTATACACTTCAATGACTAGCACAGTGATAAACGAGTCTGGTGCAATAGTAGGCCTAGTAGAGCCTACTGTGTTTTATTTGTCTGTCATATAATGTTGTATGAATTGAGTTCAGAGGGACCCCAATTTAAACAAGCCCAAAAAGCATTTGTGTGGTCTTTATTCTTTTTGACCTTGTATCAGTGAACTGTACTGTGTCCTGTCTACTTTTTCCTATGAAAACTTCTATTAGGCTGCCTATACAGTATGTCTACTTATTTGCTGCTCCTTCAACCCAAGAAGTCATTCCATCACCCTGCTGCCTCTGTGGTCGTGGTGGAAGACTGGCAGGTAGTTGATCCATGCCGCTTGTCATGTTCTATCTGTCAACATCTGTCCCAGACAGAGACATCCTGGCTGAGACGGGGAAAGGAGCATGCTACAGCAGTGGTTCTTAACCTGTGGGTCGGGACCCCCAGGGGGGCCCCCAAATTATTTTGGGGGGTCCCCAGATGATTAACTTAATGTGAAATATTGTTTTCTCACTCAACAGTGAACAAACCAACACAAAGGTGAAGTGTATAGAGGGTATATGCACATTTCAAAAAAAAGGCAATTTTAAGGACTTTTTAATACGTGGGGGGTCCCCAGTTAAATATGATTATTTTGGGGGTCACGGCCTGAAAAGGTTGAGAACCACTGAGCTACAGTATCATGTATCAAAGCTAACTGTCTGTCTGTGTCTGTCTCTCTGTGTCATAATCAACCTCCCATGTTATATCGTTGCTGAATTCAGGGACAAATTCCTAATTATAGCGATAGGTGAATTCTCAGGTTTCTTCAGTTTGCTTTGAAAGACTCCCTCCCTCCCAGGCACATGTTTCCAGTTATCCAGCCATATGCTAGAGTGGGTTGCAGGAGCATATGTGTCTAGTATGTGCATCCATGTGTGTCTCACAGAGTACTGAGTGAGGAAGAGTGAGTGACTAACAGGTTGCACATTCACATGGGACCATCATCAAAGATTATGTGCCCTTTGGGATTTGGGTGGCATAACTCCCAGTGCAACCAGGCTGAATGTTCAAACACTGTGGCCACACAAGTGGCACAGCAAGGTGCTTGGATGTCACAATGTGTCCGCACCAGGGGCGGAGCTATAGGGGAAGCAGCCAATGCAGTCGCATTAGGGCCCGGGGGGGAGGGGGCCCACCACCCTCCGGGGAAGAAAAATAAACCAAAAAAATAATAATAAAATAAATAAAACTTTTATTTTGAAATGCTTATCGGATTGAGAAGACACTCTGTTGCCCCTCTTGACAAGTGCTACTGATTGCCCAATCTGTGATCAGTTGCTTGAGGACAGCTGTTTCCTGTTTACTTTTAGCAGTAGGCAAGAATAATTTTCTCTCTTCAGCTGTGAGTGAGACCTGCTGTCTTTTTAGGGCTGTTATCGGTTGTTTTTTACAGCATGGCTCTGAAACTAATATCTGATTTCTTTGATGGGCCCGCCACCCAATTAAAAAAGAAAAAGAGTTGTAGGCTACAGAAGCAAGTAGGATATTGTTGATCAGTCCGTGGCTCGATCAGAGGAGGAGGAACAGAATTTCCACTGTGGTGAAAACCTCGCATTGGGGCCCGGCGGGGGGTCGCTACGCTACTGGTCCGCACACATGTACATGTTGTATGAAGAAGGGAGGAATCATTGAGAGATGGGAATCATACCTTTGTCAAAATACACTCCTCAACCTCCTCCAAATGCATGTGGATGGCTACAGTATTTGTGGTTATCGGCCATATATGTGATAACTGATATTGAAAACAATTGTTGGATGTAGAAGATAGAATCTCGTGGCATAGATTGGTTGTGGTAGTTCTACAATATATTGCAGAAATGAACTGCAGGCATTGTGAAGTTTTAGCACTATACACAAAAGTAGCCTTACATTATAACTCTTGTGTGAGTCGCTTATATTGGTATAAGCGACCCCTACAAGAGTTATGATTTATGTCTAACACAAAAGTAGACTACACATGTGGTCTGCAAATGATCTAAATATTAGCAGTGTTGCTGTTTTCGATTCACTTTGTTTAACAGTTTTGTTGTTCTCTTGGTACAGTTTTAAATTGAATCAATTCAAAGCAAGGCTTTGGACATTGAGTAGAAGTATTCTTTTATGATATGGTGAGCATTCAGGAAAATCTCTATAAGGTTAGGCTTAGGTTAGGGGTTAGGGTTAGGTATCGTCGGACTGCCAAATGTAGAGATCAATTAAGTCTACCACCTGAGTGAGTGCTTGTCAACTCAGTACGGTCTGAGTTGCATCAGTTATTATCTATTTCAAAAATGCATGTAGAACTAAAGTGAAACTACAACCATAGTTAGTTTTCACATGGAGTTGACTTGATATGGTCCGCATTTAGACATGTCAATATGAAACATATGTTTGGTTCAGAAATGTCAACCGAAATATAAAATGCATGCCTGAGGGCTGAGGCTACCAGCGGCTACGGACACTATAGCCTACTGTACGTCCAACCAGATGGAAATACAGAAGCTACATTGGCTATTCCACCCCAGGTGCAAAAAGCATTGTTGACTACTCATACGTGGGTGCTAATAGTATCCTGTAAACGCAAAGTACATTACTTGAAGGGATTGAGTTGATAAGGACAACATCATTCACATAAACATGCACACGGTAATTACTGTAACTCACACTAGCACAAAGTGCACGTTTTCTGTTTTGTATTTTTTACTCTCTCTTTCTCTCTCCATCTCTAGGAGTGGATGTAGCGGGGGATAAAGGCAGGCTGATTTATCACAATGAAATTATTGTGATTTTCCGCTCCACTTGGAGCCGGAGGCCTCACAGCTGCTGCCTCAGAGAGGCTTCCCGCTCGTTCGGCGCCCGCCTCGCCTCTAATCATTCGGAAAGGGGAATTCTCGGGGGCAAAAAGAAACCTGCACGCCGGTCCCCTGCCCTGCCTGGGCAAATACAGGCAGCTGCTGTATGGGCTGTGTGTGTGTGTCTGTGACAGAGAGAGAGAGAGAGAGAGAGAGAGAGAGAGAATGATGCTCAATTTGTGCTCTGTCATACGAAGTATGGTAGCACCTTTTGGGTAAATCATGCTTGAGAGATATCATGCGCATGTATGTGTTTGTGTGTGCAAGTGTATGTATCATCAACCATACAGTAGAAAAGGTATCAATATGAACATACACGTATTCCAGATAATGATTGCCACTAATTGGTTGCCATTATATCTGTGCATTACTATATCTCAGTGTCTCTATGAGCATACTTAGTGCTTGCTGTTGGGGCTGCTTCAGTGTTTAATTTTTCAATGTTTCATTGTTCTCTATGAGAGCCGGTTAGACCAGCTCATGAACAAAAACTATTTATGAACGACTGAGAGCTTTGTCATATAATCGGTCCAGGAATATAAAAGAAGACATATCACAGGTATTTCTATACAATCACTTGCTTTTCGATGTGAACGGCACATCGTTTTATTGAGGGATCTAAAAAGCGGCAGCTATAGTTTCTGTCTCGGAGCTATCGCAAGAGTAGGTTTCCAGACAGGAAATGGTGGAGAGTCTCGCGATACTAGCTAGTTCAGAAACGTACTTTGTGCTCTTTAGATACCTCTATAAAGTTATACAGCGTACACACCGAAAAGCAACACAGCAGAAAACAATGTGTGACATTTTTTTCTTTGAGATTAGGCCATGTGGAACGGGGGAGTGGCTGAGATAAGCAGAGGGTGGTCTCTAGGAAGAGTATTTTTTGCAGGTCTTAAAGTCCGAGTGTATCAAAAAAGTAACTGGGTTAAGCACCGTTGGTCAGGTTAACATTCACCATGTTAGCATTCACCAGCGTTGGCAGGTTAGCATCTCACCAGGTTAGCATTCACCAGGTTAGCATTCACCAGGTTAGCATTCACCAGCGTCGGCAGGTTAGCATTCACCAGCGTTAGTTTTACTGAGGTTAGGGTTAAGGTTAGGTTTAGGTGTATCTCCGTCCCCCAGACTTTCGTCACCTCTGCGCAGCCAACCACAAGCTTCCGCTGCCTTAAGCCAGTTGCTTTTTTGATACACTCGGACTGAAGGACCGGCAAAAAACACTCTCCCGTGGTCTCTACTCCTGAACCTACATTGTTACACAACTCCCTATTCTGATGAAGAATATTCACCAAAAATAGTAGATCTACACATTGACACAGTTTGAGGCTGTTGAGGAGAATAAAGAGCACACCAAGTACAAAGCTGAAGGTCAGGTTTACTAAGCATTGACAGTGTATTAGTTTAATGTCTAAAAACATATTAACATGAAGCCAACACTGATGATAATGCTGTCAAACAAGTCTATGAAGCTATCTATGTCTATGAAATATGTGAAAATGTTTAATCTGTAACAATATTTTATACAATATACAGTACATACAAGGGACTGGGGGTATCCGCTTAATCTCTCTCTCAGCTAAGAGGTCCTTAGAAACTGTTGAAGACCCCTGGAAAAGGTATAACCCGCACACCAAGCCATGGTAAAGATGTCTTTATTAGTAAAAAAAGGGAAACTTTTGATCTTATGTGTATCTTTGTCATGTCAAATGGTTTGCTCCTCTTGAGCCCATAGTTATCTCAACCAGGCTGGAAGTCCTGGAGGCAGGTTTCTGCCTGTCTGTCTGCCTGTGTGTGTGTGGGGGGGATAGCTTCGCTGTTACTACATGTCATCTGTTCCACACCCAAATCTAACCCTTACCCTAAACCATACATGGGCAACTGGCGGCCCGGGGGCCACATGCGGCCCCCACCTTCACTTAATACGGCTCGCAGGTTGATACCAGAATACTGCTATATTATTGATTTCAGCTGTTACAATTCCAAACATGACCTGCTTTAATTCCTTCAGTCTATATTAGTAGGTTAATGACTAGTATAGTAGTATTAAAATGTATTTTTTTTTTATGTTCAATGTAGGCCTATTTGTATTCAAGTTCATAAAGTTAACACGAGTATATAATTAAATGTGTTTGAAATTAAATCAAAATGTTACATTTCAGGATTCCAATTAAAAAATAATAAAAAAATATTCAGGATTCCAATTCAAAAGGGGCAAAAAATAGCCGATCTACAAGCTCAAAACTTTTGAGCTTGTAGATCGGCTATTTTTTGCTTCTTTTGTATGAGATACTAGACTGATAAAGTAGGACATAGCAATATGCTATGTGGCCCTCTGGAGTGAAGGTGGAAATATAGTGTCCCTCGCCATCATCAAAGTTGCCCACCCCTGCCCTAAACCTTACCTCCGTGGGGTGAGTCGCTAACCCTCACGACGCTCCTTTGTCGAACTGGCGATCGTTCGAAAGAGCGAGATTTCCCCTGTGTGTGGGTACGTGCGTGCATGCATGCATGCGTGTGTGTCTTTTCCAACATTAAGCAATTTCTTCAAAAGACTCTTGTTGCTACTACTATAGAATGTAGCAAATCGCTTCAAATTATCTCTGGAGTCATGTGATTAAAAAGTTATCGTTCAGATGTTTTAGATTGAATATGATTGCCTTCCAAAGTTTGTTGACGGAGCCTATATTACAAAATATTTGAAAAATCAATTTGGGTTTCAACGGAAAGCTCAAAGTCAATGGTATTATTTCTGCTAATGCTATTTATGTACTAAATGCTGGCTCAAGTGCTTTATGTTTCCCAATGAACCGTTAACTTTTAGACTTGAAGTTTGGCAAAGGATCTGAAAATGTCTACTGATCAGTATGGTAAACTCCCTCAAGAACAGTAAACAAAGAAAGTGGTACAAAGAATATTATCAGAAATCAAGGTGGTAGGAGAGGATAGAGAGAGTAAGTATAGCCTATATTTCATAGCTACTGCACTTTAAAAATATAGATTAGGCTTAGGAAGGATTAACAGCAAATGGCCACTCAGCATCAGGACTGTGTCCTGCAATGAACGGAGGACTGTGAGGTCAGAGGACTAATTAGGTTAATTAGAACAGAGGACTAATTAGGTCAGAGGTCAACTGAGGGTGATTGAATTAATAGAATAACTGCTGGGAAGGGAGATAATATTACTCTGCAAACTTATAGTTAGACCCTTATATCGTCACTGTCGGGTAGAAACCTTGTATCTCCAAGTTTCAAATAAGTTTTTTCGCAAAGTAAAGCCCTGCTTCATCAGGCAAGGCCGTCGCACAAAAGTAGTGAAAACAGCAGATCTACAAGTACACAACGCCTCGCAGTGCGAGGCGTTGTGTACTTGTAGATCGGCTGTTTTCACTAGTTTAGTTATTTTTTTTAAATGATATAAAAAACGAATGGTTTTGGACATACAAGGTTTTCACCCGACAACGACGATATGCATGCAAGCACTCCCACGCATGGATGTGCACGAGCATGTGCACACACACACACACACACACACAATAACACGCACGCACGCACGCACACGCACACACACACACTTTTTTTTTTCTCCATGTGGCCCATGTTTTTGTGCAAATCTTTGTGTCGTTCACTGGCTATCTTGCTGCTGAGAGACAGAATGTTAACGAAGTCTGGTTTGCTTGCTCATGTTTTGAAACATGTTTTCTTATCTAATTACCCTTATCTAATCTTCAGCTGAAACACATGTTCATTATGTTCATTGCGACCGAAGGTTGCAGTTTACCATGAGAAATGTCACAGCTTGTCTGTGTGTGTGTGTGTGTGTGTGTGTGTGTGTGTGTGTGTGTGTGTGTGTGTGTGTGTGTGTGTGTGTGTGTGTGTGTGTGTGTGTGTGTGTGTGTGTGTGTGTGTGTGTGTGTGTGTGTGTGTGTGTACACACATGTTTACGTTCTATGGGTTTGCTGCTCTGACATCATGCTCTGATGTCACTGTGATGACACATCCGGCACATCTTGTCCACGTATCCGTGTATCTCTGAAGGTCACGCCTGACACTGTGGTTCCACATGGTGACATCACAGGTGATATCACAGGTGACATCACCTATGTAAAAGTCCATATATGGGTATTCCCCAGAATCCCTTTTATGCATGAAGATCCATGATGTCATCGATATACATCACTGGCCAGATGGCCAAGGCATGTCCCATATCTGTGTGGCTGGTTCAGATAGGGATCTCCATGTATGGGCATAAAAGGGATTGTATGTTGTGAGGTTATGGGAACCACTCTAACAGAATCCCTTTTACATGGAGATTCCTGATGTCATCAATATTAAGCCCATATCTAACTTCATATGGGAATGCCATATCTGTGTGGCAGAGACAGTGATCTCCATGTATGGGCATAAAAGGGATGTACCATACAGTATCATGGATCTCCATATATGGGTACCAGGTGTCTCCATATACTGTACCAGCTGTGATGTGTGATGTCTGTACACTCTGTGTGTGTGTGTGTGTGTGTGTGTGTGTGTGTGTGTGTGTGTGTGTGTGTGTGTGTGTGTGTGTGTGTGTGTGTGTGTGTGTGTGTGTGTGTGTGTGTGTGTGTGTGTGTGCGCGCACGCGTGTGTGTGTGTACGTTCGTGCATTTTATTGTAGATATTCGGGGGTGGGATAGGAGTACTGGGTTTAACTTCATTTCCATGCAGTATGAGCGCTTATCAAAATATAAAGGATGCAATGTTGTCTTTTTAAATGTTTTGGACCAGTATTTAAACTGTGGGATTGTGTTGTGCAGTGACACGTCTGTCAAATAATAGTTTAAATCTGTACAGACAACACAAACTACCGGTATATTAACATTTTATGAAAGCAAAAACAAGGAATCAGCTGAAAAGGGAATAAAGATTAAAGATGAATTATGCAAAAGAATAAAGATACAACTGCAAGTGTATTATCTTTAGACAGGCTTTTCATTTCATAATGCTGAATCTCCAGGTAGTGACGTTTGCTCTTTAACCCAATGACAATTAAAATGCTCCTTGCCGTAAGCGCCTTCTGTTGTTCCACTAAAATGCTCTCTTTTGGAGAAAAAAAGAAAAATGTCTCAGACAATGTTTGTCCATCCTCTTATTAATATTCAGCAGTGGGTAAAATTAGAACCTGCTCTTTGTGAGCGTGTGTGTGTGTGTGAGAGAGAGAGAGAGATAGAGAGAGAGAGAGAGAGAGAGAGAGAGAGAGAGAGAGAGAGAGAGAGAGAGAGAGAGAGAGAGAGAAAGAGAGAAAGAGAGAGAGAGACAGAGACAGAGAGAGACAGAGAGCACGCCTGCTTGCACTCACGAATCAGAAATGTATGTCTGTGCATGTGATTGTCTACTCAGTGACTTATATGTACATGAGTGTGTGTGTGTGTGTGTGTGTGTGTGTGTGTGTGTGTGTGTGTGTGTGTGTGTGTGTGTGTGTGTGTGTGTGTGTGTGTGTGTGTGTGTGTGTGTGTGTGTGTGTGCGTCCACGTATGTGTGGGTGTGTTCTCGTGTGTGCATGTGTCTTCATAAGGCTCACATTGGACTGAATTATTTAACGGCAGAGTCTCCTCCACTTAGCCACGGTAGACTGACCCCAGGCACATACCGTTCTGCTCCTCCCGCCAGCATGGGAGACCATACCGTCCTCCGTAACGCACCATCCGACCATCTCCCCTTCCTCTACCCTCTGCCAACCCCTCCCCGCGCCACCCAGCCTACTGCACACGCAGGGGCGTCGCACCACATTCTGGGCCCCATGGGTAGAAGGATTCACTGCGGGCCCCCCATGAATGTTATTCATAGCGGGAGGAGGGGGTTTATCCCATTTAGACTGGGAACGCATTATTACGCATTATTGTGTGCGTTAACTGTTGAAAAATAGCAGAGCTACGCGCTCGCAGCGCGGCACCGAGTGCTGCGCCGCGAGCTTGTAGATCAGCAATCTTTTTTTGTTTTTTGAAAAAGCTATGTTTCTATGTCAGTGATGCTCAAACGTTTTCATGTGAAGGACCCCCAAAATGATATGTATTTGGCCACGGAACCCCATCTCAAAATATTTAGTTCCAACGACGTCCCCTGAAGCAAAATTTTTGTTACAAATGTTCGCTTAAAAAGTACATATATTCAAAGATTTGCACACATTTTCACAACTTTTCGAAAATAGCAGATCTACAAGCTCGCAGCGCGGCACTCGGTGCCGCGCTGTGAGCTTGTAGATCTGCTATTTTTCAATAGCTAAAGACAGGCCCCTCCACATTGGGCCCTAGTAACTCAGTCCCCCCCCCTTGTGACGCCCCTGTGCACATGTCCCATGTCTGCTGCTCCCTGGACCATCGGTGTCAACGTTCTCAACCACGTTCTCCCCAGCGTCCCTGTATGTTCTGGTGAACGTTCAGCAAAATAGCAGAGTGCGTCACATTGCGACGAAGGGGGGAAAAGTAGGGGGGCTCAGCATAACTAACCCCTGGGAGACCCTTGTTAAGACAGTATAGGATTTAAGTGGTTAACTGAGATTGTGGAAATTGGTCGATTTTTACACTTACTGTTTTCTTTCTTTGTTCTATAATTTTTTTTTCTTTGCATATCTACTGCATAGTACTGTGTTCTATTCGTCTGTCATTCAATGTTATATGAGATACTTAAATGGTTTCCTGTGGAAATAAGCTTAGTCTTTTCATGGATCTCCTTTTAGTAGACCTTGTACCAGTGAACTGTAACGTCATGAAACTGTACCTTTTCCTATGCAAACTTCTAATAAAGTCTTCAATCAATCAATCAATCAATCAATCAATCAATCAATCAATCAATCAATCAAAAACACTCTCTTGAGTTGAATAAACAGAATTTCCGCTCAGCTAGCCCTGAAAGCAGACATGTAGGCCTACTTCTTAAAACCAATTCATCATGCCTGTTGCTAAGGTATGGCAAAATGACTGGATATGACACCAGTCATGTTGCCATACCTTAGCTTTTGCTGAACTGACGCCACTGGCCGAAAGTCAGGGGGGACCTAACCTTAACCCTAACCCTAACCTCAGTAAAACTAACACAGGTGAATGCTAACCTGGTGAAATGCTAACCTGCCAACGCTGCTGAATGCTAGGGGACTGCCCCATAGGTTGAACTCCCGTTGGGTCGAACAGCGTCGGCAGGTTAGATAATAACCCGCGAGTGTCGGCAGGTTAGATAATCACCCACGTCACGGTTACTGAGGTTAGGTTTAGGGTTAGGGTTAGGGTTATAGGCATAGTTTTACTGAGGTTAGGATTAGGGTTCGGGTTAGAGTTTGGAGGTCGATCCAAAGGGTGTTCGACCTAATGACATGTTACCGAATGCTAACCTGGCGAATGTTAAACTAAAGTCGGACCAACGGCGCTTAACCCGGTTGTTTTTTTGATACACTCGGACTGAAAGACCAAAAAAACACTCTCCCAGTGAGTAGTCTGGGATCACTTCACTTGTCGGGCTTGTAACCGGTCTGGAGCGGAAACCACAACACGTCATGTTGTAGTACTCAAAGGACTACAATTTGGCCGGAACTATCCACCGGAAACAGTTTTAACCCAAAATAATTCCCCTGCGCTCAAGGACATACTTTTAGGGCCTACCTAATAAACTCCTTGATGCGGAGTAGTTTTGCTTTTGAAAAATTTGTTTGGTATGTGCATCTTTTAGTCCAACTCGTAGCGACTGGCAAGACTACACTAGTCTACTCAAGCATTTAAATAGGGATTGGGGAAACAAACGGGGGGGAACCAAATCAAAGCGACGCCGCTTCTTCTAGTGGTTTCCGCGCTTTAGGCGGAAACAAAATGGCCTGTTGTGAACGAACACCAGGCTTTCCCCCCAGAAAGCCTGGTAGGCGAGGTTAGGCTTCCAGAGAGGAAAAGTAGAGGAGGAAGAGGGGATGAGGGAGGTAGTTAAAAGAAGAAAGAGGATGGTAGGGTGGAGGGACAGACTTCAGGAAATGGAGGTTGAAATGGAAGGATTCAGATTAGAAGAGGAGGCTTAGGAGAGGAGAGGGAGGAGGATGTGGGAAGCTCTGCGTAGAGCAGAATCACGTCAGACTCCCAAAGTTAGTAAAATCACAGCGCGGGATCTTATGAAAGGATTAAATATATGAGGCCCCTAAAAGGATGATCTCTCCACACTGTGTGCGTGCGTGCTTGAAAGTACGAGTGAGTTTACACGCACGGACGGACGCATTTGGAGAGAGGGCGGAGAGACAGTTGGCGACAAGTCCTCTCTGCTATCCAGGAGCTGGATTTGAATTGTCAGCGTCACCAGTGAAGAATCGTGTAAAATATTCATCCATGTGTATAACTTAATAATGTATTATCCCTCCACTTAGCACCCTGTGAGCACCGTGCTGCGTCCTGTCCCGAGCGTCACCACCGAGCGCATCAGGCATAATCATTAAAGAAAGATTCACAGGACTGAACTGCTGACGTCGGTTCTATTTTTATTTTACTTTTTATTTGCACACCAAATTTAAGTATAGTTACAGTATAGCAGGCGTGCCCAAAAGGTAGATGGTGATCTACCAGTAGATCACCAAGGGTGTGCAGGTAGACCACATGACATGCCTCTAAAAATATATAATTAAAATATAAAAAGAATATGTCAATATGACATCAAGAAGGGCCTGTCAGTTTCCTTCATGGCTTCTAAAGTAGGCAAACCTCCAATGCAATACTTTGTTCAAGAGTCAGTAGCATTACAAAGAACCCCAAAACCTAGCACTTCCATACAGAATGGGATGAAGACATTTCCCTCAGTATTTCCCATTTATTTCCCCCTTACAGTAAGTAAGTGTGTTTGTCTAAAATGTAACGCCAGTGCTGCTATTCCGAAGCCCCCCTCAGACCCTCAGATAAAACATTTTGGATGGGTAGATCATGTCGAGCGAGTCATTTTAAAAGTAGATCACACGTCAAAAAAGTTCGGGCACCCCTGCAGTATAGGCTACATTAGCCTGACACTCAGTCTGAATTGCATTTCGTTTCATTCCATTATTCAGTCTGACCGTGCTTTCATCCAAGGCAGTTTCTGGGATGGGCGTTGCCAAAGAGGCAGTCTTCTTCGATTGGTTCACCGCCTGACCAATCATAACAGTAGCAACGCAGATGACGTAGTGTTGTCATGTGGCTGGCTAGTGGCTATAGCCTGTTGCTTGCTAGTGCTACTTGCTAACCAAAGAAACAGGCAAAATACTGTCCAAATTGAACTGAAATGGCCAGATTGGAATTGGATACTGAGAGCATCTCAGTCTCTTTCTGCAAGTAAAACGCCCTAAGGCCGAGAAGCGTCCGTCCTGTCGCTGTTTCCATATCGTGAGGCGCGTCGCTGATTGCCCAAAGCTGGGGCGCTCCCGTCGCAGTGTGTGTTGTGTATTAGTGTGACGGACGGACGGATATGAGCTGGTCGTTTTCATACTAACTGCGGCCTGACAGTCGCAATAAATATTGAATTGCTCTCTGCCTTTGATATCTCCTGGTCTTTCATTTTTATCGATGGTGGCGATATGATTTATCCCTGCTTCTGGTAAGACTGAATGAATGAATGTCACAAAACAATTTAATTCAAAATGATCTTTATGTTACAACATATAAAGATCTCTTTACCCTGACGAAGGCAGCCTAGTCTGTCCGAAACATTGGTGTTTTCTGTCTCTGTGTCCACGATAAAATATTGTCATTGGCAGCTACAAGTGTTTAGCTATAGGCTACTATATTACCGTACTTCTTTCTTCAGTGTCTATCCTGTTGGCTGGCAACTCACAGGACCGGTGTGCTGTGCACCCTTGGTACCGCTAACCACATTTGTTTGTTTGTTTGTTTTGTTCCTTTTTTTACATTTTTACAAATTAAACCCTGCTGTCATCTATCTCTTCTCTCTCATCCCTGTTACCGCCCCCCCCCCCCCCCTCCCCCTCCCCCTCCCTCCCTCCCTGATGGGTTCATTGTGTTGCAGTCAAGCAGTGACGTGGGCCTGTCAAGCAGCGCTGCTGTGGAGGATGTTCTGCGTGGCTTGCTGCTACTCACAGCTGCATCTCCATATTTATAACTTGACTCTAGCCATAATCCCCGTGTAGCGAGATCCACTGTAGCGAATAGACATATGGACACACATGAACATATGCATGCTCTCTCTCTCTCTCTCTCTCTCTCTCTCTCTCTCTCTCTCCCTGACTCTGTACTGTCTCGTCCTCTCTTTTACGCTTAGGCTGCCTCTTGCTCTCCATCTCTCTCCATCTCTCTGTTGCTCAGTGGTGGAAAAAGTACTCACATATTTTACTTAAAGGAGTAGTTCACCCCCAAAATGACTTTTTTTCTATTGATTACTCAGGCCATGGAGAGTAGAGTTCAATAATGTTTTTTTTTGGGGGTTTTTGTCACATTCCTAAGACAACATTTTGATTTGAGTAAATTTACCCCCATTGATTCCGGATGGTGACCCGTTTCGAAACGGGTCACCATCCAGAATCAATGGGGGTAAATTTACTGTTATCACATTTTTGTCTTAGGAATGTGACAAAAACCAAAAAATATGATTGAACTCTACTCTCCATGGCCTGAGTAATCAATAGAAAAAAAAGTCATTTTGGGGGTGAACTACTCCTTTAAGTAAAAGTATCAATACTGCAATATAGAAATTACAAGAAAAGTCCGGGAATTCAATATGTACTTGAGTAAAAGTATGAAAGTATTGACATCAAAATATAGTACCAAAAGTAAAAGTACAAGATGTATGAGAAGTAACCCATTTACCATGAGAGGGAGTGGGTTGTGGGTTGTTAGATCAGCCAACACAGGGATGCTGACAGAACCCTCGCTAAAAACCCCCGGGCAAAAATCCACTCGTCTGAGACAGTTTGCCCTCCTGGCCCCAAAGTTGTGGAATAAACTCCCTGTCGCACTTAGAACAAAGGACTCACTCGCTAGCTTTTGCCGTGGACTGAAGACTCACCTTTTCAGACTCCACCTAAACCTATAGCACTATTGTAACACTCAATGACCATACATGAAGCTAGTTGCATTTTCTTTATATAACCTTTTTTCTTGACTGATTATATTGTTTTCTAGATTTGAATTTGTTATATTGCTGTTGATGTACTGACATATTATCTTGTTTATTATAGTGATGTATTACCTGCTTATTGTAAGTCGCTTTGGATTAAAAGCGTCTGCTAAAAGCCTAAACTGTAAACTGTAAACTGTTGTTGGCTGATTTACCGCAGTGGTAAATCAGCCAACAACCCACGACCCTCGAATGGTAAATTGCTTTTCTACCACTTCTACCATATAAATGAAAGAAAACACAGTTGTAACTTGCAAGGTTATTTAGTTATACAACTGCAACACAACAGTGGGCGGGGTCCATGAGCCAACTCAAGGTTGTTGACTGATTTACCACTGTTTTAAGCCAATCAGAATCCAGTATCTGAACATAAAATAGCAGATCTACAAGCTCACAACGCGTCGCGATGCGACGCGTTGTGAGCTTGTAGATCTGCTATTTTCAAATATCATAGGTATTAAATAGTGTATGTTTTATAATATCATTTATATCTGCAAAGTAACTAGTAACTAAAGTTTTCAAATAAATGTAGAGGAGTAATTACAATATTTGGATCTGAGATGTAATGGAGTAGAAGTAGTATTGGACATTGGAAATACTCAAGTAAAGTACAAATAACTCAAAAGTGTACTTAAGTACAGTACTTAAGTAAATGTACTTAGTTACTTTACACCACAGCTGTTTCTCAGGTTCTTCTTCAGGTGACATGTCTAATCCCTTTTCCTGCTTTCTCCACATGCACGCACCCACCCACACAGTAAACACACACATATTTGGATTACTTGTGAGTACATACGCATTTTAGGCAATTAGCAGCTCATTGGGCCTTGTGGTTACAGTGTTTGCCCTGAGATTTGGAAATCCGGGTTCAAATCCTAAAGACCATAAAGATTAGACCCAATGAACCCAATGCCTCCCTGCTTGGCACTCAGCAAGAGTTGGATTCGGGGTTAAGTCCCTGTCATGTCCAGGGGGTGTGTACTATTTCATGGCTGGGGGATGAACATCAAGCCACATCACGCTACAGAAACAGGAGATAGGCTCCTGCCCTATGGGCCCCATGGCTCGGGAACCATTGAGTCCCAAGGCTATTTACTTACTTACTTAAAAGCTACAAAACGACTGTGAGTGGTCAACTACACTTGCCGAAGCAACGTTGAAGTGTTGCTTAACCGTGCATGTGTGTGTGGGAGTGACAAGCAAGACAAATATAAAGGCTTGGGTTAAAAATAACAGGGATGGCTGATTGCTTTTTTTGGAAAGGGGGGTGGAAATTGTGAAACAAAAAACATATTGATTGATTGACTGCAGCCTTAGAGTGCTGAAAAAAGTGTTGCTTTTGTTGCGACCAAAGGTCGCAGTTTACCATGAGAAATGTCGCAACTTGTCTCCGTCTGTCTGTGTCAGTCAGTCAGTCAGTCAGTACACATTTCTATGGGTTGGTTCCCTTGTCACTGTGACATCACAGGTGTCATCACCTATGTAAAAGTCCATATATGGGTATTCCCCAGAATCCCTTTTATGCCCATATATGAAGATCCCTGATATGAAGATTACTGGTAGCTGTCTGGTGTCAGTTTGTATCTTCATGTCACTGGCTTCCATTGAAAATGGCTTTTGTGGCTTTGTCACTGCAAGGATGAACGCAGCATAACCCAACCCTAAAGCCTCAGTTATATACTGTACCTTGTTTGCTTGTCACCGGTGTCGCTCATAACCTCATCACAGCACAAGCTTGTAGATGTGCTTTTTTTGGTGCATGACATCCATGTGCAACTACTGTAAGTATAAATCTCCAACTCCAACGATAATCCTTAACCTCAACACCATTTCTCTTGCGAGGACCTATGCTCAAATTTCTCCAATTATACTACCAGTAAGACTCCCTAATCGGGAGATAAGCGACTGTAGGTCGCTTATCTCCACAAATAGGGCAAACATGTGTTTTTCCAAAATCTTCCTGATCCATGTTGATGACATGAGTGTAGACATACTGTGTAGTGATTTTCGTGATTTTAGGGCAAAATCTGTAGGAGCAGTGTCCAAAAATGTGTTTTTAAAAATCGGCCTGAAGGTGGCGCTATATGGGACAGATTCATGTTGATGGGATGAGTGTAGACATACTGTGTACCGATTTGTGTGATTTTAGGGCAAAATCTGTAGGAGCAGTGTCCAAAAATGTGGGGTCTCCGCGTTGCCTTGGCGGACGAATAGGTACCAGCCCCGGCTCTCCCGGACGCTCCTAGCCCAAGTTACGGCATTTTATGTGAGCTGCAGTGGAGGGGGTCCTCCACTGGGGGCGCCACCACTTTTGCATCCGTTCTGGAGCACCAGGAGTCGGTGGTCCCCGGGAATTCCCCGTGAGCAGCCCCGTTGGGGTGGTCATTTGGTCATTTTTGCACATTTGGTAATTTTTTACATCTGGGGGTCCCCCAGGGACCTGGGGGTCCCTGGAGCTCCGGGGGTCCTTGGAGGTTGTAGTTTGGCAGGCAAGGAGCGTGTGTGCAAAATTTGGCATGGATCGGGGCAACGGTTGCGGAGATATGAGCAGGGCAAGAGTGTGACGTGTGAGGTGTGACAGACAGACGGACTTACACTTTGTGGAGGTTTTGATAGTAAGTGCGACCTGACGGTCGCAATAATATGAGGGACATTTGTCCCTCACAAGTATAATAATACAAGTGCAAACCCACGCACATGCGTGTACACACACACACACACACACACACACACACACACACACACACACACACACACACACACACACACACACACACACACAGACACAGACACACACACACACACACACACACACACACAGATTAACTGTGAAATGTAGAGTTGTAAGGAGCCACAGGGTGGGCCAATTCAAAGCCAGGCTCAGACTCCAATATATCTCGGGGGAAGATGCATGTTAGGCCTGCACTGCACTGACTTTTCTGTGTGTGTGTGTGTGTGTGTGTGTGTGTGTGTGTGTGTGTGTGCGTGTGTGCGTGTGTGCGTGTGTGCGTGCGTGCGTGCGTGCGTGCGTGCGTGCGTGCGTGCGTGCGCGTCCAGTGACCTTTGGTGGAGGGAGATATGAGTAAAAAAAGAAGAAGAAAGCTTAAAAGAAAATGCTTTGACTGAGGCTTTCGCCTCTATCCTTTACCACTCATAGGGGTGACTCTGACCAAGGGCACCAGTGTGTGTGTGTGTGTGTGCGTGCGTGCGCGCGCGTGCGTGCGTGCGTGCGCGCGCGCGTGTGTGTTCGGTGGTGCTCTCCATTCCGACATGTCTCCATTCCGACAGTGACTTCTTATTGTCGGAGTGGCAACACTTCCATAGCGGTTAGGGTTAGATGTCGGAAAGGAGACATGTCGGAAAGGAGACATGTCGGAAAGGAGACTTGTAACCGTGTGCGTTTCACTCATACAGTCTCTGAAGTCAACCTCAAAACAATTTAGATTCCAATGTCATTGTCATTTTCACACCCTATAATTCATTTATTTCAATTCACTCAGACGCATGTGTCGGCGTGCATCAGCTCATGGGAAATGTCTTGTTTGTGCCATCATGTGCATGTCATTTGTGAAATGTGCGTGTGTGGAAGTGCCAAGGCAGACCAACTTGCACATCTTTATATAACTATACGGTGTTCTGTCCAACCATAGAATGAATGAGTCATACGTATATCAGGATTGCAACAACGGGATCCATTCCAGACCCTCCGGTGGTTCCTGGACAGCTGGGGTTAACTCCCCAGGCAGGCGGACAGTCCTCCCATCCCCCTTCTCACTCCTCCGTTGCCTCTTTATTATCATCTTCTATTTCCCATCCTTTTCTCTGTCCCTTGGACCAGTGGTCCTCAACCTTTTCAGGCCGCGACCCCCAAAATAATCATATTTTAACTGGGGACCCCCCACCCTGACGAGCACTAAGAGTTGAGGCATTGCATTTTGTATAACACGGTTCAAAATAGCTTTGGGGAGAAAATATTGAAAATAGCAGACCTCCAAACTCACAACGCACCGCAGCGCGACACGGCTATTTTCAGTGGTTGATACCACAATGAACTAAGCATAATCAAGTCAATACTGAAGATGTGGCGTTCATCATGGATCTACACAGAGAGGGCTATACTTTCAATAGCAACACAAGGTGCTGCATTCAAGTTCGGGAGAGTTTGGACAAGACAATTCCCTTGAATGCTGCCTTCAGGTATGGCATGGAAAGAGTGCATTCGCATTTCTTTCACCATAGTAAAAACTGCATTCATGGTCTACAGAGGGATAAAAGGGCAGGGGCTCAAGCCCCCTTTGATGTCTATGTGTGCACGTTCCTGCTGGCAGGAGCATGTTCTTAACAGACCAGTCTTTTCGTGCGGGGGGAAACTGGAGCACCCCAAGGACGACTACTTTGGCTACTGAGCAGCTCAACACAGAAGAGGCTCAAGGTTCAGTGCCTTATGCTCAAGGGCAGATGGACTGCAGGCACTAGAGGATAGGAAAATGAGTTATTTATCTCCTACCTAAATTCTCCCTCATCTTGGTTTTGGACAATAATCACACTTACCCCTCCTATTTCTTTCTTTCCCTCCAACATTGCTTATTAATGCATTAGTTTTTTCTTACTTCTTCTCTTTCACTTTCTCCTCTCTCCTTCTCTCTATCCTTTTTTATCTTACTTACCATCTTTCTCCATCCTCCCTGGGGGATTGACCGCAATGATGATTCTGTACTTTATATAATAGCGCTGTTTAAGACACCCTCGTCCTCGCCTGACATTAGCCTCATCACCAGAGCTGACAACCCATGTGGAACGTGCACACGTGCATACACACACGCGTGTGAGCGCACACGCACGTGCCCGCCCACACACAGGGGAAGTGCTTTAATCCCTGAAGCTGAAACGGGGTGTAATGGTAACTTGCAAGACGGTACATTTCAGTATATTCCGACTTTCAGAATATGGCAATACAACAGTAGCTGTAGTGCTATAAAAAAATATTATTATATTAAAAATATATATTATCTAAAAATGTAGACAGATGACATACTGTAGAAAGAAGTTGAGAACACATTGACATACATGACTTGGAAGAACTTTATTGTTCACTCACTGAAAGATTGATCATGTTAATATATATGGTGCAATTCAAAGAGTGTTTGAAATGAAGTTGTGAACTACTGGGAGATGCGTGATGGTGTCATATATGTCCTCGAAGAATGGATGTCTAGTTTATCTACCGTTTATGGACCGTACAGGCAATGTCCTGCTCAATAGCCATGCACAACTGATTTTAACAAAAGGTATTATGTAACACAGAGGTGACAGAAGTACTCTGATGAAGTGAGCGTAAACAGTTATGACAGCTGTCAAAAAAAATGCAGATGATCGCGATTCCCCAAGTATGAATGTCATTTGTAAAATGAGGTGACGTTGCATTAAAACCCATTTAGGCCTAACATTATTTAACGCTTTAACTATTGAAAAATAGCAGATATACAAGCTCACAGCGCGGCACTGTAGATCTGCTATTTTTGAAAAAGTCGTGAAAATTTGTGCAAATCTTTGGATAAATATATTTTTGAAGCGAACGTTTGTAACTCAAATTTTGCTTCTGGGGGGGTCCCTGGAACTAAATATTTTGAGATGGGGGTCCGTGGCCAAATACATATCATTTTGGGGGTCCTTCACATGAAAAGGTTTGAGAACCACTGACATAGTAGTCTCTCAAGAACAGACTAACTGAGCTTAAGTAAAAAGGATCTTTTCTTTGACGATGGCTGGCCAGATTGCTGACATAGAAACATTGGTTTTTCAAAAAATCTCAGAAGGATTCAAAAGACACTTATAGAATCGGGTCAAAATTCAAATTTTCACGATTTTTCAAAAATATCAGATATACAAGCGCGCTGTGAGCTTGTATATCTGCTATTTTTCAATAGTTAAAGCATAAAATAATAATACGCAATAATGTGTACCCGTTCTGAATGCATTAACCTCAGAGACGCGCAGGCAACTAGTCGTCAAAGCCTAAAGGGTTTTTTACTGTGTGTTTCTCAAAAGCATCTCATGGACAAAATTGCCCTTTTTTCACAGGCTTATGACGACAAAGTGCTTTTGGGAATCTCAGCGTCTTCGCTGGATGGTTTGTGTCTTAGAGATTCTTTTGCATTGACTGATGCTAACGCCGTTTACCCATTAACTGAACAGCAATACAATGCATTTCTAGACACTGTTGTACATTGATGTCTAAGGCAGGGGTCTTCAACGTTTTCAGGCCAAGGACCCCTTTGGTGAGAGAGAGAGGAAGCAGGGACCCCCACAACCTTTTCAGAGATTCCATGTAGTTTCATTGTTTGACGGCACAATCATCAGTGTATTTTGGATTCATGTAAATTTGTGTTTTCAGATATTTAACCACTTGAACCGTCAATACTTAATAAACTTGACCTTTCACTATGTTCTTAGTTTGCTCTTTTTCCCCTCTACACCAGAGCTCTTTGCCAAGCGCGAGGCGTTGTGAGCTTGTAGATCTGCTATTTTGGCTAATGTTCTCAGAATATGGACACTAAGGTTCAAGTGGTTAAAAAAGGAGGGGAAAAAGAAGATTTGGAGGACCCCCTGTAGTAACTCTGAGGACCCCCTGTTGAAGACCCCTGGTCTAAGGACAACTCTGACAGAGCGGAGTAAAGAGAACACAAAGATACAACATACAAGATAAAGAGTCTCGAGTAAAGACTGAAGCATAAGCCGACCCGTGAGGTTCAATTGGTTCCAGTTAAATTAACACTGGGATTGTAAGTATATTTCTCGCGGGGGCCACTGACAGATGATGACAAGGGCCGATGGTAGAGCCCAAAATAGGAGTGGAAGTGGTGGTGGGGGTGGTTGTCCGTGTGAGAACGCAGCCAGACGTGCAGCATTCCCCATCGCAGCTCATGAGAAGCAGAGCGAGAGAGTCAGACAGATGAGAGAGATGGATAGGCCTGTCACAATTATTGCATAATCGCCTAATCGCAATTATTTCAGATAATCGCAATTATTTTTGCATAATCGTCATTTTTATAATTCGTCTCTGTCTGGCCAAAACCTCTTAACTCCATTTTTGATGTTTTAGATTTTTTTGGGCATAAATCAGGGCTATTGAATACCCTTTACGTCTGAGTGTTGGTTAAAATAATATTGAACCAATGGAAAGTAGTAAAAAGAGTTGGGACAAAACCTCCCAACTCCACACTTTCTGCCAAAAAAGCTAACTCCACCCGATTTTTTTACAAATAAATGTGCTATTGAACACCCTTTACGTCTGTGTGTTGGTTAAAATAATATTGAACCAATGGAAAGTAGTAAAACGCCCTTCGGTTAAAACCTCCTAACTCCACTTGAGCTCATTTTCCCGAAAATGAACATTTTGGAGTTGGGAGGTTTTGGCCCGACAGCATAAATATGGTACCGGTATATGTTCCAATGTTCAATGCCAAAAACACAACTAAATCGTTAATCGCAAATCATTTGTGTGACAATTGATCATCAAGCTAAATGTCATGATGGTGACAGCCCTAGAGATGGAGAGGCAGAGAACGGAGGGGGGTTTCGGAGCGGCAGCTTCAGGGACATGCTGGGCCCCTGATTCAGCCCGGGAAAAAGAGTTGTATAGAGGCCCTCATTGTGCGCTATAGAGAGAGATCTCTCTCTATAGCGCTGCTGCTACTCAAAGATTTGCTATGTCAGATCACGACAAGTGACAAGCCAGTGGGCCAATTACATGAGTTATATTTCGTTGGAAATAATAAGGCTGGAAACCTTGTCAGGTCCAAAACCGTTTGTTTTGTATCTATCATTTTAAAAATGATTTAAACTAGTGAAAACAGCCGATCTACAAGCACACAACGCCTCGCACCGCGAGGCGTTATGTGCTTATGTGCCTATGTGCCTGGACCGGCCGGGGATGAACCGTTCGCTTTTCCCAATGGCCAGCACGCCCCTGATGGAGAGGCAGAGAAGGCTCCACAGAGAGAGAGGGGGTTTTGGAGCCCTAGAGATGGAGAGGCAGAGAAGGCTCCACAGAGAGAGAGGGCTTTCGGAGCCCTAGAGATGGAGAGGCAGAGAAGGCTCCACAGAGAGAGAGGGGTTTCGGAGCCCTAGAGATGGAGAGGCAGAGAAGGCTCCACAGAGAGAGAGGGGTTTCGGAGCGGCAGCTTCCAGAGCTTTTCATTTAAAGAAGCCAATCAGCGGCTGGAGGAAAAGTCCCACAGTTCCCAGCACACACACCGTGACGAACACCCACAGGAAGATCCGGTCAATCACCATAGCAACGTACTTCCAGTCATCCTCCACCTGAGAAGAGAACAGAGGGGAGTGGGGACAGGAAGAGGAGAACAACATGGGACAAAAGAGGAGATACAATTTTAGGAGAGGAACAGAGAACACAAAAAGATAGCATTTAAAGGGCATTGACACTTTGGTAGAGGTTTGACTTGTGTAGTTACCTTTTCGTGACGTAACATTATGGGGGGGTGGCATGTTTTTTCAAATATATTTTTTCAATATATTTCTTATAAGATATATATATATGATTTTTAAATAAAATACATTTAAAAGGTAATTAAAAACATGGACCCCCTCACGTATCACCAGGACGAAGGACGGGTGTTTTCGATGAATCCATCATGGTTAAAATGTAGTTTAAGTTACAATTGGTTTGTATAGGAAGGGGGCCTCGCGTGTCTGATTAAATTAATATAATCAAATATCTACATGTAAATAATGAATCAACAAACTTCGGGTGTTCATAAAAGCCTGAGTAGACGATACAATGACCCCCCTTTAAGGATATTTCACTTTCACAAACAGCAGAATCAAGAAGTTGACATTTCTCAGAAAAATAAATGCTGTACTGGGATTTGTGATTGCAACCATTAGGTTGCAGTTAACTATGAGAACCGGCACATCTTGTCAGTACGCCCTGCTGTAACGGCTGTAACGCCTCAATTTTGTTAAAATTGTGACATCACGTGACATCACCTCATCAAAGATCAAACTCTGGATAGCCATACGTGGAGATGACTGGATCATAACCTAGATCTCCATATATGGAGCTGACCTCTACATCTGATTCCCAGATGATGCCCTGTTAGGGCAACCACACTAATAGAATCCCTTTTATGCCCATAAAAGGGGACAAGGACTGAGAGAGAGACTCTGCATCTTACTGGTGCTATATATTGTCCAGATCTTCTTTGTTTGAATTCATTTATGCGGTGGAGGCTGTGTGTGTGTGTGTGTGTGTGTGTGTGTGTGTGTGTGTGTGTGTGTGTGTGTGTGTGTGTGTGTGTGTGTGTGTGTGTGTGTGTGTGTGTGTGTGTGTGTGTGTGTGTGTGTGTGTGTGTGTGTGTGTGTGTGTGTGTACACGGCCACGTATAGGAGACGGTGTGACCACCGCTCAAAAAAGCGACTATGAGAGCTGTTTACAATGTAAGTCAACAAGGAGACAAGTTACCTCATGGCAAGGTAACAACACAACCAAAACCTCTACCAAAGTGTCATAGTGCTTTAAGATATAAATCAGGGAAAATAAGTATGCGATAAAGTCTTGCTGCGCGGTC
Organism: Nannobrachium achirus; assembly: GCF_963921795.1. Lineage (NCBI taxonomy): Eukaryota > Metazoa > Chordata > Actinopteri > Myctophiformes > Myctophidae > Nannobrachium > Nannobrachium achirus. Next base: position 56,574,550 of record NC_137824.1, on the reverse strand, counting down.
ATTATGAGTTATATGGACACGACAGGCTGATTATAAGCCTGAAGTGTCCATATAACCCATAATGACCGCGCAGCAAGACATTAGCACTTATTACATCGGCTACACAATACAGTTAATAATTTGACTAAATACTAATAACAAAACAAAGTATTTTCTTGTTTACAGACTGCTGAAAAGTGTTCCGCTGAGCGCCCCCCAGCGCAACACGGGTCGCCTTGGAAAACAAGGAAGTGCTGATCAAATAGAATCCAGTTTCTGATACTGCGTTGTCCATTTCTCGCCTCAAATGTTTTTAAAAACATTCTCGAGAGCAACGTTTAGTTGTAAATTACGCTGTGTGTTTGTTTACATGGCTGACATGTTGGATACGGCACTAAATTCACGCAGCGCAGCCTGAATGCAGCAGGTGCTCTGAGCCTTTGATTAGACAGTGGTCCGTTATAGAGCGCAGTGGTCATCATACGCCTATAATTCACAGCTGATTTCAGCGCTTGGCTTGACCAATCAGAATCAAGCAATCAACCAAGCCATGTAAAAAATAAATATACCTCCCTCTCTTGAAAAGAGACATGACTGTTACTTAATGACATCTGAGTGAGCTGCATGGGCTGTAATAATGACACAAGCCATCACGTTCACTCCAGATCACTCAAGTACACACTGAGGCTGAGTGGCTTCAAGGAAATATGCTAAACAGGGATGTACCGCATGCATGAATGTGTTTGCGGGCAGGCTAGTGTGCGTGTTTAAGGGCGGATTCACACTGCAATCCGTTTGATTAGAACTGATTCTGAAACCGGTTGCTGGTTCACGCTGGCCAGCATTCACATTGGCAGACCTTCTGGCCTCCCTGGAGATCACTAGCACTATACAGCCCGGTCCTATAGGTGGCGGTATGCACATAGTGTCATCAACTATGCGAATTGCTGATGGTGGTTGCCAATAAATTCAGGCACGAAAGTTGGTGTAACAATTCAATGACGCGCGACAGCGCAGTGTGGAACATTGTTGCAGTGGTCTTGGGTCTCGCACCCCCCACACCTCGACAAGACAAACAAGCCTATTTGCATATCAATTGACCTGTGTCGCTGATCTACAAGCTCACACTGACCTTGCATCCGCGACGCGTTGTGAGCTTGTAGATCTGCTATTTTCCAGGCGCATAAACGTGCAGAATGATGAGCGAGACATGCAGCGCAGCGCACGTTATTATTTTAATTATTTAATAATCAACATGGCTGAAACGCTTGTGGCTTAATATTCACATTAATGGCACGTCAAGCAGGCACAGCAGTGCACAAGCAGTGCCAAGGAATCTATAACATCGAAACAAAAGTCAGGGATAAAGGAATACTTTTAGGCTATTTTCTATCAACAGCGGTAAGTCATTTTCGGTTTGTTTTCATGGTTTAACAGTTCATGGTTTAACTTGTAGGCTAGTGCTTTCTCTTTCTGCTTTTCTTTCCCGACGGGCGACAGCGCACACACATGCATGCACGCACGCACCAAGCCCCCCCCCCTCCCGCTGTAAATCTGATCCCAGAGCAGCATAACCATCATCTCACAGTTACAGCCATACTTCATGTCGCTGCCTCGCGGCTAATAACGGACCTGAATCTGATCCTAGGTCAGCCTAGATTACAGTCCCGTGTTCCGAATGTTTTAACGGAGCGCCGGTTCTGGCCGTCCCGTCTCACTTTCACCCCTGCCTCAGTGCGCTGGTGCGAGACAATAAATAACTGTTCGCCAATTGCTACTTCTCCCAATTGGAAGTACATGACACCAGTCCAGCGCACCACAGTAGTAGGCTAACTGGTGATATAAAACATATAAACGAATTTTAGAAGACAGTCCTACAAGCAAGCAATCTCTCTGTGAGATGAAGTCGCTGATCCCATGGCCATGTCGACAACTGTTACCCAGTGTTTATTTGTGCCGACGGCTGACTCGTCGACATTATATGAGGTCACGTTCAACATCAATACCGTTTTTGAGGCCGGTTGCTTCACACTGCGGCTCACCGGTCTCGAGGTCGCACAATGCAGTCTCGAGACTACCTCTTGAGGTGGTTTCGAGGCTATCCGTTTCTGAGGAAGACCGCACGCTTCACACTGTCAAAACCGGTTTAAACATCTGCCAAGTAGCCTCGAGACCGGTCTCGAGACCGCAGTGTGAATCCGCCCTAAGTGTGCAACAAAGCAAGTAGGGCAGAGGTAAGGACACCACATGAAACTTGGGAGGAGGTGTGTGTGTGTGTGTGTGTGTGTGTGTGTGTGTGTGTGTGTGTGTGTGTGTGTGTGTGTGTGTGTGCACACACGTATGTGTGGATTGCAAGCAGTCAGCTCAGCTGTGGCCTATTGGATCAGGGAGCGATCTTAACCGCACAACAGCAGAAGAAAGTATAGCTATTCTTCTGTGTGCATCATTGAAACGTCAAGGCCCTACAAAGGAAAGACGGAGAGGCAACCACAAACATATCAGGCTGATCCAGAGAGCCAGAGAGGCTCTCCCTCTCCCATAAACAAGCAGCTTTACTTCCCCATTATAGCTCCCATGTAAAGAGCTTTAACGCCATTTAGATCCAAGGGAGGTAGAAACACATCCTGCAGAGTTAACTGTTAGATAATAGAAAGCCTACACAGTCAAATCCAGTGTGTTCGTGCGCAGGTTTGTGGACAGGGACGTGCTGGCCATTGGGAAAAGCGGGACAACTCCCGAACGGCCGGTTCATTCCCAGCGGGTCCAGGCCGGTCATTAGGAAAAAAATAAAAATAAAATGTCGGCCTTCGTTCCATTTTGGGGGCTGGGCGGCCAACAAAGTAAATCGTCACTGTCGGGCAGAAACCTTGTATCTCCAAGTATCAAATGTGTAAATTTTTTCACAAAGCAAAGCCCTGCTTCATCATACAAGGCTGTCGAACAAAAGTAGTGAAAACAGCAGATCTACAAGCACACAACGCCTCGCGGTGCGAGGCGTTGTGTGCTTGTAGATCGGCTGTTTTCACTACTCTTTTTCCCAGGCTGAATCAGGGGCCAAGCATGTCCCTGTTTGTGGATGTTGCTGTGTGTGTGTGTGTGTGTGTGTGTGTGTGTGTGTGTGTGTGTGTGTGTGTGTGTGTGTGTGTGTGTGTGTGCGTGTGCGTGTGCGCGTGCGTGTGTAGTCTGTTGTGGCATTTCAGGACTGCTTGGCCAAGCACATTTGGTAATATAATTTCTCTGTAGTGTAATAACTGCTACTATCATAGAAACCACAGTAGGGGCCACAAGAGTGAGTATGAAAGGTCCTCCTATCTCTCCAGTTCTCACTGCAGGATATAATCTTAGACCACACTTCCCAAACCATGGCTCATTATATACACTATAGTAGGCTGGGAATGAAACAGTCCAACCTTTGTTGCTGAGTGCCAAGCAGGGAGGCATCGGGTCCCATTTGTATAGTCTTTGGTATGACCCTGCCAGGCCAGGGGATTGAACCCCAACCTCCCAGTCTCAGGCCAGACACTCTAACCCAGGGGTGGGCAAATTTGATGATGGACAGGGCTACTATATTTCCACACTCACTCCAGAAGGCCACATTGCATACTGTATGCTAACGGGCTTACCTCTGTATTTCATTTTTTCTTTCGTAAATGAATGCCCTACTTCGTCATCCATGTGTTGCAAAAATAGCTGATCTACAAGCTCAAAACTCGTCGCACCGCAACCCGTTTGAGCTTGTACCGCTCAAAAATTTAAATTAAAAAAATTAAATTAAATTGTATTTAATTTACATTGGACAATACATTTTAATACTTGTCATTAAGCTACTAATATACAGCGTAATATTAAAGCGTGTCATGCTTGCACGTTTGGAATTGTAACAGCTGAAATCAATTATATATATCAGTATTCCAATATTAACCTGCGGCCCGCATTAAGTGAAGGTGGGGGCCACATGTGGCCCCCGGGCCGCCAGTTGCCCATGTACAGTATGCTCTAACCACAAGGCCACTGAGCTGGTAGAGTGCACGGTAAATGTTGACCTTTTACAGACAATTCCAGTGGCAAACAAAAAGGCACAATAACCTGAGTTGCTATTTATTCGAGGCGATGGCTGTTTCGTGGCATATGGCGAAAAGTAGCAAGACAACATAATCATATTTATTTGTGTGTGTTAATGTACCTCCTTGGCTTTGTTGCGTGTCCTCATGTTCTCAGCGATGTACTTGACACTCTCGATGGCTTGCTTGATCTCCGGGGAAACCACAGAGAAGGCCACCACGGCGTTGACCGGCGACGGGGTGTTGAGGGTCCTCGGGAGCTTCGGCACCTCTGTCTCTTGGGGGCCCTGCTGGGGGACTTGTTGGGGGTTGGCCTGCTTGGACGGAGGGGGAACCACGGGGGGAGGGACAGGGATGGGCACCTCCTTCCCCCGGTAAGCGTACCTCCTGTCGTGCCTCAGCGCTCGGTTCGCCTCTCTGCCGCTCCGCTCGCCGTACTCCACACAGTTCATGGAGGCTCTGGGGGAGGCGGCTAAGGTGGCGCCCCCTCCCCCAGATCCACTGTCCGGCTGCGTGCATCCTAAACCTCCCACCAAACCTCCCACTCCCACTCCCACTCCCACTCCCACACCTCCTCCTCCTCCTCCACCCCCCAGGCTGTTTTTCCTCTTCCTGCTCCCGCCACTGTTCCTCCCTCCTGATCCTCCACCTCCACCTACTCCTCCAGCTCCACCTCCACCTCCACCTCCACCTCCCGTCCCTCCACCGATGCTCCCGGAGGAGGAGCAGCCCTGGTCGATGGGCCGCCTCATCAGCAGCACGCGGGGCAGCGTCCCGAGGAACACGGACCGCACCCAGTCGGGCATGGTGTGCGACATGGGCGTGCGGTAGTGGACGTTCAGCACGAAGATGGTGATGACGATGCTGAGCGTGACGAAGATCATGGTGAAGAGGAGGTACTCGCCGATGAGGGGGATGACCAGCGACGTGGACGGGATGGTCTCGGTGATGACCAGCAGGAACACGGTGAGCGAGAGCAGGACGGAGATGCACAGCGTGACCTTCTCCCCGCAGTCGGAGGGCAGGTAGAAGACCAGCACCGTGAGGAAGGAGATGAGCAGGCAGGGGATGATGAGGTTGATGGTGTAGAAGAGGGGCAGGCGGCGGATGTAGAAGGAGTAGGTGATGTCCGGGTAGATCTCCTCGCAGCAGTTGTACTTGATGTCGTGCTTGTAGCCCGGGGCGTCGATGATCTCCCACTCGCCGCTCTCCCAGAAGTCCTTGAGGTTCACCTGGTGGGGAGAACGTGTAGTGCAGTGTAAGCTACTGTTCATTGACTGCTTTCGCTGTGGAACAGGGGCTCTAACCCTAACCCAATCCTAGTTTTCATTATTTAGTTTAGGACAACTTTGTTTTTTTACAACAAAGGTTCAAATTTTAGATAGTCATTAGAGAAAAGAAAAGATGAGTGTAATTTCTTTTTTTTTTTTTTTTTCATTTACTTCATTCTATCGCTTTAGTGATTTTAACAATTGTGATTTGCATGCATGCTCCCAGGTTGGGGGCATGCATGCAAGTGGCTAAATATGTATTTTTAGACACAAAGCCCATTCCCAAGATGCACTGCAATCTTTCATGGGCAGATATGACTTATGGTGGCTGGTGTAAATAGTAACACAGAAATTGCCGGCTTATTGTGTCTAAACAGACATATTTAGCCCCAACCCATTGAAATCAAAATACTAAAATCGCAAAAAAAAAGAAAGAAAGAAAGAAAAGAAAGCAGTAAATTAAAACATTTTAACACAATTTTTTTCTTCTCTCTAATTACAATCTAAAATATGAACCCTTGTTATAAAAAAAACAAAGTTGTCATTTAACTACAATAACCTTGCTCAGCATGCTACAGTGAGATAACCAACTGGCTGACAGGGACATTTAATGTTGCCTTTCTCTTGCATTTTTCACCTTGTGGGGCTGTGGGATCTGTAGTTACAGTCAGGGGCGGAGCAGTCGCATTAGGGCCCGGAGGGAGGGCGCCCGCCACCGCTCCGAAAAAAAAAGGAAAAAAAATAAATAAAAAATAAATAAAACTTTTATTTTGAAATGCTTACCGGATTGAGAAGACACTCTATTGCCCCTCTTGACGAGTGCTACTGATTACCCAATCTGATCAGTTGCTTGAGGACAGCTGTGTCCTGTTTACTTTTAGCGGTAGGCATGAAGAATTTTCTCTCTTCAGCTGTGAGTGAGACCTGCCGTCTTTTTAGGGCTGTTATCGGTAGTTTTTTACAGCATGGCTCTGAAACTAATATCTGATTTCTTTGGTGGGCCCGCCACCCAATTAAAAAAGAAAGAGAGTTGTAGGCTACAGAAGCAAGTAGGATATTGTTGATCAGTCCGTGACTCGATCAGAGGAGGATTAGGAACCGAATTTCCACTCAAAGGTAATTAATAGCATTTATACCAGGGGTCTTCAACATGGGTCGGGTCCTCTGACAGAGTTACTACAGAGGGTCCTCCAAACCATCCAATCCTTTTTATATTAACCACTTGAACCCTAGTGTCCATATTCTGAGAACTGTAGCCGAAATTAGCCGATCTACAAGCTTGTGAGCTTGTAGATCGGCTATTTTCGGCAAAGAGGTTTGTTTTACAGAATAAAAGGTCCAGTTTATTAGGTAATGACGGCTCAAGTGGTTAAATACCCGAAACACAAATTGACATGAATCCAAAATACACTGACGATTGTGCTGTCAAACGATTCATTAAACTATATGGAATCTATGAAAAGGTTGAGGGGGTCCCTGCTCCATCTCTCTCTCTTAACCAAAGGGTCCTTTTCACCTGAAAACGTTGAAGACCCCTGATTTATACTGTTATATTGTGTTCTGATGGCCGCTGTTGCCTACTGTATTTTATTGTGTTGCCAGCCGCTGTGCTGCGCTGTTTCTGACCGATTTTGAAGGATCAGTCGGTGGGGGGGGGGGGGGGGGGGGGGGCTGTGGTGAAAACCTCACATTGGGACCCGGCGGGGGGTCGCTTACGCCAGTGGTCACAGTTGTGGTAGTTTGGGAGCAGGGGATCGAACCGGGAACCAGCCGATTCCCAAACGGCTACATGTACCTCCTGAGCCACTGCCACCCTTTTTACTTAATTAGTGGCCAAGCCACGAAGTGGCAGAAGGCCACTCGTTGATATTGGTGTTTCTATTCTTCCGCCGCTTTTCGCAACGGTGCAGTCGCTTTTTACGAAACTTGCCCATATGATAGAGGGATATGCCAAACGGCGAAAACACAAAAGTTGCAATGATAGGCCAAAGGGTGGCGCTGTAGGAGGCCTTTGAAAGTGCAAACTTGAACTTTGGACCAATATGGTAAAACTGTCTGGGCGTTTTTTTTATTTTTTTTTTATTGAAACATTCTTTTTTATAATTCAATGAATATTGCAGTTTTATGCAAATTATTCTTCTGCCCCTAAGACATACATGCAAAGTCACATGTTTTTTTGCAAAACTGATTTTTGGAACAAAATGCCTCAAATCACGCATGCAACGTCCGTCCAATTGCTGTGAAAGGCCCAAGAACACGTGGCACCCTTTTCACATTGGCCTATTATAGCGCCACCAGGAGGCCAACAAAACCTACCTGACCTGCCGGAGACCTGTTCTAGACACTGCTTCTAGTTTTTCTTTGATTTATTTTACCACTTTTCTTGCTTTTCCTGCTTTATTTACCCTTGCTGCTTTTTTGCTTTCCTACTTTTTCCTGGCTTGGCTACTTTATCGCTGCTTGCAGCCATATTTACAATTGTTGTTGTATGACCTCAGTGCTCGATTTTCGTATCCCCTTTGACTTTCAATGTTTCACTGACCTTTGAGCCGATGAGTACTAAGTCGATCTTGGCCTTGTCGTAGGTCCAAGAGCCAAACTTCATGGAGCAATTCTGGTAGTCAAAGGGGAAGTAGGTGATGTCCATGGGGCAGGAGGACTTGAAGATGGCTGGAGGAACCCAAGTGATGGTGCCATCAAACTTCAGCAGAGCCTTGGTCTTGTCTTCCACCAGGAAATCACCTACAGCACTGGCAGGGGATATTTTGAATCAGATTTTAGTATATGCCCATATATGGGCATGCCCCTTTTGTGCCCATAGCCTATATATGGAGCTTACTGATTTATTTGTGCCTGATGCCATGACGACACAATTTTATCATCTAATCAGGCTTTTATGAACAGCCTGGACAGTTTTTAATTTGCCTGATTCAATATTTAGATATTTGATGTAAATGTTATCAGGAGGAGGAGGGCCCCATACACACCCATTGTAACTTCAAACTCCATTTTAACCATGATAGATTCATGAAAAACACCCATTATTTTTTATACTAACCTCCTAATATGTGTGAAGGCCATGTTTTTTTCTTTTTAGGGCTGTTATCGGTTGTTTTTTACAGCATGGCTCTGAAACTAATATCTGATTTCTTTGGTGGGCCCGCCACCCAATTAAAAAAGAAAAAGAGTTGTAGGCTACAGAAGCAAGTAGGATGTTGTTGATCAGTCTGTGACTCGATCAGAGGAGGATTAGGAACAGAATTTCCACTCAAAGGTAATTAATAGCATTTATACCAGGGGTCTTCAACAGGGGGTCCTCAGACAGAGTTACTACAGGGCGTCCTCCAAATCTTCCAATCCTTTTTATATTAACCACTTGAACCCTAGGGTCCATATTCTGAGAACTGTAGCCGAAATTAGGAGGAGGGCCCCATACACACCCATTGTAACTTCAAACTCCATTTTAACCATGATAGATTCATGAAAAACACCAATATTTTTTATACTAACCTCCTAATATGTGTGAAGGCCATGTTTTTTTTTAATAACTTTTTTCATTTTTTTTCCCACTTTCCCAATGAATTATTACAAATAATGAAAAAAGTTAACAAAAAAAACGGCCTGCTCACGTCTTAGGAGGGCAGTATGAGTCACCAGAAAAAGTGATTTTAATGAATCTATCATGGTTAAGATGGAGTTTGAAGTTACAATGGGTGTGTATGGGGAGAGGCCCTGGGCCTGGAGGGCCTGGTAACATTTACATCAAATATCTAAATATTGAATCAAGCAAATTAAAATGTGTCCAGGGTGTTCATAAAAGCCTGATTAGATGATAGAATGACCAAAAGTTTTTTTGAAAGTGGAATATCCCCTTTAATCCAGGCTTCACACAGGATTGGGTTTTAGTTACTCTTTATGTTAAGGTCTTCACATAACAATTCATACTTATTGTACAAGACAATGTCAGGCCTCCAGATCTTGTTGGAAGGAACTCGGATGAACTCGATCCCATCGTAGTCGACAGGAACCCATTTGAGCTTGTAGTCGTTCCAGATCTAAAACACAGATAAACAGACTTGTAACCAGATCCTAACATCATGGCTGCAGTGGGTAGCATTATGATGTCAGTAACACCACACATCAAGGCAGGGGCGTCACACCAAGTTCTGGGCCCTGGGTACAAGGATTCACTGTGGGCCCACCATGAATGTTAACTTTTGAAACACAAGACAAGATGTACAAGCTTGCAGCGCGGCACTCGGTGCCGTGCTGTGAGCTTGTACATCTGCTATTTTTGAAAATCGTGAAATGTGTGCAAGAAACCTATGTTTCCATGTCAGTGATGCTCAAAACCTTTTCATGTGAAGGACCCCCAAAATGATATGTATTTGGCACGGACCCCATCTCAAAATATTTAGTTCCAAGGACCCCCCAGAAGCAAAATTTGAGTTACAAATGTTTGCTTAAAAAATACATATATTCAAAGATTTGCACACATTTTTCACAACTTTAAAAAAATAGGCCCATCTACAAGCTCGCAGCCACGGCACACGGTGCCGGCGCTGTGAGCTTGTATATCTGCTATTTTTCAATAGCTAAAGTTACTAGGGCCCTCCACCTTGGGCCTAGTAACTCAGTCCCACTTCCCCCCCCCCCCCCCCCCCCCCCCCCCCCCCCCCTTGTGACGCCCTGCATCAAGGATCAATTAAACTCTACTCACATGTCTCAACCACAGATTAGTCTCCATGATCTGATTCACCTCATCCTGAAAGAACAGGGAGCAAATTAGAACAGTTATTGAGGGCCTTATGGATGGATGGTACTGATGGTAGAGATGGGATGAGATGGGATTTATGGTTCTTTGAAGTGAGCTGGGTCTCTAGGTCTCATTTTAGTTACTAGTTTACTCTGTAGATTTTGATTATAATTACAAATCACTTCAACCCTGTCCCTATATACATTTATTTCTGACATATATAGGTACATACCTGCCATTTGAAAATAGCCGATCTACAAGCTCACAATGCATCGCGTTGCAACGCATTGAGCGCTTGTAGATCTGCTATTTTCAAAAGGTTTTTTCTACATTTTATTCATTGAAAACCTGTGAAATGGGACATCCTGCTTGGTACTTTCAGTACATTATGATACCAATACTTTTGTGCTTTTACTCAAGTACATTTAAATTAATTCCAAACTTCTACTTGTAGCAGAGTGTTTCTACATTGCAGTATTGATAAGAATTTGAGTACTTTTCCCACCACTGTTCATTTAGAAAGGAACGGCTCCCACAGCAAAACCGGATCCCATCGTTCATTTCAAAGAGCTGTTCAAAAGACTCGATTCGTTCGCGAACGTCCCACCTCTAAAGGATGGATGGATGGATGGATGAAAATAATGTAAAATGTTTAAATCTCTTTTTCGTATGTTTTACTTTGCACAGTTTTACACGTGGTAATTTAGCCTCACCACTTTGACAAGTTGAG